>NC_082649.1:41290215-41590215 GCF_028023285.1 Balaenoptera ricei
AACTGATAAAGGGAGAGACACTCCAGTATTGCAAAGGCCTAATTGCTTCTATTAAAAATAACCGTGCCTTGGTAGAGCAATCTTTCCACAGTGCGTACTCAGGAGAGGAAGACCTTAAGCATCACACCTTGCAAACTGGAGACATCATCTATTGGAAAAGAAACCTCTGGAAGGACTCTCCTCAGCCTCTCTGGAAAGGCTTTTATCGGGTACTTCTTTTTTTTTTTTTTTTTTATACATTTATTTATTTATTTATTTACTTACTTACTTATTTTTAGATGTGTCGGGTCTTCGCTGCTGCACACGGGCTTTCTCTAGTTGTGGCGAGCAGGGGCTATGCTTTGTTGCAGTGCGCGGGCTTCTCATTGCAGTGGTTTCTCTTTGTTGCGGAGCACGGGCCCTAGAGCGCGTGGGCTTCAGTAGTTGTGGTACATGGGCTCAGTAGTTGTGGCTCGCAGGCTCTAGAGTGCAGGTTCAGTAGTTGTGGCGCACAGGCTTTCTTGTTCCGCGGCATGTGGGATCTTCCCGGACCAGGGCTCGAACCCGTGTCCCCTGCATTGGCAGGAGGATTCTTAACCACTGCGCCACCAGGGAAGTCCTTATCGGGTACTTCTACCAACTCTTGTGCTGCCAAACTCCAAGGAATAGACTCTTGGATTTACCTGACACACCTAAAGAAAGTACTGAACCCTGAGTGTATCTGCACATCATTTGGTGACCTGAAAGTAAAGATTCCCAGAATTGAAGCAGATGACATCTGATGAGACAGCTTTCCCAAGATATCCAGACCAGGCCTGTTGAAAAATTTTCCCCAAACCTTTTTGATGATATAATACTTCAGAGAGGGACTTCCCTGGTGGTCCAGTGGCTAAGACTCCACGCTCCCAAGGCAGAGGGCCTGGGTTCGATCCCTGGTCAGGGAACTAGATTCAACATGCCACAACTAAGAGTTCACATGCTGCATCTAAAGGTCCCACATGCTGCAACTAAAAAATCCCACGTGCCGCAATTAAGACCCAGCATGGCCAAATAAATAAATAAATAAATATTAAAAAAAAAAAAATTTCAGGACGTCCCTGGTGGCGTGGTGGTTAAGAATCCGCCTGCCGGGCTTCCCTGGTGACGCAGTGGTTGAGAATCTGCCTGCCAATGCAGGGGACACGGGTTCGAGCCCTGGTCTGGGAAGATCCCACATGCCGCGGAGCAACTAGGCCCGTGAGCCACAATTACTGAGCCCGCGCGTCTGGAGCCTGTGCTCCACAACAAGAGAGGCCGTGATAGTGAGAGGCCCGCGCACCGCGATGAAGAGTGGCTCCCACTTGCCGCAACTAGAGAAAACCCTCGCACAGAAACGAAGACCCAGCACAGCCATAAATAAATAAATAAAATAAAATAAAATAAAGTAAAGAATCAGCCTGCCAATGCAGGGGACACGGGTTCGAGCCCTGGTCCGGGAAGATCCCACATGCCCTGGAGCAACTAGGCCCGTGCTCCACGGCTGCTGAGCCTGTGCTCTACAGCCCGCAAGCCACAACTACTGAGCCCACGTGACACAACTACTGAAGCCTGCGTGCCTGGAGCCTGTGCTCTGCAACAAGAGAAGCCACCGCAATGAGGAGCCTGCGCACCTCAACGAAGAGTAGCCCCTGCTCGCCGCAACTAGAGAAAGCCCGTGTGCAGCAACAAAGACCCAATGTAGCCATAAATAAATAAATAAATAAATAAATAAATAAATAAAATTTATATTAAAAAAAAAAACTTCAGATGGTATCCAGTGTCTATGATCTTGATAACATATGGACTTTAGATAAAAGGTACATGAGAGTTCTCCCTCCTGCCCCTCCTTGTTGCTCAAATGTGACCTTGATAGGTTTTCAATCTGTGCATTTTCTCTCTGACATAAGACACTACAACCCAAGAAAGATCCTTCCTGATACAGAGGGACAAAAAGCCGTTGAAACTAGAAAACCTGTCTCTGGATCTGCAATGCTTTCAGAGAATGATCTTGATCAAAAGGGAGAAATGTAAAAAAAGTAATATCAATAAATAGAAACCTCAATTAAATACAGTCAGGAGACCAGCAGGGGGAGCTCTCACACCCTGCGATAACAGCAGAGACCAATAGGAAGAAGAAAGACTCCTCCTCTTTCCTGGCAAGGACTCGGCCAGTGAAAAGCCATGGATTCTTTGTTTGCTATAGCCCTCCCAACTTCCTTTTCCTCTCTGTAAAAGAATTCTCCTTCCGTTGTCGTGTAGGGTCTTGCACGTGCCTCACCAGACTGCAGATCCCGAACTGCAACTCTCTGCTGATCCCTAATAAGCCTATCTTTGCTGGAGAAATATCTGGCAGTCTACTTATTTTAGGTCAACAGTACTAATTAGAGAGTCTCTAGACTGGAGGACATCAGAGAGCAAGGGTGTCATCCTGAAATAGGAGGATTAAGTGAAAATTTAGAGTTTCCCAATGAAAGTTGAGATTCCCCGTCTTTCCCCCCCACTTAGCTCACAGACCCTGGCAACCAGACTGTAACCCTGCAGACAAGAGATTGTCCAGAAAATATGACAAGGACAAAAGAAAAGACCTAAAAATATAGATGCAAGTTCCCAAGTAACAGCCCAGCTAGGTCACTACAGCAGACATCACTGCCCCCACTCGTATCCTCTGGGCAATCCCACTTCAGTGTACTCCTGCTGACTTCCAGCTGCCAAAATCTGAGCCTCTTTGCCTGGAGTCTCTCTCCAAAGCCAGGTAAGGCAACCTTGCCCAGGTACAAGGCAGAGGCCAGAGGTTCTAAGGAATTAATACCTTCCTCCGCAGGAGAAGCTCTCAACCAATGACTGTCGGAATTTGTTGTATAAATACTCCAGCTCTCTTGCCCTTGTATGCAATAATTCTGAGGTGTGTGTTTTACGCCATTTTCCCAAAGTTACTCCATAGCATTAAGCCTCAATCACAGTTAGCTTTACAGCTGTTTTCTCTTCCCTGTCTCACTTTCCTACTCCCCTACTTATGTTTCCACCAAGTACTTCCACTCAAATACATGGCTTTAGGGTCTCTTTTGGGAGAATCCAAACTAAGATTATCATGTTAAAGTTGAAAAGCCCCATGCAAAGTGAACAGATCTTCTAATGAGCTTTTTAGTGCACCATTTTTAAAAAAAATTTATTTATTTTTGGCTGCATTGTGTCTTCATTGCTGCACATGGGCTTTCTCTAGTTGCTGCAGGTGGTGGCTTCTCTTGTTGCAGAACATGGGCTCTAGGTGCACAGGCTCAGTAGTTGTGGCACCCAGGCTTAGTTGCTCCACAGCATGTGGGATCTTCCCAGTCCAGGGATCGAACCCGTGTCCCCTGCATTGGCAGGCAGATTCTTAACCACTGTGCCACCAGGGAAGTCCCACCACTCTTAAATATAGGCAGACAGCCAAGGATCATCAGAAGTTTAAGAAAAATCCCTAACTGGAAATATAAAGATCAAAATAAGAAAATACCTCATAGGAAACAGAGACTAAAAAGGAGGAAGAAAACTTGCCAAAATATCTATTATTAATTTCTTCAAGAGAGTTAAGAAAAGAAATTACATTCATGAAACAATAACAGAATACTATAAAAAATAATATTCAGAGAATGTAACAGAACTCTTGAAAATGAAAAAATATATATGATAGAAGTGAAAAACATAGAGATTTGAAAGATAATGTTGGTGACATCGTCCAGAAAGTAGAGCAAAAGGAAAACAATATGAAAAATGAGGGGGAAAAAGGATTAAAAAATTTAGAGAATCAGTCCAAGAGGTCCAGTATCTGATTCTGGGAGTTATATAAAGAAGGAAAACAGCTGGAAGGATATAACCAAAGAAATAATTTAAGAAATTTCCCAGGACTGGCAGATGAGTTTCTAGAATGAAATTAAGCCCAGCACATTCAACAAAAATATGCCCGTTCCAGAGTTATATCATTTTGAAATTTCACCAGTGAGGAAAAAGAGACGATCCTAACAACTCCTAAAGGAAGATAAAACAGGTTTGGTTTTGTTTTGTTTGGCCGCACCACGTGGCATGAGGGATCCTAGTTCCCCGAACAAGGATCAACCCTGCGCCCCCTGCAGTGGAAGCGCGGAGTCTCAACCACTGGACCACCAGGGAAGTCCCCTAAAAAAGGTTTTATACAAAGGATCAAGAGCAAGAATGCCATCCATTGGAAGCAAGAACACAGTGGAGCAATGCCTTCAAATTTCTTAGGAAATTTTTTTCCAATCTAAGATTCAATACCAAACCAAATTATTAATCAGTGTATGAATAGGATAAATACATTTCCAGACATACAAAGTCTCAAAGCATTTACTTCTCGTGCACCTTTGCTCTGGAAACTTTTACAGGATGTGCTCCACCACAACTAGCAGATAAACAAAAAAGAAGAAGGCTTGATATGCATGAAACAGGAGGTCAAACACAAGGGAGGAGGAAAATTCCTAGGAGGACAGTGAAGGGAGACGCCAAACACCAGAGCTGTTCAGCAGGACTGGAGGGCAGCCACTTCCCATTGGAGCTGATCAGAGGCTTCGAGAGGGAATTTCATTTAGAAGATATGATAGACTACTTGATGTGTTTGAACAAATTGAGAAGAAATACATACTGGAAGATATTTGGGGGTTGAATTAATGGTAAGAACATAGAAACAATACACAAAAGGGCAATTATTAGGTCAAGGGAAAATGAGAGTTTATCCAGTGAGTAATGTTTGTGCAGTCATAATAGGTTAATGATGAATATCCATCTAAGCAAAATGAGCTATAATGCACTAACTCTGTATAGTGACAGATGATAACTAGACTTATCATGGTGATCATTTCATAATGTATAAAAATATCAAATCACTATGTTGTATGCCTGAAACTGATATAATATTACATGTCAATTATAATTCAATAAATAAATAAATAAATAGTTTAAAAAATGGGCTATGTTGGACTGGAGAAATGGGCAGATGGGTGGGAGGAGGGATGTTGTTTCCCAACTATGTGAATCTTTAGACTATATGCATGAATAACTTTGATTAAAAAATAATAAAAGTATGAAATTAATAGCAGAATAAATAGCTAAGTGAAATAAGGTTGGGACTTCTAAACAGGAGAGGAGGTAAAAGTAGAGATCAGCAGTTTACTTTTCTTTTAAAGCCTTTTTTAAATTTTTATTTATTTATTTATTTATTTATTGGCTGCGTTGGGTCTTCGTTGCTGCATGTGGGCTTTCTCTAATTGCAGCGATCGGGGGCTACTCTTCATTGCAGTGCGCGGGCTTCTCCTTGCAGTGGCTTCTCTTGTTGTGGAGCACGGGCTATAGGCACGCAGGCTTCAGTAGTTGCAGCACGTGGGCTTCAGTATTGTGGCATGCAGGCTCAGTAGTGTGGCTCGCAGGCTCTAGAGCGCAGGCTCAGTAGTTGTGGCGCACGGGCTTAGCTGCCCGGGATCGAACCCGTGTCCCCTGCATCGGCAGGTGGATTCTTAACCACTGCACCACCAGGGAAGTCCCTATTTTTCTAATTAAAAAAAATTTTTTATTCTTTGTTATTGTTCTGCTTTTTTTTTTTTTTTCCTGCTGTGCCTCACGGCTTGCAGGATCTTGGCTCCCAGGCTGGGAGGTCAGGCTTGAGCTCCTGTGGTGGGAGCACCGAGTCCAAACTGCTGGACTAACAGAGAACCTCAGACCCCAGGGAATATTAACTGGAGTGAGGTCTCCCGGAGGTCCTCATCTTGGCACCAAGACCCGGTTCTACCTAACTGCCTGCAAACTCCAGTCCTGGACGCCTCAGGCCAAACAACCAGTAAGACAGGAATACAGCCCCACCCATCAAAAAAAAATGAGACGACTAAAAAATATGTTACAGATGAAGGAGCAAGGTAAAAACTTACAAGACCAAATAAATGAAGAGGAAATAGGCAACCTACCTGAAAAAGAATGCTGAGTAATGATAGTAAAGATGATCCAAAATCTCAGAAATAGAATGGAGGCATGGATCGAGAAAATACAAGAAATGTTTAACAAAGACCTAGAAGAACTAAAGAACAAACAGTGATGAACAACACAATAACTGAAATGAAAAATACTCTAGAAGGAATCAATAGCAGAATAACTGAGGCAGAAGAACAAATAAGTGACCTCAAAGATAGAATGGTGGAAATAACTGCTGAAGAGCAGAATAAACAAAAAAGAATGAAAAGAATTGAGGACAGTCTCAGAGACCTCTGGGACAATATTAAATGCACAAACATTCGAATTATAGAGGTCCCAGAAGAAGAGAAAGAGAAAGAGAAAGGGTCTGAAAAAATATCTGAAGAGATTATAGTAGAAAACTCCCCTAACGTGGGAAAGGAAATAGCCACCCAAGTCTAGGAAGCGAGAGTCCCATATAGGATAAACCCTAGGAGAAACACACCAAGACACATATTAATCAAATTAACAAAAATTAAATTCAAAGAAAAAAATATCAAAAGCAGCAAGGGAAAAGCAGCAAATAACATGCAAGGGAATCCACGTAAGGTTATCAGCTGATTTTTCAGCAGAAACTCTGCAGGCAGAGTGGAGTAGCAGGACATATTTAAAGTGATGAAAGGGAAAAACTTACAACCAAGATTACTCTACCCAGCAAGGATCTCATTCAGATTCACTGGAGAAATAAAAAACTTTACAGACAAGCAAAAGCTAGGAGAATTCAGCACCACCAAACCAGCCTTACAATAAATGCTAGAGGAACTTCTCTAGGTGGGAAACACAAGAGAAGAAAAAGACCCACAAAAGCAAACTCAAAACAGTTAAGAAAATGGTAATAGGAATATACATATCAATAATTACCTTGACTGTAAATGGATTAAATGCTCCAAACAAAAGACACAAGCTGGCTGAATGGATACAAAAACAAGACCCGTACATATGCCGTCTACAAGAGACCCACTTCAGACCTAGGGACACATACAGACTGAAAGTGAGGGGATGGTAAAAGATATTCCATGCAAATGGAAATCAAAAGAAAGCTGGAGTAGCAATACTCATATCAGATAAAGTAGACTTTAAAATAAAGACTGTTACAAGAGATAAGGAAGGACACTACATAATGACCAAGGGATCAACCCAAGAAGAAGGTATCATAATTATAAAGATTTATGCACCCAACATAGGAGCACCTCAGTACATAAGGCAAATGGTAACATCCATAAAAGGGGAAATAGACAGTAACACAGTAATAGTGGGGGACTTTAACACCCCATTTACACCAATGGACAGATCATCCAGGCAGAAAATAAATAAGGAAACACAAGCTTTAAATGACACAATAGACCAGATAGATTTAATTGATATTTATAGGACATTCCACCCGAAAGCAGTGGAATACACTGTCTTCTCAAGTGCACACAGAGCGTTCTCCAAGATAGATCACATCTAGGGTCACAAATCAAACCTCGGAAAATTTAAGAAAATTGAAATTTTACCAAGCATCCTAGAGTAAAGAAAACCCCCTTACACTGTTGGTGGGAATGTAAAATTGATACAGCCACTGTGGATAACAGTATGGAGGTTCCTTAAAAAACTAAAAATAGAACTACCATATGACCCAGCAATCCCACTACTGGGCATATACCCTGAGAAAACCATAATTCAAAAAGACACATGTACCCCAGTGTTCACTGCAGCACTACTTACAATAGCCAGGTCATGGAAACAACCTAAATGTCTATCAACAGATGAATGGATAAAGAAGATGTACATATACATAATGGAATATTATGCAGCCATAAAAAGTAACAAAATTGGGTAATTTGTAGAGATGTGGATGGACCTAGAGTCTGTCATACAGAGTGAAGTAAGTCAGAAAGAGAAAAACAAATACCATATATTAATGCATATATGTGGAATCTAGAAAAATAGTACAGATGAACCTATTTCCAGGGCAAGAATAGAGACGCAGATGTAGAGAACAGATGTATGGACACAGGGGCAGAAGTGGAGGGTGGGATGAATTGGGAAATTAGGTTTGACACAAATACACTACCATGTGTAAAATAGATAGCTAGTGGGAACCTGTGGAATAGCACAGGGAGCTCAGCTTGGTGCTCTGTGATAACCTAGATGGGCAGGATGGGGGGGATGGGAGGCAAGTCCAAGCGGGAAGGGATATATGTATACATATAGCTGATTCACTTCATTGTATAGCAGAAACTAACACAACATTGTAAAGCAATTATACTCCGATAAAAAAAAAGTTTAAAAAAATCTCAAAAACAAACAAAAATTCATGAGGAAGACATAATAGTCCTAAATGTTCATGCATTGAACACAGCTCCAAAATACATATAGCAAAACTTATAGAACTGAAAGTCAAAATAGATAAAACCACAGTTATAGCTGGAGGCTTCAATACTCCTGTCTCAGTAATTGATGAAACAAGTAGACAGAAAATCAGCAAAGGTAAAAAGATCTGAACACACTATCAACAGATTTGGCCTATTTGACACTTATAGAACATTCCACCCAACGACAGAAGAACAACATTCTTTCCAAGGGCACATGGAGCGTTCATCAAGATAGATAACAGTCTGGACCATAAAACAAGCCTCAACAAATTTTAAATAACTGAAATCATAAAAAGTATGTTCTCTGACCACAACTGAATTAAATTAAAATGATATCTGGAAAATCTCCCAAATATTTGCAGGTTAAACAACACACTTCTAAATTACCCATGGGTCAAAGAGGAAGTCACAAGGGAAACTAGAAAATATTTTGAATTGAATAAAAATGGAAACATAACATATCAAAATTTGTGGGACACAGCCAAAGTGGTGCCTAAATGGAAATTTAAACATTAAACTAGAAAACAAAAAAAGTTTCAAATTATTAATCTATGTTCCATCTTAAGAAGCCAGAAAAAAAAAAGAGCAAATTAAATTCAAAGTGAAAAAGTAAGAAATAAGGAAGATTAGAGCAGAAATCAATGAAATTGAGAACAGAAAAATAGAGAAAAATCAATGATACCAAAAGCAGGTTATTTGAAAAGATCATTAAAATCAATAAACCTATAGACAGACACTAAGAAAAACTATTTTTAAAAATCTGTAGGAGCAGAAATCAGATCAGTGCTTGCTAGTGGCTTCATGATGGGAGAGGCGATTGACTACAAAGGAGCCTGAGGGAATTTTGAGGTGGATGAAAATGTTCTATATCTTGATTGTGGTGAGGTCTGCGACTGCATACATTTGTCAAAACGCATGGAACTGTACACCTAACAAGGGTGGATTTTACTGTATGTAAATTATGTCTCAGTGAACCTGAAGTAAAAAAAAATACAAGAGTGCATTTTAGCACTTTATGTAGGAGAATTTCATGAAATTTTTGTTTTGGATGCATGTGTTCTGGATTGCAGTAATAAAATGTTTTTTATCCCATAAATTGTAGTTAAAAAAGAAAAAGCAAGTCATTGCCCGAGAACGTGCCAAGGTCTTCCCTGTCTTGCGACTTGACACTAGCCAGTCGCTCTGCCAGAAACACTGGGACAGTTCATTCTCCGACTTCAAGTCGCCCCAGGGAGTCATTTCCAGGCCACTCTATCAAGAAACCCAATGCCTCCCCTCTCTCTATAGCTCTAATTCTCTCTCACGCTGTTTATTTCCTTTATATCACTTACTACAATCTATAATTTTTTTATCTTTGTAGCAGTACATTGAGTCTGTGGGCTTGTAGGTTGTAATCAGATAATAGCTTTATCCTTTTCCCCCATTGTCCCTGGTAACCTGCCCTGTGGAGCTAGTTCTTTCTCTGCCTTTGAACAATACTCAGGAAGGTCACAGAGCGAATCTGCTCAATCTCTCTATAAAAAGTCCTCCACACTTCATTTTAAATTAAGTTTCTTCCCTCGGCCAGCTATCACTGGCTTGACTTGGAAAGTTGTGCTGGGGAACAAAGACAGTGTGGCCGGATTCTTCTTTGTGAATTTCTTTCCAGACTCCCGCAGCATCCCACCATACCCATCAGTGCCAGATGCAGGGGAGGAAATGCTTTACTTAACCAGCACAGACTGGAAGTGGTTTTGGTTTCCTCTGGCTGTGATAGATGTTCAGATTGACTTTTGCTCTGTGGGATGTTTGTGGGTTTGTATAGCCCCATGATTGCTGGCTATCTCTCACCTGCACTCTGTATCCCAAACTTCAAATTTATCTAGGTGTGGAATTGGCTGCAATTCTCCCCACTTCCTGTTATCTGAGCTCTTTGCAATGTGCTCTTGGCAGCTACTCCATCAAAAGGTGGAGCTTGTTGCCACACTCCTGGAATCTGGATTGGCCTTGTGACTGGCTTTGGTCAATAAAACCAGGTGAAAGCAACCTTGTGCCAGCCAAGGCCTCAGAAAGCCCTGTACACTTCTGCTCTCAATCCCAAAACCCTGCCAGCCAACACCCTCAGGCTAGTCCTCTGGATGACAAGACCTGTGGCCCAGGCACCTCTTATCACCACAGCAACACCCAGGCAACCTTCAGAAGCAGAGCTGTCCAACTGAGCAGCTGCTGATCACAAACATATGAGTGAGCTTTGCTAAGATTACAAGAATTCCAAACAGGAGCCCAGCCCATGCTGCCAACCCACAGAAGGGTGAGTTAATTAAATGGTTAAGACACAAAATATTGGGATAGTGAGATACACAGTGTTAAAAAACAAACCGAACAGAGAAAATTTGAAGATCTAACTGGCTTTATTCAATGATTCATGAATTGGGCAGCATCCTATCTAACAAAGAGGAGTGTGCTCAGGGAATTCCCTGGTGGTCCAGTGGTTAAGACTCAGCACTTTCACTGATGTGGGCCCAGGTATGATCCCTGGTCAGGGAACTAGGATCCCATAAGCCACGCAGCAGGGCCAAAAAAAAACCACCAAGAAACTGGGTCTTCCCTGGTGGTGCACTGGTTAGGAACCTGCCTGCCAATGCAGGGGACACGGGTTCGATCCCTGGTCCTGGAAGATCCCACATGCCGCAGAGCAACTAAGCCCGTGCGCCACAACTACTGAGCCTGCGCTCTAGAGCCCGTGCTCTGCAGCAAGAGTAGCCCCCGCAATGAGAAGCCCATGCACCGCAATGAAGAGTAGCCCCTGCTCGCCGCAACTAGAGAAAGCCCGCGCACAGCAACGAAGACCCAACTCAGCCAAAAATAAATAAATAAAATAAATAAACTTATTTAAAAACAAACAAACAAGCAAACAAAAAAACTCACCAAAAAACAAAGAGAACTGTGCTCTGAGGAGATGTTCAAGATGGAAAGATTTTATAAGCAGAAGGAGGATGAGACAAGGAAGTTAAGTGAATCTTCCAGGGAAGATCCCCTTGCGTTAGGGGAAGGCAGGGGGTCTTATCAAGCTGATTGCTTCACTAGGGTTGATCAGGTACTTTCAGACTAATTGGTTTAAAATTCCACTCCTGGGAGAAGTTGAAACTACAATTAAGTTAGGTACTAAGTCTTAGTGGGGCTTAGCATAAGTGACTCCATTTGGGGCCTGTTGTTCCTTTTTAAAAACAGCAATTAGGACTTCCCTTGTGGTGCAGTGGTTAAGAATCCGCCTGCCAATGTAGGGGACACGGGTTAAAGCCCTGGTCCAGGAAGATCCCACATGCCACGGAGCAACTAAGCCCGTGTGCCACAACTCCTGAATCCACGTGCCACAACTACCGAAGCCCGAGTGCCTAGATCCCGTGCTCTGCAACAAGAGAAGTCACCGCAATGAGAAGCCTACACCCCAACGAAGAGTAGCCCCCGCTCGCCACAACTAGAGAAAGCCCACAGCAACGAAGACCCAATGCAGCCATAAATAAATAAATAAAAACCAAAAATAAATAAATAAATAAATAAAAACAGCAATTAGCTAACTGATACAGTCTGTTAAGAAGTTATCTGTGCCAGGGCTTCCCTGGTGGCGTAGTGGTTGAGAATCTGCCTGCCGATGCAGGGGACACGGGTTCGAGCCCTGGTCTGGGAAGATCCCACATGCCGCGTAGCAACTAGGCCCGTGAGCCACAACAACTGAGCCTGTGCGTCTGGAGCCTGTGCTCCGCAACAAGAGAGGCCACGATAGTGAGAGGCCCGCGCACCGCGATGAAGAGTGGCCCCCGCTTGCCGCAACTAGAGAAAGCCCTCGCACAGAAACGAAGACCCAACACAGCCAAAAATAAAAATTAATTAATTAATTAATTAAAAAAAGAAAAATGAGTAGAGGCTTCTTCCTTCAACTCTAAAAAAAAAAGAAGTTATCTGTGCCAGCTGGATTCTTGTTCAAAATTTGCATGGCATACTCTTATCCCTTTGCTTTAATTTTTTGTGTGTCCTTATGATTCTTTTTAAAAAGCCAAATAACAGGACCAGAATTATTGTTTATTTTGGTTTTCCAAGCTAACTATCTTTTCTTGGCATAGGCTCTTTAACTCCAACTTTGTGAAGTAGAGATTATTATCTACTTTATGTATAGTTAATTGAGTCAATGAAATTTAAAAGATTTGCCCAAAGTTACTTAGTTAGCATAAGGCAGAACTGGAACATGAACCCGGCAGTCTGGCTCCAGAGCTGACGCTATTAAACACCATCTACTCTGTTCCCTGCCACACTGACAAGTATTTCCTGGGACGTGTGTAAACCAGTTTGAAAAGCATGGGTTTAAAATAAAGTATGTGTATATTTTACCTCCAGCCTTTACTTTCCCAAAGTTATTTCTAAATAACAGGCAGCACTCCCCAACATATAAAAATCTCTTTCAAATCAATATGAAAAATATTGACAACCAATAGAAAATGAGCAAAGACATAGATTATTTATAGGAAAGGAAATTCAAATGGCTTTTCAACCACTTGATTGAAATAGAAATACACTTAATTTCACTCCTAACTTTTAAAAGTAAATTAAAATAACAATGACACACTATTTCTTGCCCATCATATAGACACAGATATAGAAGTTTGATAACACTCTCAGTTGGCAGGGGCCAGGGAACGAAATTAGTACTGTCCACCCGTTGATGGGAGGGTACACCAGTGCAACCTCTACAGACAGCAATTTTATAGTATCTACTGAAGTTAAATATTTACATATTCTTTAATCTAGTGATTCTCCTTCAAAGAATATACATCTACACTGGACATTTTTGAGAATCTAAGGGAGCACTGTTACAAGCAAGGACTACCCCAGACACCTGCAGGTATGGTCACCCTGACTGTGAATTACATACAAGGTTATTCATTGCAGCACCGTGTGTATTGGTAGAATAGTGGAAATAACTCAATTATTCATCAGTAGATGAATGTTTACATAAAAGTACCATTATCCCTACAATAGAATGTAACACAATGGTTAAAAAGGAGGCAACTCTTCTAAATATTGATTTCAAGATATGAAGTGTAAAGAAGCAAGGCAGAGAACAATGAATATGATATACTACTGTTTATGTATTTTTATAGAATATATGCCAATACACGCTTGTATATGAAGACACTGTCTCTGGAAGCTAGCAGATTCAGGTTTGAGGGGCTCTGAAACTTGTACAATTCTGGTGGCCCTTTTTAAGAAAAAGAATACAAAAAGTACAAATACAAAATTAGCTACAAGGCCTGGGAAGGGGCCTAAGCAAGCAAGGGACGCTGATGCAGAAGCATAGTTGGCTTCACAGTAAATTGTCTCTATCTGGAAAGATGCAGGAGAAACCAGTAAAAGAGTTTGGCTCCTGAGAGGTGAACTGGTTGGCTGCAGGACACGAGAAAACAAGCGATGCACCTTTCTCCCTTTGGGATTTTGCACATATGTTACCTATTCAATAGGAAGAATTCCTTTGTAAATTAATTGCAGTGTCAAACCAATACAATTCCTAAATAACCAGAACAAACAGTAATTTCTCAGAAAAAGACACATTTCTTTCTTTAGAGACTCCCTTCATTTTCAAGACAGAAAAAGAAGATACATACCATTTTTGGTTGGTTGAGCTAAGGATAATAATGACAGCTGTTGTTTTTTAAATACCAGTAGCTTCTTTCCCTCATAAGAAGAAAAATCTGGATCTTAAAGTTGGCCTTAAGGTTTTATTTCTCATATACTGTTGATCATCTTACAGCACCTCCTTGCTGATTTTTTACAGCATCCTGTTCTTCTTTCATAGATACTCTAGCTTATCTATAAGGAAGTTTATTATAGTTTATGTGACATTCCCCTCTTCTCTCTGCCTCTGTTTACTCTGTATTTTGTTGTTGTTGTTTGTTTGTTTTTTGCCACAGAGCTCGTTGTTCATAGATCTCTGCCTGTCTTGTCCATCTGTCCATCCATCCGTCCGTTCTCGTATGTATCTGTATATCTCTATGGAAGGGGAAAGGGGGTTTCTCATGTAAAAATCCAAAATATAGTTCTAGGAACACCCGTGTACTAGTCAGTCCGAGTGTGGCTGTGAAGCCCCAAGCAAGCCTTGGCACACGGGGCCGGACCCTTGGTCTGGGGGGCCATGCCCAGACCCGGGCCTCTAGGAGACAGTGGGGTCCCTGGCTTTGGGGGGCTCAGAGCCCATCAGCAGGGAGATGGTGGGGTCGTCGGCGTGGTCGTCCTCCTGCGAGAAGCAGGAGCCCTCCCCCAGCTCTAAGAGCACCGGTAGACCGCTGCCCCGCACGTCCACGTAGCCCGGGTGCAGCAGGAGCTGCTTCCCCAAGTCAGGGCTGCTGCTCTCTGCTTCGCGAGGCCTGGGGGTCTCGCGGGCCAGGCTGCTGTCAAGGTCGGGCAGACTCCTGTCGGGCACTGTCACTGAGGGGCCGAACAGGTCCGGCAGGGCACTGGTGTCCACGCTGAAGCCGTGGCCAGTCGGCTTGGTCTGCAGGTCGCCCAGGTTGGAGTCCATGGCGTCCAAGTGGTCCCTGAGCTCGGTCCCCTGGCTCGACTCAAACACGCAGAGAGGAGGAGGGGCAGGGGAAGAAGCGGGCGACCCCAGACATCTGTGGAGCGCGAGTCAAATTGTCCAGGCGGGCTACCCTGAGGCACTTCTGGGAGGGATGGGGGGTGGGGCCGAGGCGGGCAGGCGCGAGAGGGGGCACCCCCTCCCCCCCTCCGCCCCCGCGTCCGTGAAGGGTGCGGCCGAGGCAGCCGACGCAGGCTCTTCCACAGGATGGAGTCAATGAGGGTGGTTGGGGACAGGGGCGTATCCACCATGGTGGACGGGTGCCCGGGACCAGCATCCTCTGCCCGGGGGCTCCGAGGTGGGCTGGGGCGCTCCACCTTGACTCGAACCAAGGGCCTACTGGACAGGGGCCTCTCGTCGTCTACGCTCCTGCCTGGACAGGCCAAGGGGCTCCTGGGGCAGCTCAGTGATGTCAGAGATGATGGGTCCCGAGTTGGCAACAGCATCTGGGGAACAGAGGCTGCGGCCGCTGTGGGCTAGGTCGGAGCCGAGTAAGGCCCCGGGCCGTGGATGTGCTCCAGGGAGGACTAGGCATGGAATAGCTGTCGTACAGCATCAGGGGGATCCTTCTCTTCACCCCCAGGATCTGGTTCCACTGCACCAGCGAGATGAGGAACTGGATGAGCTTGTTGACGACTTTCTGCTGCCGGGCGTGCTTCTGCCGCAGGCCAGCCACCTTCCGCCACAGGGCCTTGTTCTCTTGCTTCACGGTCAGCAGTTTGGAATCCATGCTCTCCTGCTTCCCCTTCATCCGCTGCACGTCGGTCAGCAGCTTGGTGACACTGTCCTGGGGAATCTTTATGTCCTCGCTCCTCAGAGTGGACGCGCTGGTCACTTTCCTCTTGACAAGGGGCTGCTCCTGGCCGCGCAGGAAGCACAGGTGCTGGAACTCGGTGTCGTCCCCCTCTGGCTTGACCAGGCTGCCCTGCTCAATGCGGACCACCTTCCAGAAGCCACACATGTTGAGCTGCCCCACGAAGCTGGCCGTGCTGCTGTGCTTGGAGGACTTAGGTGGCACCTCCTTGGCAAACGGGCCCTGGTGGAGCACGTGGACGCTGCTGCTGCTCGGGCTCCAGAACGTCCGTGTCTTGGTTGCTCACGAAGATCCACAACTTGGTCAGGAAGACCTGGACGTTGCTGGGCTCCGCCGTGCCCAGGCCCGCGGGCAGATCCATCCCGGGCAAGGCGGGAGAGGCGGAGGGAGTGACCACGAGGACAGACCACGGGCCGGCCGCCACCGCGGGCCGCCTGGATGCGAACCGGGCTCACATGGCCGCCGCCATCTTGTGACGGGCGAGCTCCAGCCGGCGCCGCCCACCGGCCTCTTTTTAACTTTTTATTTTGATTTTTTGTTCATGTCCAAAGTCTCCCTCAAATACAGTATATGGTGGTCCTGACCTGAGCACTCCTATTTAAAAGCGAGACACCCACAAGCTGGTGGGCCACTCTGGAACCTAGGTGGGAACTAGTGGCCTTGAGTAACTGAGTGGGAATCCAGACTTTTAAATTTTTGAATCATGGGAATTCCCTGGCAGGACAGTGGTTAGGACTCCGCGCTTTCCTGCACACAGAATGGCAAATTTTTTGAATCACATTCAAACGTCAATATCTGTGGGTGTTTTTTCTTGAGGGAGTCAGTTGCCTCCTGGGGGGTGAGAGTGGATTGTCAGTCTTCTGGGAACCAAATGGGGAAAGGGGGCTGGTGGTTCACTGCTTGGGATATAGGTCTTCACTAAAGGCCCCTGTGTTCAGTATGCAGCCTCCTCTCTGCTCTCATTTGGGCTTGGTGTCCCCAAGGCCAGAATCTGTCTGGTTTGGCCTTTCCCCAGTCTTCTCCCAGCATGATGGGCTGGCCTGGGAGTTGCCTGGTTACCAACTGTGGGGGGAATTAACTGCAGGTATCTCAGCTTCTTCAAAAACTTTTAATCCATCCTCCCCTTGCACCTCTGCTTTCACAGGAAACTAGAGCTGTGAAACTCCTACATCTTCCTGAAGTTCTGCCTCAGGAATTGTTTCTTGTTGCCCACAGCTCCTGCTCTCACCCTTATGTTTTGCTTTTTCAGATTGACAAGGTCAGTAATCACTCTTCTCTCAGCTCCACCAGCTTTCCAATTAAGATGTTGTCTTCTCCTGTCTGATATTGTCTCTTCCCCTGTTCTCTTTGTGCCTTTCTTATCCCATTTCAGGGAGGTTTGCGGCATGAGGTGAGAGGAACTTGAATGTCCAATTCTCAAGATTTAACCAAAAGAGCTTAAAATTACTTTCACGTTCAAAGAAATGAAGCACAAAAAAAAAAAAAAAGAAAAAAGAAATGCAGCACAAATTTGTCCTTGGATCCAGATATACCTTTGTTTGGGGATGGACTACTTCTGTAAACCTTTTGTTTAGCATTGGTGTTTTCATCAATTGATTAAAAAATATTTCTAAGTGTCCAGTATACTGCACAGACTGGATAGACAGTGTTGGTTGCCAGCCTCATAGAGCTTTGATTCCAGTTTTGAGAAAGGAGACCCACAGATAAAGAAGAGAAGACAATATGTGTGTGTGTATATATATATATATATATATATATATATTATAAACTGCAGTAAACATTATAATGAAAACAAATAAAAGGGATAAAGAATAATCCTATTGTCCTCCTCCTTTTCACATCCAAATAAGAATTGTTAGTATTGGCTTTTCCCATCCCCCACCTCCCACTCATTTTTCACAACCCACTCCAGTTGGGCTTCTGCCTCTTACTCTCCTAAATCCCCCAATGACTTGGATGTAACTAAATACGATACATTTCCAGACCTCCTCTTACTTGATTTCCCCAGCACCAGATAAGTGGACTTCCACTTTCTTGGGACACTTTCCTTGGCCTCCAAGACCCAACACTTTCTAATATCCACCTCTGTGATCTCTCTTGACCTCCATTGCCTTCTTTATCCTGATGATCTTGGAGACGCACCAGCAGTGAGTGGTGGCTTGAAGCAAGATCTTAGTTCCCTGCCCAGCAATTGAACCAGGGTAGCCTGGATGAAAACCAGGAATCCTAGCCACTAGACCAGCAAGGGCTAGAGGCTAGAAGTAAATTTTCTCTGGCTCTTGCCTCCACTGAAAAATGCATTTCTCAAGGAGACAAAAACTGTAAAAACAGGTATGAAGTTTATTATTAGAGACACAGCACAACAAGTGGGAGAGCACACAGAGAAACAGTTTGTTTAGTTAAGACAGAAGCAAGGCAGAGATAACACACCTAGGGAGAAAGGGTGTGGGTGTCCTCCCTAATGAGGAGGAGTGCAGTAAAGAGGCAGTTAAATCATTTATACAGGGTGGCTCTTCCCAGTCTTTGTTTACCTTTGGCCAATTATCTGGTTTCTTTTTCCACACCTGACCTGTCCTAGGACCCTCCCCAACTTGCGTGCACAACTTTTTTCCAAGATGGATTCCAGCCCAGAGGCCTATGGGGGCCCTTGGCATCACCTATTCTGGGGTGGTGAGCCCTCCTTTTTGACCCCCAAGGAGCCTTTCTGCGCATGTGCAGTGTCTCCTTTGCCCCAAAGATGGGAAATATAGGACCTCTTGATCTTTCACTCAAACAGGGTTTAGCCCCTCTCTGTTCCTGCCATGACTGTTATCTTAAAGTGTCCTCAGGAGACAAAGCCTGGCTACTTATCCTGTTTCTGTTGTTATTCCTATTTCGAAGTTTCAGGAAATGCAAACAGGAGGCCAGTTGTAAATGCCTAGCCTGGAGCCCATCTATCTCCTGCCCCACTGACATTAAATACTGGAGCTGTCCAAAGCTTGAACCCCCTTCTCTTCTCATTTTGCTACCCTGGGAGAGTTCATCCTTAAGAACTGGAAATTTTAGGACTCACCTTCCTGTCTGGACTTCACCAATAATCCTGATGTTACTTTGCATACAGCCTTGACTCCTTTGCTCCTTCATCCTTTCCCAGCACTCTTGGCAAAGTCCTAACTCTGCCAACTCTGCCATTGCATGCACGTGGCTGAACATATCTGGAGGGAAAGGAAAACACACATCATGCTGACTGGTCTCACTTTGAATTTTTGGTTAAGTCTCAAGTAGACCTTGTGCTGGCTGACAATCATACTGCATGTCCCTAGTCCAGTGGTCTTCACCCTGGAGTGTGCAGACTCCAAGGAATACACAAAGTCCTACAAGGGACAGGAAGACATGGCCGGTTATGAATGTATCCATTTTCACATTCTCTATTTCTGTATATCCTTTTCCTAAAACTGATTTACCTGCGAACTTTTGTGCATATTTTCATTTCTCTCCTCCTCTTTTGCCATTGCCCATTTGCCATTCTCCCAAGATGGGGAAATATAAAAACATCTGAGTTGCTAAACAAAAGTACAATTTGAAATATTTGAAATATTGTTTTTGAAAGTAAATGACTCTAATGATTGAGTAATGAATCCTTTAGCAAGTCAGGTGGTTTTCAATTCGTTGCTTTCAACAAAATTAAAAGAGAATCTAATTGAGTTTTCAACTTGAATATCATTAAAATACATTTAATGATGGCTCATTATGTGATTTTTGGCATTTAATTCAGAAGGAGTTCAAAGAAGTGAGTGTCATTGCTATAATAAAAGTATTTCCATTCCCATTTACTTATTTATGTGAACAAGAACTCTCAGCTTTTATTCTGATGAAAAAAAAAATAGATAGAGAATTGTTACTGAAGGTTGTCCCATTTCAGCTATGCTATTCTTACGATTCAATGATACATGAACTGTTACCTAAAGCAAGCCCATGTGCCTGAGGCACAGTGAGGCCAAACAATACCAGAACATTATTGTTGTCAGAGTCTGGAGCAGAGAAAGGTTTATTGCAGGACCAGGCAAAGAGACAGGTGGCTCATGCCTTAAAAAGCCCAGACTCCCCAAAGGCTTTCAAGCAAAGCCTTTTTCTTTTCCTTTTTTTTTTTTTTTTTTTGGCCACACTGTAGGGCATGCGGGATCTTAGTTCACCGACCAGGGATTGAACCCGTGCCCCATATAGTGGAAGCAAGTGTGGAGTCTTTACCACTGGACCACCAGGGAAGTCCCAGCAAAGCCCTTTTAAAGGCAAGATGAGGGAAGGGCGTGGTTAGTTGTTGCAAACTTCTTGGTGTGGGATCGTTTGTTCTTGCAGCTGTCCAGGTAGGTCAGTTCACAGGTCATGATGTTCCTCTAAACCTCCAACAAGACAAATGTTATTCTGTGTTCAGGTCAGGTCAAGGTCAGGCTATCCTGTATACTTGAAGCTATAGGCAACATTCTTTTACAAAAGGTGCAGAGCCAGCATGACTAAGCACAGGAAACAGAGCATAAAGATTAAAGTAAAAGGAGGACTTTCCTGGTGGTGCACTGGTTAAGAAGCCGCCTGCCAATGCAGGGGACACAGGTTCGAACCCTGGTCTGGGAAGCTCCCACATGCTGTGGAGCAACTAAGCCCATGCACCACAACTACTGGGCCTGTGCTCTACAGCCCAAGAGCCACAACTACTGAGCCTGCATGCTGCAACTAATGAAGCCCACGTGCCTAGAGCTTGTGCTCTGCAACAAGAGAAGTCACCGCTCACCACAATTAGAGAAAGCCCACGTGCAGCAACAAAGATCCACTGCAGCCAAAAATAAATAAATAAATAAAGTTTTAAAAATAAAAGAGGGCTTCCCTGGTGGCGCAGTGGTTGAGAATCTGCCTGCCAATGCAGGGGACACGGGTTCGAGCCCTGGTCTGGGAAGATCCCACATGCCGCGGAGCAACTAGGCCCGTGAGCCACAATTACTGAGCCTGCGCGTCTGGAGCCTGTGCTCCGCAACAAGAGAGGCCGCGACAGTGAGAGGCCCGCGCACCGCGATGAAGAGTGGCCCCCACTTGCCGCAACTAGAGAAAGCCCTCGCACAGAAACGAAGACCCAACACAAGCCATAAATAAATAAAAACAAATAAATAAAAATTAAAAATAAATAAATAAATAAAAGAAAAAAGTAAAAGGAACAGATCTAATATGGAGTCATATTTGTTCTTCCCTAATACAGAACTAGCTAAAAACCCATTAAAAGATGCATTGTGAATAAAATTTTATGTTTATTGATATCTATCAAAATGTATAATATATTTATGTGATTTTGATCAATTTGCTTTGTTGCTAATAGTTCAATCCAAAAGAAAAGTTTAAACATTTAGAGTATTATGGTTAAAAGAAATTAAAAAGAACTAATTTTTAAAAATATATTTTGTTACTGAGAAATATAGAAAGATCAATACAAGACTTTCACATATAAAATACATTAAGAAAAAATTATGTAGTGGAAGTGAATGAAATATGAATTCAAGGAAAAAGTAAATAATGTAAAATGTCCAGCTTTTGAAGAGTTTATTCGTATGTTTTATCTGGTTTTTTTTAAAGATTTTTTTTTTTTTGGATGTGGACCATTTTTTTAAAAGTCTTTATTGAATTTGTTACAGTATTGCTTCTGTTTTATGTTTTTTGGTTTTTTGGCCTGAGGCATGTGAGATCCTAGCTCTCCGATCAGGGATTGAACCTGTAACCCTGCATTGGAAGGCGAAGTCTCAACCACTAGACCACCTGAGAAGTCCCGATTCAAATGTTTTTTGAAAGGATGATGTTGAATATGAAAAAGCTATGGCATTGGGACTTCACTGGTGGTCCAGTGGTTAAGACTCTGCTCTTCCACTGCAGGGGGCGCGGGTTCAATCCCTGGTTGGGGAACTAAGATAGATCCCACATGCCTCGTGGCACAGCCAAAAAAAAAAAAAAAAAAAGCTATGGCATTTAGGTTCTATTGGTTACATTTAAAACAGTAATATAAACAGTCTTATTTTTAAATGTTGATATTTACAAGATACTAAAATTTTTACACTGTTTATAGTTATTTAAATTTACAAGGAAAGAAATCAGATATGAAGTAAAAGATATGCAGGAGGTCACATAGTTTTCCAAAATGTTTTTAGGGAACATGCAAGCAAAAAAATTGAAGATTGATGAACGAGTCCTGGTACTATTAGTACACCCAGGCAAGAAGGGACTCTGCCTTGAGCCCACATTTAAGAGGACACTGCATGTCAACACACACAATTTCGAAGGGACATAGGGGTATCTCTGTTACTAAGGAACTGACACTTAATTCTGGCACAGTGTATTAATTATCTCTCACTATATAAAATTACCCCCAAACTAGTAGCTCAAAGCAACACACATTATTTCATGATTTCTGTCAGTCAGAAACCTGGGAGAAGCTTAGCTGGATCCTCTGCTTCAGGGTCTCCCATGAAGCTGCAATCAAGGTGTTGCCAGTGATCTCATCTGAAGGCTCAGTTGGGGAAAGACCTGCTTCTAATCTTGCTCCACGAATTGTTGGCAGGATTCAGTTTCTTAAAGGTTGTTGGACTGAAGGTATCAGTCTCTTTTCGGCTATTTCCCAGAGGCCACCCTCAGTTTCTTGCCATGTGGGCCTCTCCGAAGTGGCAGCTTGCTTCTTCAAAGCCAGCAATAGAGTGCCTACAAGACAAAAGTCATGACTTTTAATCTCAGAATTGACCTCCCGTCACTCTTTGCCAAATTCTATTCACTAGAAGCAAGTCACTAGGGGACTTCCCTGGTGGCGCAGTGGTTAAGAATCTGCCTGCCAATGCAGGGGACATGGGTTCAAGCCCTGGTCCGGGAAGATCCCACATGCTGTGGAGCAACTAAGCCTGTGCGCCACAACTACTGAGGCTGCGCTCTAGAGCCTGCAAGCCACAACTAGAGCCTGTGTGCCACAACTACTGAAGCCCGCACGCCTAGAGCCTGCGATCCGCAACAAGAGAAGCCACCGCAATGAGAAACTCACGCACCGCAACAAAGAATAGCCCCCGCTCGCCGCAACTAGAAAAAGCCAGTGCGCAGCAACAAAGACCCCACACAGCCAAAAATAAATAAATAAATAAATAGAAGCAAGTCACTAGTGGGAATTCCCTGGCAGTCCAGTGGTTAGGATTCTGTGCTCTCACTGCTGAGGGCCTGGGGTTCAATCCCTGGTCGGGGAACTAAGATCCCACAGCCACGCGGCATGGCAAAAAAGAGAGGAAAAAAAAAAAGAAGCAAGTCACTAGATTCAGTCTACACTCAAGCGGAGGGGATTACATATGGGCATAACCATCAGAAGGTGGAGATCACTGGGAGCCATTTTAGAAGGCCTACTAGACACAGCATGACCATAAGTCTAAACATCTGCTGTTATAATTAACACTATTCAAGTTGCAAGGAAATATGTCTCCTTACCTCTTGTCCTCTATCATTGAAACAAGAGGTGATGGTGACCAAATGCCGTGAAGATTCATAGGTTTTGCTGTTGCTGACCCTGCAGATGGCCACTTGTTTTGGATGCAGGGAGAATTTAGCAGTGATAGTGATTAAGTAACAGAAAAGACAAATCAATTAACTTGTCAAACCTTCTCTCTCAGTCAGTATGAATGCAGTACCTTCTTACATAATGATGTATCCTTTCCCAGTAGGGTCACAGTTGCCCACAGTGGCTGAGGAACATGTTCCTGTACTAAACAATTAATATTACTCTTCAATTTGTATATATGCATATGTATGTATAACAAATATGGCACATGAAGTTACACTG
The DNA here is from genome assembly GCF_028023285.1 of Balaenoptera ricei. Lineage (NCBI taxonomy): Eukaryota > Metazoa > Chordata > Mammalia > Artiodactyla > Balaenopteridae > Balaenoptera > Balaenoptera ricei. The sequence continues at coordinate 41,313,804 of NC_082649.1, forward strand.
GCAACTAAATAGTTATCTAATACTTGAATAGTTTTATTTTTATAAAAATATTTCATAGGATTTAATTAAAATTTCAAAAAGTTAAATTTTCAAATGGCAGCTTTCTTTTTTTTAAATTAATTAATTTATTTTATTTTATTTTTGGCTGTGTTGGGTCTTCGTTGTTGCTCGTGGGCTTTCTCTAGTTGCGGTGAGCGGGGGCTACTCTTCCTTGTGGTGTGCAGGCTTCTCGTTGCAGTGGCTTCTCTTGTTGCGAGCACAGGCTCTAGGCACTCAGGCTTCAGTAGTTGTGGCACGTGGGCTCTAGAGTGCAGCCTCAGTAGTTGTGGCGCATGGGCTTAGTTGCTCCGCGGCATGTGGGATCTCCCCGGACCAGGGCTCAAACCTGTGTCCCCTGCATTGGCAGGCAGATTCTTAACCACTGCGCCACCAGGAAAGCCCTCCCTTCAAATGGCAGCTTTCTATAAATAACTTTTAATATTTATTCAGTATAATTTGCAATTTACACTTCAATTTTAATAGATGATTTAAATATTAGAAAAATAACATTTGAAAGATGATAATAATTTTAATTTTACATTAACTTCATTATATGTCTTCATGAAAATATATTCAAATTATGTAAAGTTTGAAGTCAGTTGCATTTAACTTTTATTTTATTTTTAAATTAACTAATTAATTTTTGGCTGCGTTGGGTCTTCATTGTTGCGTGCAGGCTTTCTCTAGTTGTGGTGAGCAGGAGCTACTCTTTGTTGCAGTGTGCAGGCTTCTCATTGTGGTGGCTTCTCTTGTTGCGGAGCATGGGCTCTAGTCGCGTGAGCTTCAGTAGTTGTGGCACGTGGGCTCAGTAGTTGTGGCTCGTGGGCTTAGTTGCTCCACGGCATGTGGGATCTTCCCTGACCAGGGCTTGAACCCATGTCCCCTGCATTGGCAGGAGGATTCTTAACCACTGTGCCACCAGGGAAGTCCTGCATTTAACTTTTAAATTCTTTAACCCATTACCGTTACTAGAACACAGATTATATGAAAATCTCAATTATAACAACATAATTAGTGACTTTGCAAAAATGAAGATAAGAAAAATAAATGGTTTGAAATATATATTTATTAACTTGTAAATAATGCATGTCTCTTTTAAATTGAGGTAACATTGGTTTATAACATAAGTTTCATGTGTACAACATTATACTTCTACTTCTGTATACACTATAGTGTGCTCACCACCAAAAATTTTGTTTCCATCCATCACCATAAAGTTGACCCCCTTTACCCACTTCACCCTCCCCTCATCCCTTCACCTCTGGTAGCCACTGCTCTGTTCTCTGTATCTACGTGTTTGTTTTTGTTTGGTTTGGTTTGTTCATTTATTTATTTATTTATTTATTTTTTAAATTCCACATATGAGTGAAATCATACAGTATTTGTCTTTCTCCATCTGACTTACTTCACTTAGTGGAATACCCTCAAGATCCATCCATATTGTCTCAAATGGCAAGATTTCATCTTTTTTAATGGCCGCATAGTATTCCATTTAATATACATACACCACATCTTAGTTATCCTTTCATCCGCCAGTGGGCACTTAGGTTGTTTCCATAGAGTAGCTATTGTAAATGATGCTGCAGTAAACACAGGGGTGCATATTTCTTTTAATTAGTGTTTTCATATTTTGGGAATAAATACCCAAAAGTGGAAAAGCTGGGTCATATGGTAATTCTATTCTTAATTTTTTGAGGAATCTCCATACTGTTTTCCACAGTGGCTGTAGCAGTTTACATTCCCACCAACAATGTACAAGAGTTCCTTTTCTCCCTCCACATCCTCATCAACACTTGTTATTTCTTGCCTTTTTGATAATAGTCATTCTGACAGGCATGAGATGATATCTTGTGATTTTGATTTGCATTTCCCTAATAATTAGTGATGTAGAACATCTTTTTCATGCGCCTATTGGCCATCAGTGTGTCTTCTTTTGAAAAATGTCTATTTGGCTCCTCTGCCCATGTAAAAAAATCAAATAGTTTTTGAGTTGTATGAGTTCTTTATATATTTTAGATTTTAAGCCCTTATCAGATATATGATTTGTAAATATCTTCTCCCATTCGGTAGGTTGTCCTTTCATTTTGCTGATGGTTTCCTTTGCTGTGCAGAAGCTTTTTAATTTGATATAGTCTCCTTTGTTTATTTTTGCTTTTGTTTCCCTCGCCTGTGGAGACATATCCAGAAAGATATTGCTACAATTGATGTCAAAGAGCATACTGTGTATGCTTTTTTCCAGGAGTTGTATGGTTTCAGGTCTTACATTCAAGTCTTTAATCCATTTTGAGTTGATTTTTGTAAATGGTGTGAGGTAGTGGTCTAGTCTCTCTCTCTCTTTTTTTTTTTTTTTTCATGTTGGCTGTCCAGTTTTCCCAGCATCATTTATTGAAGAGACTATTCTTTCTCCAGTAATGCACATCTTTATTTTGTTACTCATCCAGCCATATCTGGCCCACCAAAAGAATACCTAGATACATGCGATAATAATTAAATGTAGTCATTTGATAGTTTTTCAACTGTGTTGCTTTACACACATTCTTTTGTTGTTATGAAAGTAGACTTGGCAAAGTAAGAGTAAAGAACATACCTAACAGTTTATTAGCTTGATGATTAACTTTAAAAAATTTAGACCTATGATATGTGAGCCTCCATTTTTATTCTTGCCCTGGGGCACCTTCTTTTCTCTCCTCAAATCAACTCCCTCATGCCCAGCTGATGACATTACTTCCTAGTTCACTGAAAACCAGGGACAACAGAAAAGAACTTCTTTTTCCACTTCCCACCTTCTCCTACATTTCTACCCTTAGACTCTGTCTCCCTCCAGGCATCACAAATGTGTCTATCTAGGGTCACCCCCTCCACTTGTGCACTGAATCCCAGTCCTTCTCAGTCAAGAGCATCACTCCTACAGTTGCACTCCCTAGTCCCTGTCCCTGTCTACTCTGTCATTCCTATCAGCATATAAAAATACCAAAATATGCCCATTTTAAATATCCTTCCTCTGAGCCCACATTTCTTTCTACATTATGCTGCATTTCTTTCCTTCCCTTTAAGGTAACATTCTTTGAAAGGACTGGCTGTACTCTTGTTGTTTTTCTCATCTACTACCTTGTGTTGAACTCTTTCCATTTCTTCTGTCAAGAGGTTGGTTTATAGACTCACAGACATAGAGAACAGACTGTGGTTGCCAAGGATGGGGGGGTGGGGGAGGGGAGGATTGGGAGTTTGGGATGAGCAGATGCAAACTATTATACATAGGATGGATAAACAACAAGGTCCTACTGTATAGCACAGGGAACTATTTCAATATCCTGTGATAAACCATAATGGAAAAGAATATGAAAAAGAATATATATATATGTATAACTGAATCAATTTGCTATACAGCAGAAATTAACACAACTTTGTAAATCAACTATACTTCAATAAAATAATTTAAAAAAAGAATTGGGTTATGAGGTCCATACCTCCTCCCCTTAAATCTAAACATGTTTGTAACTGTCTTATAACCAACAGAATGCAGCAGAAGTCATACTGCATGATTTCTGTGGCTAGCTCAGAAAAGATTATACAGCTTCTGCCTTATTCATTTCAACATGCTTTTGGAGCCATGCGTGCCATGTAAGAATTTTAACTACCTCAACGTTGCCAGGCTGTGAAAAAGCTCATGCTACATGGAGAGGACAAGTGTAGGTGTTCTGGCCAACATCCCCAGCAGAGAGCCAGCTGACAGCTAGCATAAACTGCCAGACATGTGACAGAAGATGCCTCCAGATGATCCCAGCTCTCAGTGGTTAAGTCACCCTCAGCCTTTAAGTCTCCCCAGATAAGGACCCAGACATCACTGAGCAAAGACAAGCCATCCTTACTGTGTTCTTTCTGACACAGTATTCCATGAGCGTAATAAAATGGTTGTTTTACACCACGTTTTGGGGTGGTATGTTAGGTGTGTGTGTGTGTGTATGTATGTATGTGTATACATATATACATTCATATATTTCCTAGCTCTATTTGCTGAGAAGGCCTAGGAACAATGGCATCATAGTAGCAATGAAGATATATGGCACCCAGATCTTGGTTTCCAGATACTATCCTTTGTTAAAAGAAGCCAGAGAGGGCTTCCCTGGTGGCACAGTGGTTAAGAATCCGCCTGCCAACGCAGGAGACACCGGTTTGAGCCCTGATCCGGGAAGATCCCACATGCGTGGAGCAACTAAGCCCGTGAGCCACAACTACTGAGCCTGCACTCTAAAACCCTCGAGCCACAACTACTGAAGCCTAGAGCCTGTGCTCCGCAACAAGAGAAGCCACCACAATGAGAAGCCCACGCACTGCAATGAAGAGTAGCCCCCGCTCACCGCAACTAGAGAAAGCCCACACACAGCAACGAAGACCCAACGCAGCCATAAATAAAATAAATTTATTAAAAAAAAAAAAAAAGAAGCCAGAGCCTCTTGAAGAAATGGTTGATTCCTGGGCTAAGTCAGGAAAAGTACAAATTGAGCCTGAATTACCTCTTGTACCAGAAAGTAAGGAAATGATCAAATAATGTTGTAGACATTGCAAAAGGACACAGGAAACAACTTGAAGCACTTTCTCATTTGCCAAATTTGGGATAATTTTTTTTAACCTTACTTTCTGTTTAATTCATTTTGCCAAACAAACATAGTGAAAACTTTAATCTGACTAATTGTACAGAAAATAGAATTTGTAGCAAACATAACAGCATAGACCTAAGTCCTTGGCAAGCTGGATCTCCACTGAGATCCCATAGATTGCCTTGTAGATAGCCTCCTGGGAGGGAGGTCCTAGGAGGGAGAGGCACAGATCTGCCAGTCCCTATCAGAAGCACAGGCTGCACGTGGGAAGGAAAAGCACAAAAAGTAGAACTGATGTTACTTGGATCTCTTATCACTACACGTGGAAGAGTTCTGATTGCTGGCCACACTCAAGGTGTTGTCTTCCCAAACCCATAGTCCTTGGGCATCCTGCCTGAGTCCATAGGGGATAAGTTTCAAGTTCAATGGTTCTGAAGCCTCTGCTTCACCAGAACCTGCAAAGTAAATTTGGGGGTGGGGGTGAAGGTGGGGAGGGGTAGACAAAGTCATAATTGCTGGTGTCACCAGTGCAGAGTCTGAGATCCCAGACTTCAGGACCTTGTTTCAGGAGGAAACAAGAGAGGGTGCCAGGTCACCAGCAAGAGTCCAACTGCCCTAAGCCTCAGTACTGTCAACCAGTGCCCCAGGAGTATGAGGGAGTTCAACAGCGGCGGCCTAAGGTCCCCACTAAGCTGCTAGGTGTCTGGGAGTCCCGAAGGGCGAAATGGGACTTGTTCACATCCTGTGCTTTTTGCGGATGACAGCCATAGCCAGCAGCCAATCCCTCTCGAGGAGTTCTTCACGGAGCTTGGCCTCGGTGAGACACTGGTGAGGATGCTGCCCTTCATCTCCTTCATCTTCACCTCCATCAGCGCCAGGATGTCCAGCTGCTTGTCCAGCTTGCGCAGGAGCTCCTCCTCCGTGGTGCCTGACGACAAGTAGAGTGGTCCGAGCCAGTATCAGGGAAGCCCTCACTCCCCTCCCTGCCCCCCACCAGCTGGGGGCCCTTGGGGCACTCTGTGGCCTCCAGTCCTGCTGTAGCAGCCTCTAGCTCCGATGCCGCAGCTGCTGCGGCTGTGGCCTGTGAACTCCACTTGCACCACCAAGCCCATGGGCTTCCCATCTTCTCCCGTGGGAATGGTGGGCGCCAGGCGGCACGGATCCCAGAGTCTGGCGCCTCCCAAATTTGGGATAATTTGCGCATGAAATTAATGATGATAGTAACTGACTACAATTAATTACATAAAATAGAAATGCATGGGTCCAGGCAATATAAATAAATATGGTAGTAATGGATTACAAGTTATTGAGTAAAATAGGAATCCGTGAGTCCATATGATATAAATAAATAAATGAATAAATCAGGGAGAAAGAAATGTTCTTTTATAGTCGATTGTTGACTGAAAACTGAAGAAGAAATGACGGAGTAAAAAAAAAAAAAATCACCATTTAATAAACATCATCGGGCTTCCCTGGTGGCGCAGTGGTTAAGAATCTGCCTGCCAATGCAAGGGACACGGGTTCGAGCCCTGGCCCGGGAAGATCCCACATGCCTCGGAGCAACTAAGCCCGTGCACCACAACTACTGAGCCTGAGCTCTAGAGCCCACAAGCCACAGCTACTGAGCCCACGTGCCACAACTACTGAAGCCTGCACTCCTAGAGCCCGTGCTCCACAAGAGAAGCCACGACAATGAGAAGCCACAACGAAGAGTAGCCCTCGCTCACCGCAACTAGAGAAAGCCCGCGCACAGCAACGAAGACCCAACACAGCCAAAAATAAATAAATAAATAAATTCTAAAAATAAAAATAAACATCATCATGCTTATTCCGATGAGAGTCATAAAGGGATGCTAAGGCAGGTGGTGGAGATTTGGTGCTGTGCCAGATACTTAGGAATTACAAAGGGACAGTTATGGCTTTACGGTGAAAAACCTGCCAGACTGGTTTCGCAGCATCAGGAGTGAGACGGTTTGCCTCCAGCAACTTCTGATGTGATACACAAAGGCCACATCGTTTCTCTCTTGCCCCAACATGCACTTAGGTTGGAGAGACATTGTACAGAAATGAAAACCCTGTACTCTTTAAAGCTGATTCATGAAAGAGAAAGACAGACAAACTGCCCACATTGAAGGAGTCTGCAGATATGTGACTACCAAATGCGATCTGCGATCCTGGACCAAAAAGGACAGAGGCATTAGTGGGACAGCTGATGAAATCTGAATTGTACCTATAATTGGATAGTGGTGTTGATTTCCTGATTAGGATGGTGTATTTGTTTGCTAGGGCTGCCATAACAAAGTACCACAAACGGGGCGGCTTAAACAGTAGAAATTTATTTTCTTACAGTTCTGAAGGTTAGAAGTCAGAAATCAAAGAGTCAGCAGGGTTGGTTCTCTCTGAGGGCTGTGACAGAAGTCTATTCCATGCCTCTCCCCTAGATTCTGGTGGTTTGCTGGCAATCTTTGGCGTTCCTTGGCTTGTAGACACATCAACCCTAACTCTGCCTTCACATTCACATGACATTCTGGTCTTGACGTATGCTGGTATGGACGTGATGTTCTGGTCTGGACATGACGTATGCTGGTCTGTGTCTAAATTTCTCCTTTTTATAAGGACATCAGTCATATTGGATTAAGGGTCCACCCTACTGCAGTATGACCTCATTTTATTTTAACCAATTACATCTGCAACAACCCTATTTCCAAATAAGGTCATATTCTGAGGTACTGGAGCTTCACTATTTGAATTTTGAAGGGACACAATTCAACCCATAATAGATGGTTATATTGGGGTTGAGAGAAATAAGCAAATATAACCAAATGTTGACAAATGGGGAATCAGGGTGGAAAGGATACCAGAGTTCTCGATACTGTTCTTAAGTGTTTTCTGTAAGTTTGAAATTACTTCAAATTTTTTTTTAAATTCAATAAAGTGCTGAATTTATGTATTACACAAGATCTTAGTGCTGAACCTACCATGGGGAAGGAACTATAAGGAGATGATAAAGGTGTTTGGGTGGCTTTATTGCAAACTTGCCTGAGACACAGTGAGGGTATCAGAAATTAATACATTATGTTTACACAGCACTTCATAATTTACAAAAAAAAAAAAAATCTTATTTCGTTTGTCCCTCCTGACAACTTTGTGAGGCAAGACTTTTTCAATTTTATAAAAAAAGTAAAGAAAGTTCAGGTGACTGGCCCAAGGTCCCCATCACACAACTGTTAAATGTAAACTGAGGCATGTTAAAATTTTAAGTTTATTTGAGCAAAAAATGCATTCAAATGGGGCCGTGCCAAACCAGAAGTGGTAATGCGTGCTCCTCAGACCTCAGCCAGAGGAAAAACTTAAATGGAGAAAGTGTGGAAACAGAGAAAGGAAATTATTTGATTGGCTATAGCTTAGCCCAGTTGGCTGTGTGTGATTGGTTGTCCTTTAGTGTTTTTTTGTTTTATTTTGTTTTGCCTGTGCCTCCCAGCATGCAGGATCTTAGTTCCCCAAACAGGGATAGAACCTGTGCCCCCTGGAGTGGAAGTGCTGAGTCCTAACCCCTGGACTGCCAGGGAATTCCCTCCCGTGGCATCTTGATTACATGACCCTGAGGCATTTACAGGTTTAGATTTTGGCTTGCTTAAGTAGGCCGCCATGACATTAGAGCCCCTCAGTCTGATGGCCTCCTTGTTTAATTAACACAACTTATAAATGATTAGTTTGCACCCTGGTCCAGTTTTTTTTTTTTTTCTGACTCGTAATGACCTCCTGTGGCGGTAGCAAACGATAATACGAGTTGACTCTAAACAAAACTGTGACTTCCCTGGTGGTCCAGTGGGTAAGACTCCACGCTCCCAATGCAGGGGGCACTGTACCATCCCTGGTAGGGAACTAGATCCTTCAGGTATGCCTCAACGAAGTCAGCATGCCACAACTACGACCCAGCGCAGCCAAAATAAATAAACAAATATTTAAAAAACAACAACAAAAAACCTGTGACATCCTTTGTACCATTTTGGGGTAAACAAGTTCTTCCCAAGAAAACAATGTCTTCTTATTAAGATCAAACTGAAGTTTAGGTAAGAGACCATAGAGGCTCCAGATATGAGGTTCACTATGGACCCTTTCCTCCGCTGTCCACACTCCACCCCGCAACCACCACCTACGGGGCGGGTGTGGGCCGGTCTCCATACGGACTTCGATTTCCCTCATGAATTTTCAGGCCAGTGCCTGGGGAAGAGGGTCAAGAAAAGGCCTTCAACCCGTGCCACAAGACAGCCTCTTGGACATTTCCCACCAGCTACTCTCACACCATGCCCCTCGCGCACAAGCTCGCTCTTCCTTATTATTGCCCCAATAGTTAAGTCCCAATAGTTAAGTCTCGCACCGCTGGCCAATCATGTTCTTTCTCTTTTTATAAACCTCCGCCCTGGCTCCTGCAGTCCAATGATTGATATAATCGTCTTCGAAGTCACTAAGCGAGAGTGCGGGGTTTCAGCGCCGCAACCTCGGGGGCCTGCAGACCTGGGGAAGAACTACGCGGCTGCGTGGACTGTAGCTGCCGCTGCTTGCCCCCCCCAACCCCACCTAGGTTAGGCGTGTCCCCACCACCCACCCACCCCCAACCACCCAATGTAAAGCTGAAAAGGGCCTTAGGTGCTTGACTGAGAGCGGCTCACAGTAGCATACTAGGTCCACTTGCTCACTCTGTCTGTAGGGGCCCAAGACCTTGAGCCTTAAGCTTAGAGGCCCAGAATGACTTGGGCAGCTCCAGCTGGCATGTCTCTGTTGAGCCTTCAGCTTCCGAAACACAGAATTATAAAACGGTAAAGCTGGACAGACTTTAGGAATTGTTTAATCCAGACCATTCACATTGCATTGACTGTTCCAAAGGCTCAGAGGCCCTCCTCTCCTTTCTTTCTCTTGGTTGGGGGAATTAGGGTCAAGCTCGGCAGATGCAGGACTTGCCGACACCACGCCCCTTAATCCTGGCAAGGCTGAGTAAGGGCTTCCATCCCAGCCTCCGTGCTCCAGACAGCTGTCACACTGTGGGTTAGGATGGCTGAGGAGGAGGGTGATGTGGACGAGGAGGATGTGTTCCTGGCGTTTGCCCGGAGGCCCTCTCCTCCCAGGGGTCCCCTGCGGCAGGCCATGGACAAGGCCTTCTTCATCTTCCTGGTCCTCATCCTGACACTACTGACGCTGGAGGCTGTTTATAAGCTGCTGTGGCTGTTACCATGGGCAAAGTTTGGGGACTGGCTCCTGAGAACACCTCAGATGGAGGAGGAGCTGGAACTGTGACTGCCTTTCCTATAAACGTCCTCTTTCCCTGCCACGGAGGTGAGAGGGGAGAAAGGGGGAAATGGGAGCTTTGGAGGGACACTTGGAGAGCTGAGAGCAGCTATCTTAAAATTTCTGCACCTATACTCCGGGAATTAATTTTGAAAAAGTTTATACTCCTCAAGTATTTTTAAGTAAGCACCTAAAACTTTTCATCATACATTAACATTGTTTCAAGGATGTAATTCCTGGCATACAAAAAATTTCCCATTTTAAAATAAAACAATTAAATCCATCTTTTGTGTGTCCAGGGGAGTTGAAATATCAGAGTGACTTGATATTCACCACCACTCGTTTAAAAATATAATTGGGAATCCTTCTTTTCTTCTTCCATCATTCTCTTTTCTCCTAGAACTCCTATTACCATTCTACTTCTCCACAGACAATTTTATGCTTTTATACTTGAAAGTCTTTTATTGACCAATCTATCACTCTTTCCTACATAAACATATATATTAATTGAGATGAAAAATATTTTTCTTTCTTGTGACCATAAGACTCTAGTTTTTTAGAAAAATTTCTTCTGGGTTATCATTACAATTATGTGAGGAGAACTGATTAAATAGCATAAAGATTGTACACATTTTCATAGTTGTTAATATTAAAGGTACATTTTTTGTCTATGTTTCAGCTTGCAGGATCTTAGTTCCCTGACCAGGGATCAAACCCCGGCACCCTGCTTGGCAGCACAGAGTCCTAACCACTGGACTGCCAGGGAACTACCTAAAAGTACATTTTAAATGAGATAGACGAGGTGGTGCTTATGGTGCCTTGAAAGAAATAGGTTACATGTCTCTTTATTTAAGACAAGGTAAGGGAATTCCCTGGCAGTCCAGTGGTCAAAACAAAAACAAACACAAACAAACAAAACCAAAAAACAAACAAAAAACAAGGTAACATTATCCCCAGGAGATTTCATGATTGAGAACTACAGTATCCTTTTTTTTTTTTTTTTAAAGAGGGAGAAAGTCTATTGTAAAAGAGAAAAGGAAGAAGGAGAAGCTCTACTGCAGGAATTTACTGAGGAAAACAAATTTTGGGAAAATTGAGAATCTGGAAATTAAGTCCCTTATATCTCCCAAATCCGAGTACCCTTGGGCAAGTCTTCATATCCCCCATTTGAAGACTATAGGCTTAGACGACTGGAGAGAAGTGGTGTGGGATTCTTTAATGGAAGGGAGAGTTTGAGCTTCTGGGACGCTGAGGGCTTGGGGATGTAAGGGTCTGTGATCCCAGAAAGTGGCAAGATGCTCACCATCTGTGGAATTCGCAAGGATGCAGGAGGTGAGAAACTCAGCAGTTGGAACCGTGTTAACATTTGCGGTTTCCCCAGAAGCTCACCTTTGGACCCAGCTCTGCCTCCACGAGCCCCTCCAGCTTCCCTAAATCTGGGTTAGTTGTGTGGGGCGGGGGGGGGGGGGGGGTTGCGGGCGAGGCGGGCGTCAAAGTCGGTTTCTTCTCTCTTCCTTCTTTCATCAGCTCTCTCAGAGGAAGAGGACGAGAGAGACTCGAGGTATTTTACGAGCCTCATTTCGTCTCACAGCCCTCACAGCGGCAATTTGCAGATTCTTCTCAGAACCCCCTCCCCACATCGCCCGTCCTCAGGCCCTGGAGCTCCTGGACAAAGCACAGCCTCCTGGTCATCAGCGCCTGCGCCTCGGGAATCCCCTCCAGAAAAGGAAGGAGAACCACCCAGGTCCCACCTACTTGGTTGGTCATTAGTTCTGTGGTGGAGCTTGAAAAGCAAACCAACAACAATAGCAGTAATAATAACACATTTGTACAGCGTGTTGTGCTCATTTGTATGCATGTGTTATGACTTCACGATTGGGAAATGTAGGCAACTGGATGTAGAAGTAGCTTCTGGACAGCGACAAGGGAGCGCGCAGCCCATAGAAAGGAATGACAGGCGCAGTCGATTAAGCCGTGGAAACTGGTACCTGGCAGGTAGGAAAGCAGCGCCAGAAGGCTTGTCAATAGCCCAGTGGATGGAAAAGGTTTCATTTCCCTCTTAAGAGATTCCCGCCTTTCCGTGCATCCTTGTGCAGCCTTGGAGGGCCAATTCCTCAGCTGCCCTGTTCCGTTCCCCCCTCCCCTACTTGGAAAGGTGGCTCAGTCCTCCCGGCACGCGACTCGCCGGCGGTTGGGCCGGGATGCGGGAAGTTTCTGATTGGCGGAGTCGCAGAAGCACCGGGTGAAAAGAGCTCCACTGGCGGCGCGCCCCAATCCGGGGGTAGCCAGAGCCGTACGGCAAAATGGCGGCCTCCAGGTACTTGGGACGCCCGGAGGGGACAATTCTGCCGCCTGCAGGTCAGGGGGAAGGGAGCCGCAGACTATGTGGGTGGCATTGGAAGCCCTCGCGCGGCGAGTCTACCGTCACTTCCGGCCACGGGGTGGGGGGGCTGGATTCCGTACGACAATATGGCCGCTCCCAGGTGCCTGTAGGCGGAAACTCCGCGGCTTCCGGTCCGGAGTAGGGCCTGCGGTGGGAGGGGGAAGGAAGACGGAGGGAACCATGCGAGGTTCTGAGATCAGCGGCGAGGGTCTTCTCGAGAGACCTTTTCTGAGGTGGGGGCCGGACGGTGCGGGGAGCGAAGGCGGGGGCGGGAATGTCGAGGGAGAGGTACTGGGGGGTTCCGGGCGCTGAGTCTGAGGGGCAAGCTGTGGTACCTTCCTTCCTATCCCTGAAGGGGAGTGGGGCGGCCGGGGGCTGAACTGGGGGAGGGGGACTTGGCGGGAAGCTCATCTAGGGGAAGGACCGGACTCAGGGCTGGAATCTGAGTGGAATCAGGAGAGCCCAGTGTGGGGCTCACGATCGGTTACAGGTCCCAGAAAGAGAATGGGGAAAATTAGGGTGGGGTGAGAGGGAGGGGACTTGAGGTGAAATATCTCCAACCTAACGCCCCGGTTTGAGGAGAGCCATCAGAGGGTGGAATATGGATATAATTTAAGTAGGAGAAAGGGAAATGGATTGTTGGGAGGGAACCTCCTTCGCCTAAGAGAGTCTCAGAGTTGGGGTGACCCTTCAGGTTGGAGTGAGGGTGTGGATTTGATGTGTGTGAGAGCGAAAGGGGAAAACACCTGAGGTGGTGCCAGCGGGGGTGTGGTATCTGTTCGAGGGGATGTCAGGGAAATCTGGAGTGCAATGTGAGAGGTCGTCCAGGGGTTGAGAGGAAGAATCAACTTGCCAACTATGAGAAATAGTGGGGAAATGCAACTGAAAGACCGGATATCGACGTGAGGGGTGGAGCTGGGGGTGGGACTTAAGGTTTTCAGATGGTTTGGGGCTCCCAAAGTAAAGGGCCCAGAAAACATGGTACTAATGGTTGCTGAAGATAGGCAGTGAGGACACTGTTGGGCATGGCTGGGTGTTTTGAAACCCAAGAAGACTGGAAAATGTGTGAGATGAAGGGATGGGGCTATGCTGGAGGGGCTCTGTCTGAGGCCCCATCCCCTTCCAGCAGGAATTACGAAATCCCCAACACTTCCTCCCTCCGGGGGATTTGATCCCCCATGGCCACCGCTAACAGCATCATCGTGCTGGATGATGATGACGAAGATGAAGCAGCTGCTCTGCCAGGGCCCTCCCACCCACCCCCCAATCCGGCTTCACCCAGGGCAGAAGCCCCTGGCTCCTCCCAGCCCCACGGGGCTGGAGGAAGCAGTAGTTCGGGCGGCAAGAAATGCTACAAGTTGGAGAATGAGAAGCTGTTTGAAGAGGTGAGCTTTAGGGGAGAAGATTCTTGTACCCCAGGGAGGGGGATGGCTGACTGGCTCTCCTGTCCTTTCTTCCCCACTAACCCCACCTCGCCTTCTTTCTCTCAATCCCATCCCTTGTCTCTTTCCCCCTCCCTTTTTCTCCTGAACCTTCCAGTTCCTTGAACTGTGTAAGACGCAGACGGCGGACCACCCTGAGGTGGTCCCGTTCCTCTATAACCGGCAGCAGCGGGCCCACTCTCTGTTTTTGGCCTCGGCGGAGTTCTGCAACATCCTCTCTCGGGTCCTCTCTCGGGCCCAGAGCCGGCCAGCTAAGCTCTATGTCTACATTAATGAGCTCTGCACTGTTCTCAAGGCCCACTCAGCCAAGAAGAAGCTGAACCTGGCCCCTGCTGCCACCACCTCTAGTGAGCCCTCTGGGAATAACCCTCCTGCAGACCCCTCCTCGGACCCGACAAGTGCTGAGACCACTGCCTCTGAGGCCCCAAGGACCCATGGTTCCCGGCGGCAGATCCAGCGCTTGGAGCAGCTGCTGGCACTCTACGTGGCAGAGATCCGGCGGCTGCAGGAAAAGGAGTTGGATCTCTCAGAATTGGATGACCCAGACTCCACTTACCTGCAGGAGGCGAGGTTGAAGCGTAAGCTGATCCGCCTCTTTGGGCGGCTGTGTGAGCTGAAAGACTGCTCTTCACTGACAGGCCGGGTCATAGAGCAGCGCATCCCCTACCGTGGTACCCGCTACCCAGAGGTCAACAGGCGCATTGAGCGGCTCATCAACAAGCCAGGGCCTGATACCTTCCCTGACTATGGAGACGTACTGCGGGCCGTAGAGAAGGCAGCTGCTCGGCACAGCCTTGGCCTCCCCCGACAGCAGCTCCAGCTCATGGCTCAGGATGCCTTCCGAGATGTGGGCATCAGGTTACAGGAGCGTCGCCACCTTGATCTCATCTACAACTTTGGCTGTCACCTCACAGATGACTATAGGCCAGGTAGGCATTAGTGAGATGCTCCTTGGTAACCCTCATTCATCAGGTGTGTGGTGGAGGGGGCGTCTCTCTAGTCCCTTCTTCTAGGGTTCTGGGTGAGTACACTGACTTTACATCTTCCCACATAGGCATTGATCCCGCACTGTCAGATCCTGCCCTGGCTCGGCGCCTGCGGGAGAACCGGAGCTTGGCTATGAACCGGCTGGATGAGGTCATCTCCAAGTACGCAATGATGCAAGACAAGAGCGAGGAGGGCGAGAGACAGAAGAGAAGAGCCCGGCTCCCCCAAGCCACCTCTTCCCACTCTGCAGACCCCTCGAAAGCCTCCTTGGATTCCGGTGAGGTATGGAAGGGAATACACCCTTCAGAAAGACCTTGTCCTTCCACTGCACTGGCCAGGAGGGAGTACGTGGTGACTGATCATGGCGTGTGCAGAAGGAACGCAAGAAGCAGCCCCTCTGGGGCAAGGGATTCCTTAGAGAAACTCCTTTGTCCCCTGCAGGGCCCTAGTGGGATGGCATCCCAGGAGTGCCCTACCACCTCCAAGGCTGAGACTGATGATGAAGATGAGGAAAGTGATGAGGAGGAGGATGAAGAGGAGGAAGAGGAAGATGAGGAGGAGGAAGAAGAGGAGGCCACAGATTCCGAAGAAGAGGAGGGTCTGGAACAGATGCAGGAAGGTCAGGGGGACGATGAAGAGGAGGAGGAGGAGGAGGAAGCAGGTACGTCAAGGAAATAGTCTTCTCGTTGGTTCCCTCTACTCTGTTGGGCATGAGCCCCCTGTTTGAGATCCTTCCCTTCCTCCTCTTACTCCTAGTATCCTCTCAGCAGTTTTCTTTCCCCTAGTTCTTTTGCTACCCCTCCCCTCTTTTCTTCTTTTCCAGGGAAGGATGGAGATAAGAGCCCCATGTCCCCACTACAGATCTCCACTGAAAAGAACCTGGAATCTCGCAAAGGGATCAGCGGGTCATCGGGGGAGCAGCAAAACAAAGGACTCACAGTGTCACCATCTTCACTGGCAGAAGAGCCCCCAGCCCCCTCCAGCGTAGTTGCTGAAGGCAGTGGAGAGCACCTCGAGGAGTTGCCCCTGGAGGAAGAGAGCCCTATGTCTCAGCTCTTTGAGCTAGAGATTGAAGCTTTGCCCCTGGATACTACTCCTTCCCCTGAGGAGAGGGACGTTTCCTCTTCCAGGAAGCAATCAGAAGATCCCTTCACCACTGTCTTGGAGAATGGAGCAGCCATGGTCACCTCCACTTCCTTCAACGGAGGCGTCTCTCCTCACACCTGGGGAGATTCCAGTCCTCCCCACAAGAAATCTCGGAAGGAGAAGCAAACAGAAGCTGGGCCATTAGGAAAGAGGTAACAGCAATAAGGAGGAGAAAGAGGGAAGCCAAGGAGGGACTGCGGGGGCTTTCTGAGAGGAATACTGTGGAACGGAGTCTGCGGGGAGAAACTGGATGCTCCCCCTCCAGCCTCAGGCTCCACATACCCTTCCACCCACATATGTTTGTGTCTCTAGCTATGTGGAAAGGCAAAGGGCAGTGCATGAAAAGAATGAGAAGAAGACACATACCCTGCCCAGCCCGCCTTCCCCCTTGGCTTCCATGGCTCCAGTTGCCGATTCCTCCACGAGGGTGGATTCTCCTAGCCACGGCCTGGTGACCAGCTCCCTCTGTAGCCCATTTCCAGCCCGGTTGTCCCACACCCCACAATCACAACCCTCCAGGCCTGGTACTTTTAAGGTAAGGGGGAGGCTGTGTTTCCTGACTTCATTCTCTTTCATTGTTCAGTTTGGGGTTCTCTGTCTGCTGCACTCATCACCTCCTCTCTCTCTTTTCCCACCCCAGTGTTTGATCTCTGATAAGTCCTTCCCTTGGCCTCTCATCCGCTGTGTTCCAGACCTCTCTGACTCTCTGTCTCTCACTCCCCTGCAGATGAGTGTGGCCACACAGTGCGATCCAGAGGAGATCATCGTGCTCTCAGACTCTGATTAACTGCCTCCCCCTCCTCCCTGCCTCCAAAATGTTTTGGGATAGTATTTGCAGGACGGTGGGAAGCAGACGACTGAGGAAGGGATGGACTGAGCTAATCGCCTTTTGGTGGTTTCTTTTAAGAAAAAAAAAAAGCTTAAGTTTTACACAGAAACATTAATAAACAATAAAGTTCTTTTCTTATTGTATCCCTGTCTTTTCCTTGTCCCGCTCTCACCGGCTGGTGATTGGCACGAGCTGTTCTCTGGCTCAGGGTTAGCCGTGCCCCCGGGATAGCCCTGGATCTGTCCTTTCCAGCTGCCTTCAGCACGCCTCTCGCGGAGTTTTTCTCGCCCTCAGGCCTTCTCCTTGCCCTCTGCCAGGCGCTGAAAAAATGTACTTCAGCCTCCTGAACGCGCTTTACTTTCTCACTTCGAGCGGTAGCAGTAAAAAGGCCAATCACGGGCCGACTCAAGGTTATTTAGCCAATCCAGGCCCGGAGGTAGGGGGCGGGGTTTCAGGGGGACTGTCTGAAGCTGGGAGACCGGGGCGATTAGATCCCTCAAACCCGCTAATGGCCACAGCTCAGGGGCGGAGCCCAGGCAGCGACGGCCTAGACCCATCGCCAATGGGAAGAGGCAGGCTTACCGAATTAAAGGGGAATGAGAGCTTCGGCCGAACCGAGTCCTCCGTCCTCAGCGGCGGAAGAGACCTGGTATCTTTAAGGTGGAAGGAAGCAGCTGTTCTTTAAAGGGGAAGTGGCCGAGTCGGCCGAGTATTGCCCAGCGGGTCGGGCGGGGTTCCCGCCTGTGCCTTTAAAGCCTGAGGGGCGGGAGGCGGAGCGGAGGCGGAGGGCGGAGGGAGTCGGCGCAAGATGGCGGCGGGAGGGGCCCAGGCTGCGGCTCTGGCCGCCGAGTGAGGGGCGGGGGGGCCCGGGGGCGCGCGGCCCGGTAAGCGGGGACGCGCGGGGTTGGGGGGCGCCTTCCGGGTGGGAGAGGAGGTCGAAGTAGCGCTTGGGGCGGAGCAGAAGGGGGCGGGTCCGATGTGGGCGGGGGTAGATAAGGGGCGGAGCCCAACGCTATGGGCGGGTCTTGAGGTGGGCGGGGCCGAAATGGGCGGGGTTAGGGATAACTGGGGGGCAAGGGCGTGGCCAGTGAGAGAGCCGGGGGGCATGGCCTAAAGGGAAGTGGGGAGAGGGGTGGTTTTCAACACCAGAGCCAACCTGCCCCCCTCCCAAGAAAAGGGTACAAAACCCCAGAAAGGTAAATTTTGGAAAGTCAGGCTCTCAGGCAAATGGGAATTTCTGAGGGGAGGCACCCCACTCCCCAACAGCACCTTATTTCTGTAACGTCCAAGGAAAGAGCACTGGATTTGGAGTTAGGACAGCTGCGTTTGTGGGTGCTGCCACTTAATGGTGTAACCTTGGATAATCTCTTAATCTTTCTGAGCCTCAGTTTCCTCATCTGTCAAACGGGGTTGAAAGGAATACCTACCTTATAGTGTCGCTGTGGGGAGTTACTCAGATAATGTGTGAACATGTTTTTAAACTGTAAAGGGCTGTGTCATTATGGGATGTTATCATTCTTCTCTCTTTCTTTCCAGAGACCCCCCCGGCCGCCCTCCTCCTTCCCTTGTTCCTGTGGCTGGGGGGGTACCCCTTCCCTCCACACCATGGAGCCATCTCCTCTGTCTCCCAGCGGGGCAGCACTCCCCCTGCCTCTATCGCTGGCCCCACCACCACTGCCCCTGCCTGCAGCGGCAGTGGTGCACGTGTCCTTCCCCGAGGTGACCAGTGCCCTCTTGGAGTCTCTCAATCAGCAGCGGCTGCAGGGCCAGCTCTGTGATGTGTCCATCCGAGTGCAGGGACGGGAGTTCAGGGCTCATCGTGCTGTCCTGGCTGCCTCTTCCCCTTACTTCCACGACCAGGTCCTACTCAAGGGCATGACCTCCATCTCGCTGCCCAGCGTCATGGACCCAGGCGCCTTCGAGACTGTCTTGGCTTCAGCTTATACTGGCCGCCTCAGCATGGCCGCTGCTGACATTGTCAACTTCCTCACAGTGGGATCTGTGCTCCAAATGTGGCACATCGTGGATAAGTGCACTGAACTCCTCCGAGAGGGCCGGGCCTCAGCCACCACCACCACCATCACCACTGCTGCAGCCACATCGGTCACTGTCCCTGGTGCTGGGGTTCCCTCAGGGAGTGGGGGCACCGTGGCCCCTGCCACTGTGGGCTCCGTACGCTTCCATGCCTCCAGCCGGGCCAGTGAGAATCAGTCCCCCAGCAGCAGCAACTATTTCAGCCCTCGGGAGTCCACTGATTTCTCATCTTCCTCCCAGGAGGCTTTTGCAGCTTCTGCAGTGGGCAGTGGGGAGCGTCGAGGAGGTGGCCCTGTATTCCCCGCCCCTGTGGTTGGCAGTGGGGGGGCTACCTCTGGGAAGCTGCTGCTGGAGGCAGATGAGCTGTGTGATGACGGTGGGGATGGGAGGGGTGCAGTGGTCCCTGGGGCTGGGCTCCGCCGGCCCACCTATGCACCCCCCAGCATTGTGCCGCAGAAACACTGGGTATATGTGAAACGGGGTGGAAACTGCCCAGCACCAGCGCCCCTGGTTCCCCAAGACCCAGACCTGGAAGAGGATGAGGAGGAGGAAGACTTGGTGTTGACCTGTGAGGATGATGAAGATGAAGAGCTGGGGGGTGGCTCCAGGGTGCCAGCAGGGGGAGGACCTGAGGCTACCCTTAGCATAAGTGACGTCCGGACCCTGTCTGAGCCTCCAGACAAGGGAGAGGAGCAGGTCAATTTCTGTGAGTCCTCCAATGACTTTGGCCCCTATGAAGGTGGGGGTCCTGGGGCAGGGCTTGATGACTCAGGGGGACCAACCCCTTCCTCCTATGCTCCCTCCCACCCTTCGAGGCCCCTGCTTCCACTGGACATGCAGGGCAACCAGATCCTAGTCTTCCCATCCTCTTCATCCTCCTCCTCCTCCTCACAGGCTCCAGGCCAGCCACCAGGGAACCAAGCTGAACATGGGGCAGTGACCCTGGGGAGCACATCGGCAGGGGCCCTGGGCATGCCGGGTGGCACCGGTGGGACTCCTGGAGGGACAGGCACTGGAGATGGAAATAAGATCTTTCTGTGCCACTGCGGAAAGGCCTTCTCCCACAAAAGCATGCGAGATCGCCATGTGAACATGCACCTCAACCTGCGGCCCTTTGATTGCCCCGTGTGCAACAAAAAGTTCAAGATGAAGCATCACCTGACAGAGCACATGAAGACACACACAGGCCTCAAGCCCTACGAGTGCGGCGTCTGCGCCAAGAAGTTCATGTGGCGAGACAGTTTCATGCGCCACCGGGGACATTGTGAGCGCCGGCACCGCCTAGGCGGCGGGGGCGGGGCCGGACCCGGACCCGGGGGGACTACCGGGCCAGCCTTGCAGCCCAAGAGAGAGTCCCCCGGCGGCGGGGGCAGCGGCGACGAGGCGAGTGGGGCTACGCCCCCGTCCAGTCGACGGGTCTGGTCCCCGCCCAGCGTCCACAAGGTGGAGATGGGCTTCAGTGGGGGCGGAGGAGCAAACTGAAGAGGCGAGCTACTGGGGGTAGCTTTCCGGGAAGAGGGATTAGGGATCACTAGCCAGGGGCGCTGTGGCCCCTAGGTGATCTCCCAACACACTTACCGTCTTCCTATCTCTATGGACTTGTATATATTCCGGAGAGGGAACCTCCTCGCACCATGGGCCACCCCTTTCTACTCCTCAGCCCCTCCTCCCTAAAGTATCACCGGAACTCAGCCCTTCCTTCCCTTCAGAGGGGTATTCTGAAGCCCCAGCTCCCGAGTAGGGCGCAAGTGGTGGGGGGGAGGGAGAGGGGGCTTGTTGAGCATCCTGGAGTCGCTGGGTCAAGGGTCAGGTGGTTGTAGTCTGTACCTGAAGTCTGTGTTTGCGTAGTTGTGGGGACCAGGCCTTTGAGCCCCACCCTTGTCCTAGAACATACCCTGCCCCCCAAAAGGATGTGCCCCTTATTTCTACCCTAATCCCTCCTCCTCCACCTTGGGGGTCCCCCAACTCCATTCTCATTGGGGAGTGGGGGAGTGGAGACAAGGAGGGAGTAAGTCGTAGGGAGTACAAGGGTTTTATTTTAAATCTTATTTTTTTTAAACGGTGATTAAAATATTTATTGGTCATTTCATTTGGCTTCCCGACAACCCTTATGTGTTTGCTGGGGACCTGGCCCAGGTCGGGGAAGGTGGAGTAAGGGTTCTCAGGGAAGTGGATTCGGGGTTGGGGTGGACAGGAGGGGGTGCCTCTGGTGTGGGAAGGCTCCCGGACTCTGTGGTGCTGGGTGGTTCAGGACGGCTGGGCGGGGCTGAGTTCCCCAGATCAGAACTGGAGAGGATGTTACGGGATCCCTGCCCAGCCCGTGGAGGAAGCACCTGCCTACCCCGAGCCTTCCCCTAACCGGAGCGGAGATTTCCTCCGCCCCTCCTGCCGGCCTTTGGAGGAAAGTGAAAGTGAAAGGGGGAAGAGGCGGCTTCGGAGCTGAGAAGATCGCGGCGCCATGAAGCCCCTGTCCCTGCTCCTCGCTGTGGCTCTGGGTGAGCGAACCCCGCGACTCTTAGCCCAGGGAAGCGGTGGGAGGTGACTGCCACCACGTCTGGGGGTGAGGTGGGGGAGGTCGGGTCACCTGACGTTGGGGCCGTCCCCTCACTCGCGCCCCTCCCCCCCAGTCTCGGCGACCGCCGTCTTGGCGGGACCCGCAGTGATAGAGTGCTGGTTCGTGGAGGATGAGGGCGGCGGCCGGTTGTCCAAGAAACCTGCTGCACTGCTGCTGCGCCAGGGCCCGGAGAGCCCACCTCCCCGGCCGGACCTCGACCCAGGGCGCTACCTCAAAGTGCATGGTGAGTCATGCCGGAATCGCTCCCAACTCTGTCGCCTCCACTGAAACCCCCTGCTCTTTAGGTCTCACAGTGACCTCGGGCCTCAGTTTCCCCCTCTGTAAAATGAAACTGGATCACTTTTAAATCTCTCGCTACCGGGTAGTCTGTACCTTTAAAATTCCCTGGACGCTGCCCTCCCCGCCCCTTTCCTGGCGGAGATTCTACGGCAGCAACTTCTCTCTCTGCGCTCACAGACCCCGCGGGCACCCTCCTGGCCGCCTTCAGGCGATACCCGCGGGACGCCCCCGCGCCACGCTGCGAAATGAGCCACTACGTCCCGCTCCCTGCCTCGGCGAACTGGGTCAGCGGCTTGACCCCGGAGCAGAGCTGCCCGCGGGCCCTGGATGGGACTTGGCTCATGGTCAGCATGTCCAGCCCGGTCCTCAGCCTCTCCAGCCTCCTTCGACCACAGTCCGAGCCTCAGCCGGAGCCTGCTCTCATCACCATGGCAACAGGTAGCTACCGAGGGGAAGTAGAGATAAACGGGTAGATTCTAAGGGTCCAGATCAGCCGTTAACTCGCTATGTGGACTTGAGCGAGTCATTTCCCTAGTCGGGTCTCAGTTTCTTTATTTATAAATCGAGGCAGTTCAGCTAAAGTTAAGCTGTCTCTACCCCTTTTTCTAGTCCCAGCCTAGTTTAAACAAAAGTGCGGTTTGGGGCGGGGCTTTGGAGACCGGCGGGGGTTCCTGACACCGACCTTAAGAAACTCGCTAGGCGACGGAGTTGGGAGGGTCTCAGAAGCAGGAACTTTTGCACCTTTCCTCCTAGATCTTGCTAGGCTCCCCCACATTTGCGGTTCACCCAGTTTAAAAAAACAGCCTTCGCGCCCCACCCGCGCCCACATCCGGCACTGCGGCAATCAGCAAAGCACAGGCTCTTGAGCTCAAGTGCGTCGACCTCCCCTGACAGACCCTTCCCTATAGCGCGTGATGATGCCCTGACTCTGTGGTCACCGAATGGTGGGCTTGAGTGCGTGGAAGGGAAGCGGCAGGAGATCTAATGGTTCCCGCTGCAAGGACCACTTACTGCATTGTGTTACGCTGTTTGAGGCCCAGGGGTCGGGCACCTTGCTGGGCTGGGGCGCAGGGAGCGAGTGGGCCGATAAAGCAAGAATGGGGAAGATCTGACCGGGATTTGGGATTTCTCGGAGCTCTTCTCGGGAGGGTGGGTAGGACATTAACAGAGTCCTCGGCTTCCTTCAGTCTTGTGCGATTTTATGGAAACAATACAGCCTGACCGGCTGGTCAACCCCAGCCGAGCCCTACACCCTCCCTTCCCCAGTATCTTCTCCCTGCCACCCTCATCACTGAGAGAGAATCACCCACAGGGCTCAGCACCCACCCTGCAACCCTCACATCTGCCTACACCTCCATTTTTAGTCCCCAGACCTCGCCGTGGGCAGGGGCAGAGGCAAACTGCTCCTTGTGGGGACAGTAGCTGTCTCTAGTGGGCAGGAATATTTCCCAGGCTGTTGGCTTCACAAGGTGGGGTGAGAATGTCCTTTTCTCTCTGAATCTGCTTTTCCAACTGTAAGATGTGAATGGTTATTTCCCATCTGCCTTCCCATTGTTGTAACAATCAAGAGAGACACTTTGTTAATTTATTCACTGATTAAATAAATATTTATTATCACCAAGAATAAATTAGGGCCCAGTAGTTCTCAGTCCAGGCTGCAAATAAGAATCCTTTTGGAGGTTATACTGAAATCCGAGTTTTACTCCAGATGAATTAAATCAGAACCTCTGGGGTGGCCTTGGGTACTTTTAAGGGTCACAAAGGTGATCGGATGTAGAGTCTACTCTCAGGAAGGTTCCCATCAGATTTGTCATGGGTAATTGTAGAGTAGAAAGTGACTTGGACCGTAACAGAAGTGCAGATAGGGAGCCATGGGCGTGTGCCCAGGAGAGAAAATTATTGCATCTCACCCACCACCAGGGGTGAAAACTAGTTGCTGTGCTCAGTCCTCCTTTTCAAGCATTCCTACTTGATTAGGGATTTAAGAATATGAAAGTTGTTGTTTCAATGTAAAATTAAAAATGAACTCTTTCCAGGGTCACAGATCATCAGTAATTTTGCTAGTATGCATTTATACTTTATTTCTTACCAAATTAGTTGTCAAATACTCTAAAATGTTTGTTGAGAAATATACTTTCGTAACATACTTGTGTGTATAGTATTTAATTCTCATCATTCTTTTAAAATTGTTATAGAAAGTTTCAATGACACACTAAAGTAGAGAACAGTAAAATGAACCCCCTATACACCCATTATCTACTTGTATAGTTATTACATTTTACCAAATTGTTTTACCTATCCTCCCCCAAACTTCTGTTCTTTTTTGGAAGTGTTTTTTTAAACATCAGCCATTTTCTTTTTTTTTTTTTTTAATTAATTAATTAATTTATTTATTTATTTTTGGCTGTGCTGGGTCTTTGTTTCTGTGCGAGGGCTTTCTCTAGTTGTGGCAAGCGGGGGCCACTCCTCATCGCGGTGCGCGGGCCTCTCACTATCGCGGCCTCTCTTGTTGCGGAGCACAGGCTCCAGACGCGCAGGCTCAGTAATTGTGGCTCACGGGCCCAGTTGCTCCGTGGCATGTGGGATCCTCCCAGACCAGGGCTCGAACCCGTGTCTCCTGCATTGGCAGGCAGATTCTCAACCACTGCGCCACCAGGGAAGCCCCTGGAAGTGTTTTTAAGTATATCCCATCGTACTATTTTACTCATAAGTACTTCAGTAAGCATCTCTATCATATAAGGACTTTAACAACCACCCCCCCCCCCGACAAGAGCATTATCATACCTAACAAAACAAACAATAATTCCTTAGTATCATTTAATTCCTGGCTCATATTAAATTTTTCCCGATTGTCTCAATGATGTTATTTTACAGTCTATTTGCTTGAATCAGGATCAAAAAGAGGTCTATATATTCTATTTGGTGGTTGCAGATGCTTGGGCTGCCATAACAAAATATCATAAACCAGAGGGCTTAAACAACAGGAATTTATTTTCTCACAGTTCTGGAGGCTAGAAGTCCAAGATCAAGTCCAAGATCAAGGTGCTAGCAGGGCTGTTGTCTGGTGAGAACTCTCCCCTTGTGGTTACAGATGGCTGCCTTCTGGCTGTGTCCCCACATGGAGGGGAGAGAGAGAGCTGTGGTGTTTCTTCCTCTTCTTATGAGGGCACCAGCTCTATCAGGTTAGGGCCTACCTTTATGACCTCATTAACTTTTATCACCTCCTCATAGTCCCTATCTCCAAATACAGTCACATTGTGGGTTAAGGCTTCAACATTTGAATTGGAGGGGTTGGGGGAGGGAGAATCACAGACATTCAGTCTATAACAGTTTTGTCTCTCTTTTATTTTAAATTAATTTATTTATTTTTGGCTGCCTTGGGTCTTCGTTGCTGCATGCGGGCTTTCTCTAGTTGCGGCGAGCAGGGGCTACTCTTCATTGCGGTGCGCGGGCTTCTCGTTGCGGTTGCTTCTCTTGTGGAGCACGGGCTCTAGGCGCGCGGGCTTCAGTAGTTGTGGCACACGGGATCAGTAGTTGTGGCTCGTGGGCTCTAGAGCACAGGCTCAGTAGTTGTGGTGCACGGGCTTAGTTGCTCCGCGGCATGTGGGATCTTCCCGGACCAGGGGTCGAACCCCTGTCCCCTGAATTGACAGGCAGATTCTTAACCACTGCGCCACCAGGGAGGTCCCAGTTTTGTCTCTTAAGTCTCTTTTATTTGTAATTGCCCCACCCCTTTAAATGCTATTGATTTGTCATTTGTTCTGTAGAGGTTCCCACATTCTATATTTGGCCAATTGTTTCCTCATCCTGTCATTTCCCTTGTTCCTTTTCCCTCCATATTTCCTATAAATTGGTAGGTAGAGCTAGAGGCTTGATTAGATTTGGGTTTAAATTTTTTCAGTAATACTTTATAATAGTTTTTACCATTCACTTTTTAACAGAAAAGCATACGCCTGTATAGTACAAGCTGCAAAACAGGTAGAAATTTCCTTACCAACAGGTTCTGGCCCTGTTGTGCTTACATTTGTATTTTTACAGAGTCCAGGTTGTGGGATGCAGGTCTACAATTGCTTCATAAACCCATATTAAAGAGCACTGTTAGCTTAAGGTTGAACTGTAAAACCTTTAGGTTTTGTTTATTAATCCTACGGATTGATTCTTACAATTCAAAACTGTATTTTTGGATTTTAATAAACTAAATGAAATTGCTTACTTTTTTTTACTTTATTGAACAAAAGCAATCCCATGAAGTTCAGAGAAGTTTAACCTTGTAGGCCTTAGAAGCTAGGATTAAAAATTACACAAAAATAGGGAATTCCCTGGCAGTCTAGTGGTTAGGACTCTGCGCTTTCACTGTCGAGGGCCTGGGGTTCAATCCCTGGTTGGGGAGCTAAGATCCCGTAAGCCCCGTGGCATGGCCAAAAAAAAAAAATTACATAAAAATAACCACAAGAGAAAAAAATTACTTCTACCTGGAAGACCCAGACATTTCTGGCAGTGGAACAGATCTGAAGGACATGAAGTAGTTAGATGTTGGAGAAAATGGGGGAGGGACATTGGAAACTGAAGGAACCAAAGCAAAGCCCAGTGACTAGAGTTTCTACTGGTCACAAGAAAGGGATTCTATGTGGCTGGTTCTTAGGGTGCAAGAGGAGTCTGGAAAGATGGGTTGGGGGCTGGATTACCAAGTACCCTGAAAGCTGGAGTTTATAAATGATAGTGGACCATCAGAAGTTTTGTATGTGTGTGTGTGTGTGTGCCCTTTTCCCAAAAACCTGTTATTTTACTTGATTCCTGCAAAAGGTAAGCAAGGATTAGATCATTGGACTAATGGGGAAAATAGAGATTAAGTCCTTTTCCCAAGATACCCAGCAAGTCCATCATGATGATGATGACAGTAATGAAAATAGTTAACAGCTAAGCATTTTCTATATGCCAGCTCCTGTTCTAAGCACTTTATAGGCATAATCTTATTTATTCTTCTCAACAACCATAAGAACTAGGTACTGATGTTATTCCCATGTCACAGATGAAGAAATATGAGACACAGAGCAGTTAGGTAATTTGCCCAGGAACACACAACTTGTAAGAAGCATGGCTAGGAATTGAACCCGGGCCATCTAGCTCCAGCATGTGCCTTTAGTTGCTGGCTTCCTAGGTAGCTGGGATTTTTAAACAGGCAAGTGCCCAGATCAGACTTGTAGCCATGCTATTTGGTTTTAGTGTGGAGGATGAAATGAAAGGGAGAGAGATACTGATAGAGGATAGGGAGACCTGAGAGGAGGCTGTTGTAATTGTCCAAATGTATACTGATAAGAACTTGAGTAGGAAACATGTAAGATCTATTTGGGAGACAGAATTAGGGCCTGGTGGGGATAGCATATAGCACATTATATTTGGCAATCTGTCTCCTACACAATTTGAGGGCAGGGGCTGCCTGTCTTGTTTACTACTCTCGTCAACCGTGAACATCCTAGGTGCTCAGTAAATATTAGTTGAATGAATTAATTAGAAGAAGGAGTCTTAGGGACTCCAAATGCTTGCCTTTAGTGCCTGGGGGCTGGTGGTGATCATTGGTCAAGGCAGGGAAGATGGGCATTGGAGCCGAGTGGGGAAATGTTCTAGAGATGCTATTGAGTTGGGGCACGTTACGTTTGTCTGGCAGATGGTTGGCTGTAATCACAGCAAACACTTTTGTAGTCATACTGTGTTCCAGGCACTGTTCTAAGCAGCTTTCATATATAGGTGTCTTTGTTATCCAGAATCAGGAACTGCATACATCTGAGTAGCAGGTGTTAAATGATTTAACCTTCACTACAACCCCATGGGATAGGTACTATCATCATTATTATCCCTATTTAGGAGATTCGGAAACTGAAGAGTAAAGTAACTGTTCCAAGGCCATATTAATAACTGCAAAGTTGGGATTAACCAGGGCAGCCAGGCTCCAGGCGCTCAACCAGCATATACTGCCTCAGTAGAGCATAGATGTCTGTGTTCAGGTTTAGTCTAGAGCCAGAACCTTCAAGAGTCAGTAAATACTCTGCATAGCACCATAGGGTTGACAGTCATTAGTCATCACTTCTTCACCAGCAAACCAAGAAAGGCCTGGCTCTTCAAAGGTGGGCGTGGAGACTGGTGGGCTGGTTCAGGTTGTGTCAGAGCACACTCAGATTCCGCTGACCCCAGAGCTGGTGCAGCACGGGCTGTGTGTTCCGAGCAGCCTTCAAGGGCTGTACCCACTCACTGCCTCTATTCACCTTGAGACCTCTCTGCTCACTCTGAGTCACACTGGGTCCCACCCAGTCCCAGGGCAAAGGGGATTTGCAGGGAGGGCTGGGAGATGGTGAGTGTCAGAAGGGAGGTGTCCTCAGAGGGGTGGGTAAATTAGAGTCGAGTCCCCCCCCCCATAACTCCATTTCTCTATTTTTTTCTCTTTCTTCCTCTCTCCCTCCCCACCTTCCTCTCCCCATCTTCCCCAGCTGTGCTGACTGTCCTCACTCACACCCCCACCCCTCGCATCCGAATGGGACAAGATGCCCTGCTGGACTTGAGCTTTGCCTACACGCCCCCCACCCCCAAGGCTGCTACCTCTCTGGCCCCAGGTCCCCCTCCCTTTGGGCTGGAATGGCGACGCCAGCACCTGGGTAAGGGACACCTGATGCTGGCTGCGACTCCTGGGCTGAGTGGGCAAATGCCAGTTGCCCGAGAGGGGGCGGTGGCATTTGCTGCTTGGGATGATGATGAGCCCTTGGGGCCATGGACCGGAAATGGGACCTTCTGGCTGCCTGCAGTGCAGCCCTTCCAGGAGGGCACCTATCTGGCTACTGTACACCTGCCATACCTGCAAGGGCAGACCACCCTGGAGCTTGCTGTACAGAGTGAGTGAGGGGACAGGGGTCCCTGTGGGTAGAGGGTGATCACTGGGATTATGGGGACACCATGATGGGGGAAGGATGGTGGAGAAAAGGGTGCTGGGTGAGTAGAGGGAGACAGCTTGGGGGTCCCTGAGAGTCAGGGGGGCAATGGGTAGAGGGTCCCTGGGAATCTGAGCGGCTTTGGGATGAAGGTTCCCAAGTCTGAGGGAGTAGGAGTCCCTGAGAATGGGGGCTTTGGCATGGAGATTCCTGTGAAACACCAATGGGGAGATGGCGGGTTCCCCATCCTGGGAGGAAAAAACCCAAACCCCTCAGTATTGAGGAAGCCAGAGGGCACACTGAGGGCCTCTGAGAGAGGACAATGTTGATTGATTTCCCCATGCTGCTTTCTTACTCTCTCCCCAGAGCCCCCCAAGGTGGCCCTGACACCAGCACCTCTTATATGGGCTGCCCCCAGGGAGGCACCCCCGGAGCTGCTCTGCCTCGTGTCCCATTTCTACCCTTCCGAGGGCCTGGAGGTGGAGTGGGAGCTCTGGGATGGCCCAGAGGGCCGCTTTCAGAAGGCCGAGGGGCAGAGGTGGCTCTCGGCCCTGAGCCATCACTCAGATGGCTCTGTGAGCCTCTCTGCACACCTGCAGCCACCCCCGGTCACCACTGGGCAGCACGGGGCACGCTATGCCTGTCGTGTCCACCACCCCAGCCTGCCCGCCTTGGGGCGCAGCGCCAAGGTCACCCTGCAGGTAGCTGGTAAGAGCCTGGAATATGGAGAAATGGGGAGGGGGGTGGGGAGGGGTTCCTGGGAATTTCAAACTCATTCTTGCCCCTTCTGCCTGCCAGGTCTCTCTGGGCCCTCTCTGGAGGATGGCGTAGGCCTCTTCCTGTCTGCCTTTCTCCTCCTTGGGCTCATCAACGTGCTGGGCTGGGCCGGTGAGTGTAAGCCCCACCCAGACTGGGACCCTTGACTGGCAGACATTCTCTTCCTCCTCTCAGAAGAAGCCTGACACCCATCCCTCTGCCCTTCTACTGCCCCATCCCATCCCTTCTAAATTTCTCTCCACAGCTGCCTACCTGGCAACTTCCAGGGATTCAACGGAAAAGGTAACAACACTCTACCTTCCTTTATTTTTCCCTTCTCATTTTATCCCCTCTGCCCAACTCCTCACCCAGGAGGGAGGCTGCTGGCTTGGTGGGCAGAATCCAGACTTGTAATTCACACAGACCTGCATTAAATCCTGCCATCTCAAACATGCTACACCTCAGTTTCCTTGGGTGTAGGGGGAAAAAACTGCTTAGGCAGCGCTGTCCAATAGAAATATAATGCAAACCACATATGTAAATTTAAATACATAATCTAGGGACTGCATTAAAAAGGTAAAGAGATATCTAATATATCCAAAATGTTATCGTGGCAACATGTAATCAGTCTAAGAAATTATAGTGTTTTTTCCATTCTAAGTCCTCAAAAACAGGAGTTTATTTTAAACTGGCAGCACACCTGAATTTGGACTAGCCACATTTCAAATGCTCAACAGACACAAGTGGGTGGTGGCTACCCTACCGGCCAGCAGAGCCTCAGAGGGCTCTTGGAATGATTAAAGGAGAAAGGGCATCTCCTCTGGAAGATGCAGGAGCAAAAGCACTTGGCACAGTGCCAGGCTTAAAACACATGGAAAATGTTAGCCTCTTTGATCTGCCATCCTCTGTGCCCATGATGTTCATTTGTCTCTGGATTGACCATGAGCACTTCACCCTGCCCCGAATTCCTCACCTCCTTTTTACTTCTCTTCCAGAAAACACAGTGAGGCCAACTCACCACCATCCTGGGGCAGCCACCATCATCTCTGGTCTGAGCCACTGTAGTAACTCCCCCGAATTGTATACCCTTGGTTCCTGCTCCCTCCAGTCTCTCTCCAGTGAGCAGCTGCTTTCTGAAAAGACACAAGACGTTCACCTTCTTAGGGCTCTAGAGCAGCACTTCTCAAAACTTTTGTTCTCAGGACCTCTTACAAATTATCAAGGACCCTATAGAGCTTTTGCTTATGTGGGTTATAAACTATAGATATTTATTGTACTAGAACTTAAAACTGAGAACAATTTAATACACAGGAAGACACAAGCACACGTTCCATTAGCTGTGGGGACGATGTCAATACACATCATGTAGCTTCAGGAAAACACTGTAACGTTTTTTAGAGAATGAGAATGAAAAGGCAAATAACAGTTTGGGATTGTTATGAAAATAGCCTAAACTTCGCATACCCCCTGAAATAGTCTCAGGGACCTCTGGGACAGAAACGGGTGTTCTAGAGGCAAAATCCATTCTTCTTGTCCTGGCTTGTGTATCCCTGCGCTCCAGCCACTGCTTACCTCTTCAAGCCCGCCTCGTGCTCTCTCCGGCCCTCTTCTCAATGCTGGTCACACCTACGGCTGATCCTTTTTCTTAATAGCCTCCCACCCTCCCTGGGTCCCAGAGCGCTGTTCCCTCTGCCTGGTCCACCCTCGCCCTTCCTGGGCTCCAGACCAGGTCAGCCTTGTCATTCCCTCAGATGGCCGCGTGTCCCTCTTGTGCGGTTCACCACGGTTGTATTTAAGTGATTGTGCGAGTCGTTGTTAAATGCCTGTCTCCCTGCCCGGACTGTCGGCTCCTCGAAGGCGAGGACGAGCCTGTCCGTACCCTGGTGTATCCCCCGCGCTGGCACAGGCCCTGGCGCCCGCTGGAGGGCGCTCAACATACGAAGTTAGTCTTTTTGCGTCCTAAGAATTCAAATGCAGGTGTTGGATCAAATAACTATTGGAGGATGGAAGCAGCGGCTCGGCTTAGGGACCTCCGAAGGTCAGGACGGTTGGCCAGACCGACGCGGGGAGCGGGTCTAATCGTATGGGAATAAACTTGTTCAGTGCTTCCAACGGGTGCCTCAGTTCTTCCCCAGGGATCCCCTTTCCAAGCGCAAGGACACTTCCAATCACGTGTGGTTCCTTCCAACGACCCCGCCTCTCAAATGCCTCGGCTGCACCCAATCCCCCTTCGGAACTGATTGGGGTCGGGCGCCACTAATGGCGGACAGGACGCCCTCAAGCAGCCGGCCCTCGCGGGGTGACCGTACGTGAGCCGAGATCCAGGCCTTGGCGTCGGAAACCCCCGAGCGCCGAGTCCCTAACCGGACGTGGCGGTTTCCTGCTCCGCCCCCTTCCGAGGGGGCGGGAAGCCAGGGCTGTCAGGAAAAGCCGGAGTGGATTTGGGCGCGCTACACGCGTGGGTGGGGGTGGGAGTGGAGCCCCGCGGGCTGGAGTAACTGTGTCCGTCCCCGCCTAAAACGCTTCCCGCGGGAGTTTTAGCCTAGTGGTTGTGTTGCGGGAGAGGAATGTCAAATTTGGCTCCTGCCCTTCCCCGGGGGCTGGAGACTGAAATCTTTATACCAGTTCACGGCGGGGCGACTTGGGTTCCAGGATCCCCGAGTCCGGGGGGCCCGAGGACAGCGGAGCTGGAGACCCGGGCTCCTGGGTCCCGGCCCCTGAGTGTCCAGCGCTCCTCTCGTCCGCGGCCCTGGCTCCTGTCCTCACTTCCTTCCCTTTTTGGCTCCTGCTCTCGGAGCGGGCGGACGTGGGGGGGAGCGGAAAGGGCGGGAGGGCCCGGGAGTCTGGCGAGGGTACAAGGGGGTGCGGAAAAGCCGGGGAAGGGACTCGGTCCGGGAACTTGATCAGGGGCCGGAGACCTACGGGAACAGCGGCCCGGGACCCGCGCTGCCCCCGCCCCTCCTGAGCAGGTCAGAGCCAGAGCACCCTGTGACCCTGCCCGTTCCCGTACTCGTGACCCCCTCATCCCCAAAATGCAAGGCCCCCCATATTTCACCCCTGTATCCGTCCTTTCCCCCCGCCCAGCCTCCCTGCAGGACTCCCATCCGGTTACCTAGAACCCACCCGCTTACCTCCCCTCCGGATCCCCCTCGCCCACCTGACTCTCCACCTGCCCCCCTCCTGTCTCTCCCCAGGCGCCCCCATGGCCCGACCCCGCTGATTCCTTCACTCGGCCATGCTCCCGCGGCCCCTGCGGCTGTTTTGGGACACGAGCCCCCCCGGGGGAGTCGTGCTGAGCAGCTTCCGGAGTCGAGACCCCGAAGAGGGTGGGGGCCCAGGTGGCCGGGGCGTGGGCGGGGGGCAGGAGGAGGAGGAGGAGGAGGAAGACGACGAGGTGAGACGCGGGAGGTGGGAGGTAGGGGGCGTGTATATTTCAGAGACTCTCCACCTTTCGGTGTCTGTGTCCCTTCATCTCTTCCTGCCTCAGCTACTTCCGCGCCTCTCGCTGGTGTCTGCCTGTCTCCCCGCTGCGGGGAGCCCCGGTGTTTCTGTGGTTCTGTGCCGCAGTGTGACTCAGGACCTGCCCGCAGGAACCTGCCCTGTTCCTGCCAGGAGCGTCTGTCTGGCTGTCCTGCGGGTCTCTGGCCCTCTCCGCCTGTGCCCGAGTGTGCCCGTCTCTCTGGGCTTGGTGTCTAGGTCCCTGTCTCCTTCCCTGTTTTTGTTTGGCGGGGAGGGGTTTGTTTCCACAGTAACCCGCTCCTCTGATTCCGGGACTGGGGAGGGAACCCTTTGATTTCGTGACCCCTCCCCCCTCTCCTGCCGTGCTCTGGGTGGAGGCGCGAAGCCAAGGTTCTCGGCCCTTGGAGGGACCATCCCGGGCTGAGTGGCGGGTGGTCACCTGCTTTTCCCCGGAACTAATGGCGTTGGCCAGGAGTAGGACTGGGGCCTCGGGAGGCCCCGAAAGTTGGATTTGAGGCCCGGAGGCTTTGGACTCCTGGGTCCAGAGTCTGGGTGAGGGCTGGGTGACTAGCAGGGCTGGTTTTTCGGGATCGGTTGGGGGAGGGGCTGGGTCACATGACACTCTTGAGTCTTCCCCCCACATCATCCCCACTTCCCCTTCTCCTTCCTGTACTGGGATCAGAGCCGCCACCTCGAGGGGGGTCTCCAGGGCTGAGGGACCCGGGGAAAGGGGGCTAAGGGGAAGGACTAACTCTTTGGGCTTGGTCAGTTCCTGCGGGGGTGGGCGGAGCATGCGGCTGTGCC
Source organism: Balaenoptera ricei (assembly GCF_028023285.1). Classification (NCBI taxonomy): domain Eukaryota; kingdom Metazoa; phylum Chordata; class Mammalia; order Artiodactyla; family Balaenopteridae; genus Balaenoptera; species Balaenoptera ricei. Next base: position 41,347,338 of record NC_082649.1, read on the forward strand.
TGTGACTGAGGTTTCAGCTTCTCAAGGTCTCTGCCTCAGGCTTTCTGCCTCTCTCGCTTCCCGTCTCCTATCCTTTGCACCTTGATTCTCCGCTGTTCTGGGGTTCAGCTCTGGGGGGAAGGGGCTACAGCGGTCTCCAGGACCAGGGTTCCTGCATTCCATCCAGCCCCCCACGGCAACCCCCTAGACTCCACCGGGCCCTGAGGCGGCTTGCGGGGGGCTGTCTGGGCCCCAGGGGGGGAGACCTGGGGTCACCAGTCCCCCCCACCCCTCGTACTCGCTGGTACTGTCCCCCGCCGCAACAGGTGAGGGGTACAGAGGGAGGAGTAGGGCCTGGGGCTGAGGGTTGGGCAGTGGGGTATGGTGTGGAACTGTCTGACCTCCCCTTCCTTGCTCCTCCAGGCCCCTGTGTCTGTCTGGGACGAGGAGGAGGATGGTGCCACCTTTACTGTCACAAGTCGCCAGTATCGGCCTGTTGATCCCTTGGTGAGATCATAACTTTGACTTCTCACCTCTGACCCTCCACCTCCCAGTTCCCCTTCCTCCAGCCAACTTTCTGGCCAGAGTGCCAGGTTGGAAGTTTGCAGACCGGACCCTGCTCTGTGACTTAGGTCAAGTCTTTTGCCCTCTCTGAATCTTAATACAGTGAGCCTGGATCATCTCCTAGGTCTGGGATTTCTCCCAGATATCTAGGGGCAGAGTTGAAAAAAGGGTCAGTGACTGGCCCTCTGTCTCCCCCAGGCCCCGAGGCCTCCCCCGCATTCCTCCCGGAGGCTCCGAGCTGGCACTCTGGAGGCCCTGGTCAGACACCTGCTGGATGCCCGGACATCAGGGACTGATGTGACCTTCACGGCAGCCTTCCTGGCTACTCACCGGGCCTTCACCTCCACGCCTGCCCTGCTAGGGCTTATGGCTGACAGGTCAGGGTCATAAGGGAGCAAGGGTCATTGACATGTCTGGACTTTCTAAAGCCAGAATATCCCGCCCAAATAGTCAAAGCCACTAGCGTTTTGGAAAAAATGGACAGATAGGATCTCTTCCACTCCCCAGGCTGGAAGCCCTTGAATCTCATCCTACAGATGAGCTAGAGAGGACAAAAGGGTGAGTGACCCCTGATTCTTAACCTCACAGTTCCCTCCGCCCAGGCTGCAGCCTGACATCTGACCCCTGGCGGATTCCACTTCTCCCAGGGTAGCCATCTCTGTATTGTCAACCTGGCTGGCCTCTCACCCTGAGGATTTTGGCTCTGAGGTCAAGGGTCAGATTGACCGGCTTGAGAGCTTCTTGCTTCGGACAGGGTATGCAGCAGGGGAGGGTGTTGGGGGGGGCGGCGCTGACCTCATCCGCAACCTCCGGTCCCGGGTGGACCCCCAGACCCCCGAACTTCCTAAGCCCCTGGCCCTCCCCGGCGATCCCCCTGCTGACCCCACGGATGTCCTGGTGTTCCTCGCTGACCACTTGGCCGAACAGCTGACCCTGCTAGATGCGGTGAGACCTTGACCTCTGACCCCCCCTGCCCCCTGCCCCCTACTAACCTGTCCCTGACTCCAGATCCTTACCGTGCTTCCAATCCTTCCTGATCCAGCTCCCAGTCTCCTCCGTCCACCCAGTTTTGACCTTGCCCCCTTTCCTCTTGATTGTTGCCCTTCAAACCCTGTGCCCCTCTGGTTCCTTGGCCACCTGAGATCCTCACACCCCCGATATTGGAAGACTGACCTCACTTGACTACAAACTTTAACCTCTAACCTCCGCCCCACAGGAGCTATTTCTCAATCTGGTACCCTCTCAGTGCCTGGGGGGCCTGTGGGGTCACAGAGACCGGCCAGGACATTCCCACCTCTGCCCCTCTGTCCGGGCTACTGTCATACAGTTCAACAAGGTGGCAGGGGCAGTGGTCAGCTCTGTCCTGGGGGCTACCTCAACCGGAGAGGGGCCTGGGGAGGTGACCATACGGCCACTCCGTCCCCCACAGAGGGCCCGGCTGCTGGAGAAGTGGATCCGTGTGGCAGAGGTAGGAGAGAGGCTCGGCCCTGCTGGGGACTGTGGTGTGGAAAGAGGCCCACAGCTGCAGCCCCCTCTTGTGAACCCCACAGGAGTGCCGTCTGCTCCGAAACTTCTCTTCAGTGTATGCTGTGGTGTCGGCCCTGCAATCCAGCCCCATCCACAGGCTTCGGGCAGCCTGGGGGGAAGCAGCCAGGTGGGGAGGATGGGGCACTGGAGTCGGGTAAGGGCTGGGAGGGGGGCAACTGAGCCAGGCCCCTCCTCAAGGCCACTGCCCCCTGCTCCCCAGGGACAGCCTCAGAGTCTTTTCCAGCCTCTGCCAGATTTTCTCCGAGGAGGATAATTATTCCCAGAGCCGGGAGCTCCTCCTGCAGGTGAGGCCTGTTCCCGGCATTCCCAGATATCCCCCCCCACCCCACCCCCCACCCCCATGTCTCCTTGTTCTGTCACCACCAGGAGGTGAAGCTGCAGCCTTCTCTGGAGCCAAATTCAAAGAAGTCCCCGAGGTCTGGCTCCCGGGGTGGGGTGAGTGACTAACTGGGGGTGGAAGCAGTCTGAGGGATGGAAGAGGAGGCACAGCAGGGTGAGGAGAATTCAACTTGTTCTCTGAGGCAATGGGATAGGAAAGTGCGGAGGGATGGAGAGCCCTTGGATCAATGGCAGGGGTGACTGACTCTTACCTCTGATCTCAGGGTGTGGTCCCATACCTTGGCACCTTCTTGAAGGACCTCGTGATGCTGGACGCAGCCTCCAAGGATGAGCTGGAGGTCAGTGGTGTGTGTGTGTGTGTGTGTGTGTGTGTGTGTGTGTGTGTGTGTGTGTGAGATAATGGAATGAGTAGGCCTCAGGGTCAGACAGACCTCCTTCCAGAAGGGGCTGCAAGGCAGAAGCACTGCCAGGACTCTGTTACTTCGGCAAGTTTGCTTAACCTCCCTGTGCCTTAGTGATCTGTAAATGGGAAACTAGTGACGTATCTACATCAACCTTTTATTATGAGAGTTAAATCAATTAATGTTTGGCGAGTGCTCAGAACATGCCTGAGATGTAAGCATATATAGGTAGTTTGCTAAATAAACCAATACTGGGATCTTGGGCAAGTTCCTTATCTTTTCTGAGCTCTAATTTTCTCAACTGTAAAGTGGACACAATTTTGACCCGTGATGTTCTATTTAAAGGGTAAGGTAGGGGGCTTAGGGCATGATGGATGAGAGGGGGAGGAGGGGGAGGGCCGGAGGAGTCAGAGAGGCCGAGTGAAGTGAGTGTTTGGGAGAGGGCATGTTCTCTCTGTGGCAGGGTTGGGACCCTCACCCCATCCCCTTTATCCTTGCAGAACGGATACATCAATTTTGACAAGCGGAGGAAGGTGAGGGGAGCACTTGGGCTGGATGCTAGCTGTCCCTAGCCACATCCCAGGGAGGGGAGAGGAGGGCAAAGTCAGGGGTCCCTGAATTTTGGTGCCTGCAATCTGTGGGCTCCTTCCTAGGAGTTTGCTGTCCTTTCTGAGCTGAGGCAGCTCCAGAACAAATGTTGTGGCTATGACCTCCAACCTGACCCCGATATCCAGCGGTGGCTACAGGGGCTCCGGCCACTGACAGAGACCCAGAGGTGACTGGCTGGGTGCGGTTGGGACTCCAGGGCTCAGGCTGGGCGTGGGGGTCAGTGTGTCACGCATTGACCTCTGCCCATTGCCCCCGTCCCCAGCCATCAAGTGTCCTGTGAGGTGGAGCCATCCAGTACCAGTGACCCTCCTGCCCCGCGGGTGCTTCGGCCAACGCTGGTCATCTCGCAGTGGACAGAGTGAGGGAGTCAGTGGTTGGAGGGTGGTCTCTTGGGGACTTGTCCTTCTCCCTCTGACCTTCCCAATGTCCTGCCACTCCAGGGTGCTGGGTTCTGTTGGAGGTCCCACACCCCTTGTCTCCTGGGACTGGCCCAGTGTGGGGGCAGAGGAGGTGCCTGGAACCCCCGCTCCACTGCTGACCCGGCTGGCCCAGGTGAGCTCCGCTCCTGACCTCTGAACTCAACACTGACCCTGATTTCGTGAATCTTTCTCCCTTGACCTCCCTGCCTTCGTGCCAGTTCCCTGTGTCGTTTGTCTCCAGCACATGAAGTGGCCGTCTGTCTCATCTCTGGACTCCGCCCTGGAAAGCACTCCAGCCCTGCAGAGTCCCGCTGACCCCAGCCACCTCTCTCCCCCCGCTTCCTCCCCGAGGCCTTCTCGAGGTCACCGCCGCTCAGCCTCCTGTGGCTCCCCGCTCAGTGGGGGTGCAGAAGGGGCCTCCAGGGGGGCTGGATATGGGGGAGGGGGGCCTGGGCCAGGGTCCTCTGATTGCCGCATCATCCGAGTCCAGATGGAGCTGGGGGAAGACGGCAGTGTCTACAAGAGCATCTTGGTGAGGGAGCTGCGGGCTGGGAGGTGGGGTGAAGGATGGTGCCCCGAGGGACTAGAGATGATGTCTTAGGTGTCGACAGCCAAATGGGAGGATGATTTTACTTTTAATTGACCTTTGGTTTTAGCAACCATGTTTTCTTTTGAAGGTTACTTTGCATTAGCTGGTGCACCTTGAACTTTGGGTGGCTGTATTAGATTTTCAGAACCAACAGCGGTTTCCCCACAGGGAGCAGCCCAGCAACTATGTGGGCTGGCGGATGGAGTACAGGGAGCCACCATGTTGGGTTTCCCTCTTCGCTCGAAAGTTTGGGTGCGGGTAACCTTTTCTGGTTGGGATCACTGCCTAGGGTTGGAAAAATGGAAATCACAGGTCATCATGGCCAACTGATTGCTCTTTTGGTCTGCTGTCCTGCCAGGTGACAAGCCAGGACAAGGCTCCAAGTGTCATCAGTCGTGTCCTGAAGAAAAACAATCGTGATTCTGCGGTGGCTTCAGAGTATGAGCTAGTGCAGCTGCTCCCAGGGGAGCGAGGTCAGAGGCTGGGAAGGCAGACAGACTCTGGAGGAGAGTGCATCCACATCCGGGGGGTTGTGCGGGGAATGACTGTGTTTGTGCTTGACACCCTTTCTGAACCTACAGAGCTGACCATCCCCCCCTCGGCTAACGTCTTCTACGCTATGGATGGAGCTTCACTCGATTTCCTCCTGCGGCAGCGGCGACGGCCCTCCACTGCTACACTGGGCCGCGCCAGTGGCCCTTCTGCCTCGGGAACTCCCCCAAGTGAGGGAGGAGGGGGTTCTTTTCCCAGGATCAAGGCCACAGGGAGGAAGATTGCCCGAGCACTGTTCTGAGGAGGAAGCCCTGTTGGCTCCTAGAACTCATGGTGGCAGTGCCAGATGTGGGGAGCCATCCTGAATGGTGGCAGTTGCCGCACTGGGAAAAAATCCAGAAGGACGGCCAACCACCCTGGGGCAGTGAAGCGCCACTGGTTTACCAGACAGCCGAGATCCAGCCCTATGGGAACTGGTAATCTTGGTACCCAAGACGGATACCTGTGTATAGCTTCCCACTTTCCATGAATGCAGCACACAGCTAGTGCTGGGAAAAGGATCCGTTTCTGATCCCTGGCCACATCCTAGCATGCTAAGGGCCAAGGAAAGGCCTGGAAGTAGGGGGAAAGGAAAAGCCTAGAGGCTCTGAGCCCCAGGGGAAGGGAATGGTAAGAAAAAGGTTCTAGTAGGAGTTCCTCTTCCTACTCTGGGGGTTCCTGTCACTGTGACAACACTAATAAACCAAAACACTACCTGAACTCTACTCCCGTCCTTGCAGTGTGTACGAACTAGCTGCTCGGAGTGGGGGTGGGGAGCTGGCTGAAGGTAGACACCATGGAAAAAGAGGGGCCCAATGTTCTCTATCCATGAAGAGCTGGAAGCAAGGACTTGGTGGAAACGGTTTCCTCAGAATGGTTTGTTCCTCCCCAGCAACCTCGCCATCCCTGGTCCCTTTATTTGCTCTTACATTTTTCTCCTCAGTTGCTACAAACTCATGTCAAGTACTAGCCATCCCAATTAAAGTGATCAACATGAAGAACACCCCTGGCTCTGAATTTGTAAGAAACAATTTTAGGACAAAGAAATGGAAGAACAACTTTGTGGACAATGTATAAACTGGGAGACCTTACAATATTACAATGCATTATGTGCTGGGGCTTGAAATCAGTTTAAGCTACACTCAAATTCTAGGAAGAAAGAGACTAAAAAGAACTAATATGCCAGGGCTATTTTGAGGATGACAAGAAATCATAGCAAAGGAGGGTCACCATGTTTCATTCTGGGGTTAGAGAATTGTGAGTTCTTCAGTAAACTCACTTTCCCTAAAATCATTGCGTTGTAAATGCCCTTTTCATGTTTCCAACCAAGATAAGGAAGAGTTAAGGGTTCCACATACAGGCAAGAATTAGGTTTGAGACATTTCGGATTTTAGTCTCAAGAAAGAAGGATTACTCTGCCACACAGAGATTCCAGTGCAAGGATCTGGACCTGAGAGAGTAATGCAGGTGATAAACATATAAGGTGGAAGGGACCAGGAGAATGGATGAAGACAATTATGACAGAAGCGGCTGGTCAGAAAAAGGCCAGGTATTTTCACATTTTATTAGCTACAGTATAGACCCTAGAGCTGCCTCATTTCCTCCCCTCCCCCCCACCCCCGCCAGGACAGGGTCAGACCTTCCCAGGAGCCCCCGCTTTTGCTGCCTGGGCCCGCTGGAACTCCTGCTGCAGCTGAGCAAGAGTCTCTCTCTGTTGCTCCGACTGTCGCTCTAGGTCCCGGAGCTGGGATTCGTATCGCTTACTGAGGAAAGGCAAAAAAGCAAGTAAGGAGAAATTAGTGAGAGTTACTGTTGAGGGTGCTGAAAGCAAGAAGGAGATTGGTGGAAAACTTGAGATCTAAGGGGAGGATGGAGAAGAGGAGTTACAAGGGAAGGGTTGGAGGAACTGGACAATTGGGGGCTACTCTGGAGAGCGACTCTACAATGGTTCCTCAACACCTTTATCCCAACGCATCAGGTACATCACAGGGGGGTGAAATAAAGACTCACATCTCAGCCGTGATGTAGTCCAGCCTTTTCCCCACTGTGGCCCGAGCTTCCCCCAGCTCCTGTTTGACCAGCACGGGACCCAGAAGTTTAAAGACCATATTGGATCCATCCAGCAGGGCCAGTTCCTGATGGAGGGGTGGGACATATATGATCAGAATTACTGCCAGGACAGGTCCCTCCTCACCCCATAAGTCCCAGTCTCTCACCTCTTTCACGATATTATTTTCTGTTAGTTGTGCCTCTAGTTTCTGCCTCCCTGACATGGATTTACTCAAGTCTGGCGGGTGGGAGGAAAGACGTTATTAGACACATCACGTGCGCCACCCGACCCCCAAAATCCTGATGAGAAAAAGATGCAGTTGAGGAAGTAGGCCAAGGACGGGGCAGCGAGTCAGGGGATGGTAAGAGTATAGAGGTGGGGATGGAACCGCACGCTGGGGCCGGGAGTAGGGGGATGGGGTGGGGGCAGGGCAGAACACATTGTCTGGGTATGGCTTTGGGTTGTGAGGGAATTGGGGCGAGGCCACACCGACCCTGCTCCCTTACCCTTCTGTAGCTGTTGATATTTCTCCACTTCTCCCTGTAGCTTCTTCTGGATTAGCTCAGCCATGGCGGGGACGAAAGCCTGCGGGGAGCGGGAGCGGGGCGGGGCGCTGGGTCTCACACGCTGGAAGGTACCCGAGCTCCCTTTTCTGGCCTGCGGAAATGACAGCCCTCCTGACAGGCAGCCTCTCGGGACACTGCAGTCTCTCCGGGTCCGGAATATCTTCTCCACCCCGGTGGCGGGTGAAACAGGACCCCAAACCCCTCAACCGAAACCCTGCCCCACTCACGTTCTCCCTTCAATATTGGTAAACCCGGAAGTAAACAACGAATGCCGGGAAAAGACAGCGCCGGAAGCTTTCGTCTGACGCATGCCGGGAAATGTAGTTCTAACATGTTTAATGAGCGGCATTCCGCTGAAAAGACTGGATTTGGAAGGTTTTAGGCAAGATGGGGAAACCAAGCTGGAAAAAGAAACTGCACGGTTGCTTGGGTCCTGGCCCCGGACAGCCTCTCTTTCATTACTCGGGCATAAGCTGCTGCACGGGAGGGCGGGGCCAAGGCCCGCGGAGGCCCTCAGTGGCGAGCGCGCCCTCAGTCAAGATGGCGCCTAGAAGGCCTTAGACCTGGGGCGGCGCTGATTGGATGAGGGTCGGAGAACTTCCGGGAGTTCTCCATCCGATTGTGGGACAGCTGAGAGGAGTTTGCACGTGTATCGTGGTTCGAGTGGACTAGATGGAGACGGTCCCCAAGCCGGGCAGTCGTGTCCCGCCCAAGAAAGACAAACTTCAGGGCAAGAAGAAGGTAGTGACCTCCTTGGGGTGGAAGGGAAGTTTTTAGCTGCGGGGTTGGAGGGGCGGGGCGAGGGGCAGCGGACTATCGGGGATCCTGATCCGCCGGCAGAAACCGCGGCGATACTGGGAGGAGGAGACCACTCCGACCGCTGCCGAAGCTTCTCCAGGTCCCCCTCGTAAACGGAAGAGGAATCGAGAGCTCCGCCCCCAGAAGCCAAAGAACACTCACAGCACAAAGAAGTCTCGGATTTCCAAGAAGCCCCAGGTCCCGAAGAAACCACGGGAACGGAGGAGTCCAGGGCCTCAGCGGAGCTTGTCTGGGGTGAGCCTGGGACCTGATAGGGTGGCAAGGCAAGTCGCCTTGTGCTTGAGGGTACGAGGGTTGAGCCTGTTTCCTAATTGCCTCCTGCCTGCCCCAGGCCCAGGACCCATTTGCAGGCCCCGCCCCCGTCCCTGTGGAGGTGGTTCAGAAGTTCTGTCGCATTGACAAATCCAAAAAGGTGAGGACCAGTCGGAGAGTGGGGAGGGGTTGCAGGCAGGGAGTGTCTGGGTGAATTGGATGGAGGCGGGGCCAGGTGGCTCTCCGGTGACCCCCATATCCCTTGGTTCTTTTCCCACTCCTTCTCCACCAACGATGTTGTAGCTGCCACGTTCTGAGACCAAAATCCGGAGCCGACTTGAGGCGGCTGAAGCTCAAGAAGAGGAAATAAGTGTCAAAGCTGCTCGTTCTGAGCTGCTGCTTGCTGAGGAACCTGGGTGAGTTCATTAGGACCCTAATGTGGGCCTCCCCAGCCCCTGCTTCATGAGGCTCTCGTTTCTCATTTTTATGTTGGTACACCCACTTCATATTAGGAAGCCTTAATGCACCCCTGATGCTCACTTGCAGGTTTCTGGAAGGAGAGGATGGGGAGGACACAGCAAAGATATGCCAGGCTGATATCGTGGAGGCTGTGGACATTGCAAGTGCAGCCAAAGTGAGCCTGAGGATGGAAAAGGGGCCAGTGGGTTGATGGATGCAGAGTAAGATGGGAGTGGGGACTAGAAAAAAAATTACCAAAGGGAGCCAGTTCTTTCTTTTTTTTCTTTTCTTTCTTTTCTAGCATTTTGACTTGAACTTGAGGCAGTTTGGACCCTACAGGCTTAATTACTCTCGAACTGGGAGGTAAGGAATTCCAGTTACTTCAGTCTTGCCCATCTCAGCCATACCAGTGTGTGTCTGGGTTGTTGATGTGGGGAGGGTCTTGTGATTTGCTTGCATGTGAGGGTGAGCGTGTATGGCAGCATCTCTGCTCTCACCTGGCGAGGAGGAGCTGGCGTGGGGCAGACCTCTGAGCCCAGGTGCCCCCCTGAACTGACACCCTGCCTGTCCTCCAACTACAACAGACACCTGGCTTTCGGAGGGCGCCGGGGTCATGTGGCCTCCCTTGACTGGGTGACAAAGAAGCTCATGTGCGAGATCAATGTCATGGAGGCGGTGCGGGACATCCGGTCAGTGGCCTCGGTCAGCAGCGGTGGGGCTGAGACAGCCTATCCCTGATTGAATGACAGCCGGTGACTCCCTTTCACGTTGTACTGTTACTCCGCTCCTCCCAGGTTTCTGCATTCGGAGGCACTGCTTGCTGTCGCCCAGAACCGCTGGCTTCACATTTACGACAACCAGGGCATCGAGCTCCATTGCATCCGCCGCTGTGACCGCATCACACGGCTTGAGTTCCTGCCTTTCCACTTCCTCCTGGCCACAGCTGTGAGTGGCTGCAGAGCACAGGGACCGGGTGGCAGCCCCTGAGAAGACTGACCATCCTCCCTTGGGGCCCCAGTAGAGGAAGGACAGAGGGCAATCAGGACTCATTTTCTCTCTCTCTCTCTTAGTCAGAGACAGGGTTTCTGACCTACCTGGATGTGTCAGTGGGAAAGATTGTGGCAGCTCTGAATGCTCGGGCTGGTCGGCTCGACGTCATGACTCAGAACCCTTACAACGCCGTCATCCAACTGGGACACAGCAATGGTCGGTCCCTGGGTGAACTTTGACCCTGACCATCCTGTCCTACTTTTCTTTTCTTTTTTTCTTTTTCTTTTTTTTTTTTTTTGCAGCTTGAGGGATCTTAGTTCTCCGACCAGGGATTGAACTTGGGCCCTCGGCATTGAAAGCTCTGAGTACTAACCACTGGACCGCCAGGGAATGCCCCTGCTTTTCTTCTATATTTGCTTTTAACGGGTCCCTTCAGGTTGCTCCTCTGCTTCCCTCTCTTGTTACTTCTTGGCCTTGAGTCCCCATCTTTCCCAGGTTTAATCACCTCAGTGCCCTTTTAGTAACTAAAGTTCTCCTCTGATGCCCAGGGACTGTGTCTTTATGGAGCCCAGCCATGAAGGAGCCACTGGCAAAGATTCTCTGTCACCGTGGTGGGGTCCGGGCTGTGGCAGTAGATTCTACAGGCACGTAAGTCACTTGTTTGGGCCTGAGGTGCTGGGGGGTGAGGGGCAGTGTGTGTGTCACAGCTGGGCAGAAAGGAGCAGAAGGACCACAGACTCTGCAGCCCAGCTGCTTGGGTTTAAATCCTGGTGTTATCCCTGACCAGCCACGTCAGCAAGCATGTTAGGTGACCTCGGTGTACCACACATTGTCCTCACCCTGAGACTGGGGATATGAGTGTCTCGCTCAAGGGCCAGAAGACTTTTTCTGTAAGGAGCCTGATAGTAAGTATTTTAGGCTTTGTTGGCAACGGGGCATAACTGAGTGATTTACGAAGGTCCTTAAATAACAAGAGGAAACAAAGGATTGCAAATTTTTAAGCAGTGAAATTAGAAAAATAATTGAATGCAATATTTTTGTAATACAGGTCTACTCATGAGAAGAATTGGATTCCTGTTTTTGAGAATAACATTTGGCTTAATTGGGGTTGAAAGTTATTGTCCCAAATCATCCAACTCAATTGCAAATGTTTATCTACAGATGCCGATCTGTTGAGAGATTTTGCATATGTTATCTTTGCAAACATCTTTTCGCACAGATAGATGATGAGATGAGTGGTACTTGAAACGCTCTCAAGTGAGATGCTTTACGTGGTGTCAGTCTTGACCACAATACCATGCTGTCTTAGCACAAAAAGCAGCCACAGAACAAGTAACTGAATGAGTGTGACTGTGTCCCAATAAATCTTTATTTGTAGTTGCTGACATTGGAGTTTTCAAATAATTTTCATGTTTCAAAATATATTTCTTTTGATTTTTTTTCCCAACAACTTAAAAATGTAAAAACCATTCCTTATGGCTTGTGGGCTGTACAGAAATAGGTGGTGCGCTGGCTTTGTTGGCTCATGGGCCGTAGTTTGCCAAGCCCGGGGCTTAGCTTAGAAAACTGTTGTAGGCATGAACGTGAGTTAAGGCCTATAGAGTTGATCATGGTGCCTGGTGGGTAGGGAGCGCTGTGTTTCATCATTTTTGTCAAAGACGATCGTCCTCTTTAGGTCTGGCTGGTGATGTGAAGGGTTGGGGGTGGCAGGTCTGCTTTGAATTTCCGCCTCACGACCGCTGTGAAGTCCTGACTGCTTTTCCCCTCCAGGGTCCCTCCAAGGTCTGTTTCTCACCCTTCTCGCTGTCTCACAGTTTCTAGCCTCCGGTTCTTCCTCCTTCTTGTGTGTCCTGGGTGTTGATGTCAGAATACTCTTTCCCACATGGCTTTCCTCCTTTTACACCATTGCTCAGGAATCTTCTACATTAAGTATTAACTCCATAACCTTACTTTTAAGTTGTTTGATAGAAAATCAGGAAGAAGAAAAGCCCAGTGGCTACCAACTTATGAAAGCCTGCCAGATGCTCAGGCCTCCTGGGCCCCCCATAGTTGTGTCTCTGTGGACAAGTGTTTTGCTTCTGCCCCTTTTACTCCATGTCTGTGCCAGTCTGGTGCTAGGAGTGTCGGGGGCCCTGTCCTGAGGTCTTCTGCCTTCTGTGGGCCATTGGACCTGAGCTGGACTTGGCCTTCCCCGGGCTGCCTGGGTCAGCTACTCCTGCGCTCAGGGCTCTATCACTTCGTTCACGGAGGTTTGGTCAACAGCCTGACACCAGACAGCTCTGGTCCTTGGTCTTAGGCCCACCCCGGCTTAGCTCTGGTCCTCCTCAGGGGTGCCTCAGACCAGCCACAGGGGCTCCAGAGATGAGGCTGACTGTCGTCCTCAGCTGGCTTTCTGGAAGCTTGCATTAGGACTGGATTGGACTCGCAAAGCTGAGGTGTTTCTTGCAAGTTCAGTAGCGTGGTAGTGTGGCCTTGGATACCCATCTGGCCACTGGGTGGGCATTTGCACAGGGGATCCCAGAGCTGGGTGTGTTTGTGGCAAGAGCCAGCGTGTGCTCCTGAGTTGTTGGCTCAGTGAAGGGTGTGACCCTGTGTCCCAGGAGCCCTCCAGAAGTCCTGGTTTGTGCTGATGGCCTCTCCCTCGGGTGGAGCTGGGCCCTGTTTGTCTTGTCAGGACAAGTATCCAGCTGGGCCTATCTTTGGCCCCATCACAGGCCAAGTCTCTGCTCAAGTAGGAACTCCTTCTTAGTGTCTTCCTCCTGGGTTCCCAGCCAAGGCTAAGAGGAGGGTCTTTGGCTTCTGGCAGACATACATCCCCTGGCCTGGCTGGTCCCCCTTCAGCCTTCCTGAGGAGCAACTTGAACATCAATAGAAACTCCAACCTCTGCAAGTAAATGACTTGCATGGTCCATGCTTCCTTGAGAGGATTTGGTCACCAACCTTGCCCACCCTCCTTCCAGGGAAGGGGGCGGGGCAGGGCCCTCTAGTGCATCACTTCCTTGCTTCCTAAGGAGGTTTTCTCAGGTCCATGCAGTCTCCACATTGTGGCCTGTTATTGCCAGAGAGCAGCTTTGGGAACTATATCCCGTCCGACCTTCAGGAGCCCCTGCAATTTGTCCCCTCCTGGCCCTCCTGGCCCTATTTCCCACCAGCCCGGAAAACAAACCCCTGCTTCCATCTCCCTGTCTCCACGCTCTGATGTTCATTCATTTGTACCTGTTATACATGCATCTCTGTTTCTTGTGCTTTCTTGAGAATTACCTAGAATGGCTCAAATCCCACGAAGCCCTCCCTGACCACTGCCATGAGCCCTTCCCGCTGCTTACTGATGGGCTGCCTGTCTATGCGGTGGGACCTCACACCTGGGTGTAGATTGTCGTGTGTGTCCTCCCTTTCATTCACGTGTCGTGAGTGGGTAAGAGCAGAGACACTAAAGACACAGGTCTGACTTGAATTCTAGCTCTACCACTCAACCGTGATTTCCTTTCTCTGAGCTAGCTTCAGTTTCTTCTCTGTAAAAGGGAAATGAAGATAGTACAGCTGCGTGATGCCTCACTGAGAGGAGGCGCGTGGGGTGTGTGGTATGATGGTAGTGATTACTGTCATTGTTGGTCTTCTTCTCCTCAACCAGACCTGATGCCTGGACTTGGCCACAGGCCTGCCCAGTAAGCTCATACTATGGATTAATCACCCCCGCTTGCCCCCAGGCACATGGCCACCTCTGGCCTGGACCACCAGCTGAAGATCTTTGACTTGCGAGGGACGTTCCAGCCTCTGAGCGCTCGGACCCTGCCCCAGGGAGCGGGGCACCTGGCCTTCTCCCAGCGGGGACTGCTGGCTGCAGGAACGGGCGATGTGGTCAACATATGGGCAGGACAGGGCAAGGCCAGCCCGCCGTCCCTGGAGCAGCCCTACCTCACCCACCGGCTCTCGGGCCACGTGCATGGCCTTCAGTTCTGCCCCTTTGAAGATGTGCTGGGAGTGGGGCACGGCGGGGGCATCACCAGCATGCTGGTCCCTGGTGAGTGGGCAGGGCTGGAGCTCTAAGTGGATGACCTCCGGATGGAAGCTGGAATGGGCCTGACCCTGAGACAGCTGGGGGCCAGGGGCTTGCTCAGGCTGGAGCAGGTTCCTGTTTACAGTTCCGTGCTTCCTCCTCCCTCCAGGGGCTGCTGAGCCCAACTTCGACGGCCTGGAGAGTAACCCATACAGGAGCCGGAAGCAGCGCCAGGAGTGGGAGGTGAAGGCCCTACTGGAGAAGGTGAGGAAGTGGCTGCGTGTGGTTTGGGGCCGGGGGTCTTGGGAAGAGTGGGCTTCAGCGGCGTCTCTGGTTTCCAGCCCTCTTTGGTGTCACCTTCCTGTGGCTCCTTACGCATTCCTGTCCCTCTGTGACACACCCAGGTACCTGCAGAGCTCATTTGTCTGGACCCACGAGCCCTGGCAGAGGTTGATGTCATCTCTCTGGAGCAGGAAAAGAAGGAACGGCTAGAGAGGCTGGTACGGAGCAGGCCCCCGAGGGCCCGGGCCTTCCTCACCCCCACATCCTGTCCCCACCATGTCCTCAGAAGTGCAGTTCCCTGCCTTGGAAGTCTGTTTCAGGTTTCACTCCTGTCCCCTCCCTCAGGGCTACGATCCCGACACCAAGCCTCCCTTCCAGCCAAAGCCAAAGCAGAAGGGCCGCAGCTCCACAGCAAGTCTGGTGAAGAGGAAGAGGAAGGTCATGGATGAGGAACACAGGGTAAGTGAGCACCTGGGGATGGGCCGGGCGGCCTGTGGGCTGTGCCCTCCTGCTTGTACCTTTGGCCTTGCCAGCCTGCCACTTCTCACCTCGCCCCTTTCTCCCCACTCCAGGACAAAGTCCGACAGAGCCTGGAACAGCAGCCGCAGAAGCAAGAGAAGGCCAAGCCCGTGGGGGCCCGGCCATCTGCCCTGGACAGATTTGTGCGCTGAGCCAGGCTCCAGGGGTTCCTGGGAACAACATTCTCTCCCCAAGAGCACCTGTGGGGAATGACCTGTTCCCTGGAATGAGGAGGGAGCAGTGAGCCCCCTCCCCCACAGGGGGTGGAAAGCTGACTCCTGGGGGTGGTGGGGAGAGAGCTTGGTATTAAACAGGAAGGTGGGTTTTTGGATAACATGTCTGGATCATCCCGTGGACCTGTTCCCTTCCCATGTCCGGCCTGGGGCTGCTCTCGGACGCGAGGGGTCGTGGTGTCTTGCTTCTACCCTCATCCCTATCTTGTGGTCGCTGTGGCTTTAGTCTGGCTCTCTAGGGCCTTCCTCCAGGGAGAGGCTCTCCTCCCTCTCCCACATCCCTGGAGATGTCCTTTCCATCCAGCAGGCTCTGGTAGCCTTCAGGCTCCCCAGGTTTGTGATCTGAGACTCCTGGTGAGGACCACACTGTACTCAAGAGGAAAAGAGACAAGTTTATTGAGGGGCTTGTGCCCCTCCCCTGCCGTGGCTGGAGAGAACAACCCAGCATGTGTGGCTCTTCCTGATGACCATCTTTGGGGCTGGCAGGCCAGGCAGCCCCCTAGGTGTCTCCTGTATCCCTCAGTCTTCAGTGACAGACTAAGCATCTGATGTAGGGCAACCAATCAGCTGCAGCCAGCTAGAGCCTCTGCCTTGGGCCCGGGAGAGAGAAGGTGGTGAGGGTGCTGGCTGGACTCTCAGCTCCTCGCCCCTCTCCTGGGCACCCAGGCCCTCTCAGCTGTGAAGCCAGGCTATTACCCGGCATCGGAGGATGCCGAGGACTCCCTGGAGCCAGGAGCAGAAGGGTACAGTTCTTTCCCCATCAGAGCCACCCACCAGCTTCCAGGCTTCCTGCATCTCCCAGGGGTCCAACTTGTGGGATGTCAGCAGGAATTTCCCATAGCAGCACCGATCCAGGGGGTAGTGGGTGGCACCAGCCAGCTTGACACAGTGGGTTGGGGCGAGGCCTCCTCGTCGGGCACTTAACCCCACAAAGACATCCTCCAGTGGCAGAGGGGGTGCCAGGCTGGCTACCTTCAGTATGAGCTGCACAGCAGAAGCCGATAGCACATAGCCCGTGCCTGAGGCGTAGGGGGGAAAGGGGCCCCAGGTGGGAGGCCACTGTTCCTCTGATATCTGGTGCTTGCCCCCTGGTGTCCGAGAGGGGTGCACTCGCCAATGCACACGGCCCAGGTACAAGAGAGGCACGGGCTGGCTCGCCAAGGTGGGGCCTCCTTCCCACTTTTCATCTCCAACTTTCGCCTTTCTCAGGGGCCCCATGCCCCTTTCCCATTGCTCCCAGCGGCCTCCTCGCCGGACCAGCTCTGATACCAGTTCGGGGACATTGACGAACACATCATCGTCGGTCTTGAGGATGTAGCGGGCCACAGGGCAGTGTTTGTCGGCCCAGTTCAGCCCGCTGAGGGTCTTGAGAGTGAGGTTGCGGTAGGAATCCTGGAAGGCCGCCTGCATTATGTCCCCCTGGGCCGCTGACTCCCGCGCCAGGTCGTTCCCGCGCGAGCCCCAGCTGGGCTCTCCCAGTAGAAAGACAGTCTGCACCCTGAGCCCTCGGGCCTCGCGCAGCCGGCCCCACGAGGCCCGAATGGCGTTTCTCTGGTTCAGGTTCTCCGGGGCCGTGCAAACCAGGATTAGCAGGAAGGGCGGGGGGCCGGGACCGCCGCACGCCTCCTCGTTGGGGATCAGGAGGCGGGGCAGGGTCAGGGGCGGCCCTGGCGAGGCCGGGCCTGGGAGCAGGGAGGCTAGCGAGAGGCTCAGCAGCTCCTCCCCGATGCCCGAGGGCCCAAAGAGCGTCCAGACAATCACGAACAGCAGGGCGGCCAGGAGGAGGCGCCGGAAGAGGCTGAGGCGCATGGTGCGGCGCAGTCAGAGGGGACCTGGAGGGAAAGATGGAATGCGGTTAGAGGGCGGAGAGTGCAGCTCTAGGACACTTGGGTCCCTAACCGGCCATGCCAGGGCTGGGGCGGGCCGAGGGTACGGCCTGTACCAGCGCCCTAAGGTGCCGGCGCGGGAGGCGGCGCGGCGGGGCCCATGGCTGCAGCTGGGGGGAGGTTACCTTGTCGGCTCGGCCGCGGAGGCCCGGCTCCATGGCCGGCGGGTTTCCGCTTCACCAGTCACCTCACCCGTCCTCGGCAGCGGCCTAGTCCCGCCCCTCTCGCTGGGAGGGCGTGGCGTGCGCGTCCCCGGCAACCCTGTCAGAAGCTTCGCAGCCGCGCGGCAAGCAGAATGCAGAGGAGGGAGCGGGTGGTGCAGAAGTGGGGTCTTTCCCGAAACTGGGCAAGAATGGAATTGGACCCGCGGGCCTCGGGCACAGCGGGCGAACGCTGTGCAGCCGGAACGGCAGCGGCTGCCTCGCAACCATGCGCCACCCACCCCCACCCCCGCCCTGCTGCTCAGTTCTTCCGGGTCACCAAAATCAGCATCTCCCACCAACTCGCAGAAACCTAGGGTGGTAAAGACCTGGAAATACTCACCTAAGCGGCAACCCGCTAGGCTCAACTACCTACACAAGCCTCAACACGCTGCAAGCCAACAATAGGGAGCCTAGTCTTGAAAACCATGAGGGCTCCTCCTCGAGGATGAGCCTGTTGGTTGCCCCTTCTCCCACCCACCTGGAGAGCGGGCACCACTAAGTAAAACGTTGCTTCCCATAGTGGGGAGTGGCAACAGCATAGCTTTAACCAAGACCAAGGACACCGGGCAGCTGAGTGGGGAAATCAAGCAGGAGGGAAAATGACCAACAGGGCCCAGTGTGAGAACATGTTCCCTATTAGTGTCTCCAGAAAAATGCAAAGAACCATAAAGAAGGAAGCCATAACTGTATAAACTATTTATTAACAGACAATGCCCACAAATTTATTTCTTCTTGGACACGCCCACAGTGCGGCCACGGCGGCCTGTGGTCTTGGTGTGCTGGCCTCGTACACGAAGTCTGCAGGTGAGAAAAGAGAAGGGTTACAGGTCTTACACCATTCAAAACAAACGTCTGGGAAAAGACAGAGCATGAGAATTCCCTGGGAGTCTAGGGACAGGCAGAGATGAGCCCCCACCCCACTCACCCCCAGAAGTGGCGTAGCCCTCGGTGGGCCCTAATCTTCTTCAGTCGCTCCAGGTCTTCACGGAGCTTGTTGTCCAGACCGTTGGCCAGGACCTGGATACAGAGGAGATGGTGAGGTATGCTTGTTCTACCCCCTGGCTTATGACCAATTCTAACTGGACACCCTGCTCTTCTCTAATCTCTCCCATCTTAATACACACCTGGCTGTATTTTCCATCCTTCACGTCCTTCTGTCTGTTTAAGAACCAGTCTGGGATCTTGTATTGGCGTGGATTCTGCATAATGGTGATCACACGTTCCACCTGGCAGGCAGGACAAGGGTCAGGTCCAGATGGTCTCCCCGCCCCCTCCCCATAGGCCCAACCCCTAGCCCCCCCTTCCTTGTCCTCACCTCATCCTCAGTGAGCTCTCCTGCCCTCTTGGTGAGGTCGATGTCTGCTTTCCTCAACACCACATGAGCATATCTTCGCCCCACACCCTGAGGAAAGGTTTCAGAGTCGGATGAGTCTGATTTTTTGGGTTTCCTTTAAAGACCCATGATTCAAAAAGCACAGAAAGGTAGGTCCTAAAATAACCTAGTGCCTTATACTTTTCCAGATACAAAGCCTAATCATTAAAAGAGAAAAAGTTTTGTTCAGAGGCAGGGCTGGACCAGAGAACTTGGGGCAGATACCCCTTGAAAGCAGAATCTTTTTTTCCCACATTGCCCAGCATACAGACGTAGTTGTAAATGCTGCTGTTAAGACAATACAGCAGCACCCAAGAATGGCACCTCCTAATTTCTGCATCGTGGAGGATGAAGCTGATGTCCCTCAGAGCTGATGTAGCACCAAGGAAGCAAGACTAGGGTATTTTCAATTAATAGGGTTGATTAAGGGGTAGGAATGTCAGTTGCTCACGATGTCTAAGGGCCATGCGCCATGATCCTTTGGGCAGGTCACTGCACGATCAAAATAAACACTTAAATCGGTGACATCGTATCACCACCACCACTGGTACTCCTTGCCACCTGAATTCACAAGCCAAATAGACTTGGATAGTGAAGGACTGTGTGCTGGGTTGAATAGTGTCCCACCAAATGTATGTCCATCCGAAACCTCAAAACGTTACTTTATTTTGAAATATAGTTTGTTAAAATGAGGTCATACTGGATTAAATCCAATGACTGGTGTTCTTATCAAAGGAGAGGACACAGACACAGAGGGAAGAAGGCATGTGATAAGAGGCGAGACACTAGAGTGATGCAGCTGTAACACAAAGAAACCAAGGATGTTTGGCATCCAGAACTGAGAGATTAAGTTTCTGTTGTTTGAAGCCAACCAGTCTGTGTTACAAGGGCCCCAGGAAACTGAAATAGATGGTATTTCCTCTCTGTAAGAAAGTGCCCAGGGAGTCAAATTACCAGATTGATTTGGAAGAGACTAGGATCTTAAGTCTCTCTCAAACTTTAATTCTCTTCCTTCTACTTTTAAGTGTTTAAAACTTTCCATAAACAAGTTCTTTAAAAAGTTGCTGTCAAGCTAAGATTTTGAAAGCCCTATTTAGATACTGGCTTGCCAACTTCCTAAGTTAGACCCCCAGATCCCCTTTACTCTGCCCCAAGCAGACCACCCTTATTCTCTCCATCCAGAAGAGTACACTACAGGAAATCATCACTTTCTCATCTTTGTATCTCAAGGGCCTGGACCATATAACAGAAGAGTTGATACTAACTTCATACTAGTCTCTGAAACCCAGTCATTGTGACCAATTCCGACCCCCTGCATGTTTCCAAACAATCCACAGACAACAGTTATCATCCTTATTTAGAGAAAGAGCAGAACAACCAGCCTTAAGGAATATTCATAGCAAAAGTGTACAAATGGAAACAAAACAACAAAGGGATCATGACACAGAATAACCTTGCAGGTGTGTATTACCTCTCAGCAAATACCCTCTTCTGCTTGTGCCAACTTCAATACTTCACCTTTCCCTGGCCAATTAACCTTGCTCCTCTAACTACATTTTTTTGAGGAACCCCTCCTTATACTCAACCTCCCCCCAGGCAACTTTCTTCCAACTTCTAAGTATTACCCCGCCCTACATTCCAGATCATTAACAAAAGACCACCTGCAAAGGTGGTGGAGCAACAGGGCTCCCATACACTTCTGGTAGAAAGTGTAAATTGATACGACCACTTTGGAAAACTGTTTAGCAATACTTACTAAAGCTAAACATATACATGTCCTATATACCTACCAGAAATGTAGATGGATGTTCTTTAAGAACGTATATGTACATGTACTAGAACATTTGTAACAGCACTATATGTAATAGCTAAAAACTGCCCCCCGCCAAAAGACCACTTGCAAGCTTCAGTTGTCTCACCAGAGGAAGAGCCAGCAAAGGCTGACTTTCCACACAATTAGCAATGGCCCTAGTACCTGTCTATATCTAATCTTTCCCAGTGATAAGTAGGCCATCAAGTTAATAAAAAGATTTCTTATCAAAATACTCATTAAGTATCAGAAACTGCTTTGGTTAAACTGTTTTAAGCTGACTACAAAGGGTGACACATACTTAAGGTAACAAATAAACTAATTAATTTCAAAGAGGCAGAGGAAGGGTTTAACAGAAGCATCCTACTAACCATGCTCATCTTTTATTTTCACTATCTCATCTACAGCCTTTAAAAAGGGAACAGGCAACCTCACAGATACAGTGGGCTCAGTTCCAGACCATGCCAAACAGTGACTATTGCAATAAAGGGAGCTACACAATATATTTTGGTTTCCCAGCACATGTAAAACTTATGTAGTCTATTAAGGGAGCAATAGCCTTATGTCTCAAAAAACCCCATACATACCTTAATTAAAAGATACCTTATTACTATAAAGTGGTAACCATCACCTGAGCCTTCAGCAAGTCTAAATATTTTTGCAATAGTAACACCAAAGGCCACTGATCACAGATCACCATTAACAAATATAGCAATGAAAACGTGTGAAATATTGCAAGAATTACCAAAATGTGACAGAGACACCAAGTGAGCAAATGCTGTTGGAAAACTGACTTCCTTGAGACAGGGTTGCCACAAAAAAACACATTATTGCTAAGCACGATAAAATGAGGTAAGCCTGTACTGTATTTCACACTGCCTTACTAGTTTCACAGAACAGAAGGAAGCAGTCTTCATATGTACCATTTAAGAATGAAAGCTGTGCTCCTTGAATTACAGAATGAAAAAGTAAATGCGATGGATCTTATAAAGAAAAGCTTATGATATACTGTTTTAAATTAACAACCTATCTATAAAATACTTATAATGGTGTCCTGTCATGACATAGTGACACCTCCCATCTCCCAACTTAGAATCTCTCGGCATTTCTACTCACCCTTCAAAATGTACAATTATCCAATTCCTAGGATATACACATTTTCCAGGAAGGGTTGCTGTTATGATGCACTGGGGGAGAGGGGCAGAAACCAAATCTAGCACGGACCTTACAAGCTGATTGATGGCTGATGGTCCAGGAAGTTTTTAGTGAATTCAGGTAGACAACCAAACCCATTCCCCAGCCCCTAGGTGAAATACATTGGCTTGACCTGAGACTATTCTTTGGCTTTTATCACTTACCTTTTGGGGCAAATGTGGTTAAGGGGACTAGTTGCGCTCTTAACCATTCTTTTTTTACCCAGCAGACGAGGTGATCTGGTTGGGACTTCCTCCACCTTGCCTTAACGACAGCTCAATTGTTAACAACCCAAGTTTCACTTACAACCCAAGCAGCCCTTACCCTACTTTACCTTAATTGCAGTAATGGCAAAGGCAATTTTCCGCCGCCCATCGATGTTGGTGTTGAGTACTCGCAAAATGTGCTGGAACTTCTCGGGGATTACTAGAGACTGACAGAGATTCGGGGAGAAATTAGACACCGTGAACTACCATTAAACCGTAACCTCAAACACGAGCGTTAAGCTTGTCACAGAGAGAGCAAGAAGCCCCCGTCAGGTTTTCACGACACAAAAAACTCCTCAGTCCTGCAGACAGCAGGAGCATCAAGTGTTCAGGCTGGGAAAAACGCAACCTCCGGGAGGAAGCACGTCTCCTGCCCGTTCCCAAAGTACACTCTGAGTGGCGGAGGCCGGAGGTCCCCACTCACACCCAAGCCTTTCCAGCGCCCGGGAAGTGACTTCCTCCGGCCCCACTCCCCAGAACTGGATGTCTTTAGTCGTCCTTTTCCAGGGGTGCGATCCCAGGCTCCACACAGAAAGCTGCAGGCCCCCAGGGTAGGACATTTTCCGCCCCCTGACAGCAGACCTTCCTTGCCCCGGTTCCGATGTCGCCAGATCCCCGTACCGACTCCAGTCTTACCATGGCGGCGGCCCCAGCGGCGGCGTGTAGGCCTCCAGTGGAAGAGAGAACGGAAGTGACGTAGAAGCACTATATCGCTACCAGTCGGAAGGGGCGGAGCGATCTTGATGAGGAGCTTCCGGAAACTGTGCGAGAGTCTGAGTTGGGCGTCAAGAGTTCCGGTGCGGTTTATCTTTACGTGTTCGTAAAGTTCTTGGGTGTGAGAGCAACGAACGTTCCGGATTGAGATCGTGCTTGACTTCCAATTCCCATTTGCACCTGGGTGAAGCGGTTAGAGCTGAAAGGGAAAGGCTGGAGGCAAACAATTTAACTCAAATATCTGGGAGCGATTTCGCGCCGTGCAAGACACTCCAGGACTTGTAGTTCCACTCCGGGGAACGGACTCGCCTGACAGCTGCCGGAAGTGAGGCTGCGCGGAATGGCCGCCGCTGCGACCATGGCTGCAGCCGCCCGGGAGCTGGTGTTGCGGGCCGGAGCCTCAGATATGGAGGAGGAGGAAGGCCCGCTGGTGAGAACGCAGGGCTGTTTCTCCTCCAGAGTCTCGTCCCATCTCCTCACGTCAGAAAGGCCTGGGCTGGGTGTAGGCACAAGGTTGGGAGCTCGGCTGCTACCGGTGATGCTACCCGCTTTGGCTCTCCATACACCTTCCTGGAATCGGACCTGAACCTGAGCGGGGACCAGAATGGCCGAGACTCAGGTTCTGGGGCCACAATTTCAGTTAATCTCCAGATGTTTGGGCAGAATAGAGAAGCAGTGTAGAGTAACAGCTAGGAACATGGCCTCTGGAGTTAGATTGCTTGGGTTCTAATTCCATCTCTGCCACTTACACTCTGTGTGTCTTTGGGCAAGTTAACTAGTCCCTCTGTGCCATCACTTTCCACACCTATGATGAAGAAAATAAGACCTCCTGTATAGGTTGTCGGTTAGGATTAGGCAAATGAATACAAATAAGATGGCACCTGGCATGTAGGTAAACACTATAGGTTAGCTGACATTTCTAGAAAGGCTGGGGCTCCCCAGAGGGATGGTGATAGAACACCTAAGATAGCAGGAGTGTAGAGATCCTAAATTCAACTGCAGGTTCTGCTCTGTCCTCTGCATCTCCTAATTTTCCTCATTTGGTCACCTCCGCCCTTTCTGGGTTGCCTGTCTCCTGGTCATATTCCCTACTCATCAGCCCCAATCAGTAAGACTGAGACAATATGAGACTTTTGGAATTTTTGGACTCAGTATTTACTTATGGCTCCCCAGTGAAAGTCCTTCTCCCCCACTTGAAGGGTTGGTGATTATCCCATTATATTTTGTTCTCCCCCTTGCTTTCCCATTAACCTGTCCCTCTCCAGGAGGGTGGTCCGGGTCTTCAGGAGCCATTGCAGCTTGGAGAGTTGGACATCACCTCTGATGAATTCATCCTGGATGAAGTGGATGGTAAGTGATGGCACGGGGGCGGGGGCATGCAGTTCCTATAACCTGAGAGGCATGGGGGCTGGAAGTACTAAGGCAGGGGTTAGTGTGCAGATGTTCAATGTGGGGATGGAGCTGTGGAGGAGCTGGATGGACCCTTACGATGAACTTCTATTTGCAGTTCACATTCAGGCGAATCTGGAGGATGAGTTAGTAAAGGAAGCTCTTAAAACGGTGAGGTTTTCCACTATTCTAATCTGTCCCTCCACTTACCCTCCCCTCAAAGAAAAGAAGAAGGAAACAATCTCTTGCTCTTCTAATATCACCTTGGTGTCTTATTCTCTAGTCCTTCATTGACTCTGTTCCAGCATCCCTTCACTGACTCCCTCCTGACCTGTCACGTTTCTGTCCTCCCAGGGTGTGGATCTCCGTCACTATTCAAAGCAGGTTGAGCTGGAGCTACAGCAGATTGAGCAGAAGTCCATTCGGGATTGTATCCTCCAGCAGAGAAAAAGGGTGGTATTATTAAAATGGGCATTTTGGGGGGCATGGTGCTGACAGCCCAGCTGGGGCTGCCATCTTCTCTCTGAGGTTTATGTCACCTCAGGGAGAAATTGGAGGGGTCCTGCGGGTCTGAGGATCTCCATCTCCACAGTGAGGCCCCTTGACTTTTTGTGAGTCAGATATCCAAGAGAGTGAGAACATAGCATCTCTGCACAACCAGATCACAGCCTGTGATGCTGTCCTTGAGGTTAGTAACCTTCATAATCCTGAGCCCAGATCATGGTCTCTGGGACCTTTCTTTACGTCATCAGCCTCAGGCGGGGACAATTAGAATCACTTTCAGGATGACCTCAGCAGCCTTTTTTGTTGTTGCTCCTATGACTAATGTTATTTGCCAGTGACCTTTCAGGTACCTCTTCCCTTATCACCCACTACCCTCATGGACTGATAGATACTGGAGATTTTACCAAGAAACTTGGGTGGCCCACTCGTCCCTTACCAACCCTATGGCCATTCAGTAACACTTCCACCTTCCCCCAGCGCATGGAGCAGATGTTGGGAGCTTTTCAGAGTGATCTCAGCTCCATCAGCTCTGAGATCCGGACACTGCAGGAGCAGTCAGGAGCCATGAACATTCGGCTTCGAAACCGCCAGGCTGTCCGGGGGAAACTCGGGGAGCTTGTCGATGGTCTGGTGGTGCCCTCTGCTCTGGTCACGTGAGTCACCAGTTTGAAGGGGCATAATGTTTATACCAAGTAGATGGGCTGGAGCGACCTACCCTACTTACCACATGGGTCTCCATCACGTCACTTCCAGAAACTGATGAGTGGGTTGACAGCTCTTCCTGACCTTGATGCAGGCTTTAGGCATCAAAGGTTATGAATCATCCAGGGTCGGGCGTAGAGAAGGGGGTCCAAGGCTTACGTGGGTGGTGGAGGTGTGTGTGTCTAGGAACAGAAAACTTTGTACGTGTGTCCTGACTCTATGATGCAGTGTAAGAAGGGAGAGGAGACAGAGGCTGGATGCCAGGGGTATGGTTTAGAGTCTAGGGGTGTCTGGGTCTCCCTCCGCACCCATCCCACCCCTCCTTGCTCCCCAGGGCAATTCTGGAGGCACCAGTCACAGAGCCCCGGTTCCTGGAGCAGCTGCAGGAGCTGGATGCCAAGGCAGCTGCAGTCCGAGAGCAGGAGGCTAGGGGCACAGCGGCCTGCGCAGACGTCCGAGGCGTGCTTGACCGGCTCCGGATCAAGGTGGGGAGGGGGGTGGATACCCTAGAGACTACTCAAACCAGCCTCCCTGAGAAGTCCACCCTGAATTGCCCTGGCAAAGCTCATTGTAGCCTGTGCCCAAGAACTTCACCTTGCCTTTACCTGTCAGAGCTCATTCTCACATCTCTGGGTTCCCCTGAAAGTCTTAAGAAATATCAAAGAGGTATTCTCTACTCTTCCTCCTCCCATATCCAACATTTTTTCCTTCCCTCAGTAATTCCCAAACAGTGAGAAGGTTGCAGCTTCATGCCCTGTGTTTGGTCCCCCATGTCTAGGCAGTGACGAAGATCCGAGAGTTCATCCTTCAGAAGATCTATTCCTTCAGAAAACCAATGACCAACTATCAGATCCCCCAGACGGCCCTGCTGAAGTACAGGTTGTCGCCCAAAGGAAGGGCTGGGGGTGGCCTCGGAGCTCTTGAGCAGCCCAGCATGATGCTGGGCATCTTGGGCCGTCAGGGAGACTGACTGGTCCCTGGCTCCTCCAGGTTTTTCTATCAGTTCCTGCTGGGCAACGAACGGGCCACCGCAAAGGAGATCAGGGACGAGTACGTGGAGACGCTGAGCAAGATCTACCTGTCCTACTACCGCTCTTACCTGGGGCGGCTCATGAAGGTGCAGGTGAGGCCACGGAGGGAGAGGCAGTCCTGGGCCCCTTGGCTGCGGGGAGGGGCAGCTACGGGGCAATGGGGGACAGTATAAAAAGACATTTTTTTGGGGAAGCAGTGGTTCACAGTTCTCTCTGCCCTTTTCTCTAGTATGAGGAAGTCGCTGAGAAGGATGATCTAATGGGCGTGGAAGATACAGCCAAGAAAGATATCCTGGAGCTGAGGGGCCCTCATGCTGGGTCTGGAGAGTGAGGGGGCTTCTGGCTCCAGCCTCCAAGGCACTGCTGCTTACCTTTTTCTGTGGGACCAAAACCTTTGAGAATGTGATCAAGGCTGTGGCCTCCCTCCCCAGAAAAATGCACAAATCATCTTGACACAGAGTTTTGCATATGATGTCAGGGGGTGTAGAGGCTCCTTAGAGTCCATTCACCGATGTGAGGTGAAGTGGGGCCCCAGAACTGGGAAAGAGGGACCCTGGGGCTGTGTCTGGCTGCTGGGTGCCCCTGGAGGTCCTGAGTCTTTGACCTTCCATCACAGTTGTGATCTGACTGTTTTCCTTGATTCTGACTCTCCACGATTCTTCTCAAAGCCATCCCTCCGCAGCAGGAACACCATCTTCACGCTGGGGACCCGGGGCTCTGTCATCTCCCCCACTGAACTGGAAGCCCCCATCCTTGTGCCCCACACGGCCCAGCGGGGAGAACAGAGGGTAGGAGGAGGAGCAAGCCTTAGCCGACGGGGTGGCGGGGGGCGGGAGAACTCCGAGTACAGACCTCAGGGCAAAGCTTCCCCTACTGCAGGCCCCCGTGGGAGTCTCCTTCTCCAGTCACCCCAGTGTTCTGTGATAAGAGGGTTGGGACCATTGACTTAGGGTGTACAGAGGGAAGAGGTGGGTGATATGTCACGAGGCAGGTGTGGAGGAGGATATGGGAGCAGCAACAGCAGGTGGGGGCAGCCTCTTCTCATGCCCCCCCTCCCCCTACCTCTTCAGTACCCGTTCAGGATGCTCTTTCGCAGCCTGGACTAGGGGTAGATGGGGAGGGTCTCCTGAGCTCCCATTACCCAGGTTTGCTGATTTCCCAGCTGTGTCCACGGACTGCTGGTACTGGGGTCCATCCCGTCTGTCTCTCTTCTTACCCCTTCCATCCTAGTATCCTTTTGAGGCCCTCTTCCGCAGCCAGCACTACGCCCTCCTCGACAACTCCTGCCGTGAATACCTTTTCATCTGTGAATTCTTTGTGGTGTCTGGCTCGGCTGCACAGGACCTCTTCCACGCCGTCATGGGCCGCACGCTCAGCATGACCCTGGTAGGCTCCCTCGCTCCCGGGCTCTTAGAACTCTGTCCCCAGTTTTCGTCAGCACCACAGTGAGGTCACAGCCCTGGGGTTACTGAAACCAGGATCCCCTCATTCTAAAATGCATGAGCCACGTCCTCGCTGTGTGACTCCCCATGAAACCATCAAAGCTTGGGGTGCCGGAGGCTCTTGGGGACACACAGGTGACAGCACCTGAAAACTCAGGGGCCCCTAAACCTTGGTGTTCAGCCCTGAATTCTGCTATGATGGGCTTGTGATTTTAGATCTGGGGAGCAAGGCAGCAGGACCACCCGAGTGGCCAGTGGGCAGGGATGGAGCATCTCCCACTTAGATCCCCTCCCCAGTGCCAGGTCCCCAGGGGAGCACAAGCATCTGTCCATGGCCACTGGGAAAAGCAAAGTAACAGATACTCTCTTCCAATCCCCTGCCTGTTCCTAAATCACAGAAACACCTGGAGTCTTACCTCACTGACTGCTACGATGCCATTGCTGTTTTTCTCTGTATCCATATTGTCCTCCGATTCCGCAACATTGCAGCCAAGAGGGATGTTCCTGCCCTGGACAGGTCGCTGAGTTCTGGTCCTTGATGTCCCACTGGCCTTGAAATCTTTAGTCTTGCACCAGCCTGCCCTGACCCGTGGGCTCCTCCTGACCTGAACCATTGACCCTGTTCCCATTTGTCTGTCTAGAGGCAGTATTGCTGCTTCCAGACTCACCTTTCACACCCACTCCAGCCTCCACCAACCATCACTCATCGCTCAGGGTTTCCGCACACACACCCTCCCCCTGGCCCCCACCCCTGACGTTCCTTGCCAGATCTCTCATTCTGATCAAGCCCACAGGTACTGGGAACAAGTGCTTGCCTTGCTGTGGCCACGGTTTGAACTGATCCTGGAGATGAACGTCCAGAGTGTCCGCAGCACTGACCCTCAGCGCCTCGGGGGGCTGGACACTCGGCCTCACTACGTGAGGGCGGGCAGGGGTAACGGGCTGTTGAAAGGCAGGGCTTGAAGCCTCGCTGCAGGGATCACCCAGGTTCACGGTTGTGTCCGTGAGCCTGGCTGGACAGCTAGCCACGCTGTGTGAGGGGCAGTCTGGGAGTGTGGTCAGACTCAGGGTGGGCTGGGCACTGTGGTGGGAGGGATTGGAGGT
Organism: Balaenoptera ricei; assembly: GCF_028023285.1. Classification (NCBI taxonomy): domain Eukaryota; kingdom Metazoa; phylum Chordata; class Mammalia; order Artiodactyla; family Balaenopteridae; genus Balaenoptera; species Balaenoptera ricei. Next base: position 41,376,101 of record NC_082649.1, read on the forward strand.
GGGAGTCACCCAGAGACCGGTTGGCCAGCTTCAAGGGAGTTGGGGGTTTCATGGGTTGGGCCAGGGGGTTGGCGTGATTTTTCTTCCCACCTTCTTTCTCCCAGATCACACGCCGCTATGCAGAGTTCTCCTCTGCTCTTGTCAGCATCAATCAGACGATTCCCAATGAACGGACGATGCAGCTGCTGGGCCAGCTACAGGTGAGGGGCGGCTGGGAGAGGTTTCCGAGCCACAGGGCTGCTGCAGGGGGCTGGAGTGTGAGGTGGGGGCCCTTGCCTGCTCCTGTCACCTCCTCCTTTCATTTTTTTTTCAGGTGGAGGTGGAGAATTTTGTCCTCCGAGTGGCAGCCGAGTTCTCCTCAAGGAAGGAGCAGCTTGTGTTTCTGATCAACAACTACGACATGATGCTGGGGGTGCTGATGGTACCTGAAGCCCTTTCTCCTTGTCTCCCTCCCCGGAGAATTCGGGTTCCCCCCACTGCTCCGTTACCTCCACGGGGGCAAAGATTATGCTGGCTTTGTTTGGTGTTTTATTCTTGCAGACTGGCACAGCATCTGGCTACGTACAGTAAATGTGGGGAGAAGGGGATATTCTGACGTGAAGGGCAGCTTCTCCCCAAACTTGAGATTTCCCTTTGTCTTCCCTTAGGAGCGGGCTGCGGATGACAGCAAAGAGGTTGAAAGTTTCCAACAGCTGCTCAATGCTCGTACACAGGTAAGGGTGTGGGGAAGAGGAAAGGGATAGTCCCATGTGCTGTTTAGTTCAGATTGTGTGTGTGTGTGTGTGTGTGTGTGTGTGTGTGTGTGTGTGTGTGTGTGTGTAGGGGCCGTTAGCAGACTCCAGATACACAGAATTGGAATTGTTATAACTCTTGGTTCACAACATGCTGTCATTATTGGTCTATTTTATTTTCTTTTGTATTTTTTTAATGATATAGACATCCATGAACCTACCACACACCTTGGCAATAAACCCCACCGCATCACCCTGCATCTCACATAGAGGCACCTCTTGACCTAAATGTTGTCTTTATCACGCCCTGGCTTTTAGAAATACAGCTATAGGGACTTCCCTGGTGGTCCAGTGGTTAGGACTCTGCGCTTCCACTGCAGGGGGCACGGGTTTGATCCCTGGTTGGGGAACTAAGATTCCACATACCGCATGGTGTGGCCAAAAAAAAAAGTAAAAAAAAAATAGAGCTATAGGTATGCCAAAACAGTAACTATTTGGTTTTGGGTTTGAGTGCCATAAAAGCAAGAGTCACAGGATTATTTCATGCATAATATTTCTAGTATCGTCCTGTTATGACATATGGCTGTAGCTCATTCTTTTTCACTGCAATATTATGTTACATTGTGTGAATATAACAGAGGACATTTGGATTATTTCCAGTTTCTTGCTCCTGTGAGCATTGTTTTATGAACAATTATGTCTTTTAGCACACATAGATATATCAAAAGTTTTATCAAAAATCTCTCTTGGAAGTAGGAGTAGGCTTGCTGCATCTAGAGAATGCTAGTATTCAACTTTATGAGACAATGCCAAATTGTTTTCCTAAGTGATGGGACCAGTTTATTCCTTACCTGAAATGTATAAGAATTTTCATTGAGTCATATTTTCTCCAACATATGATAGATCATACTATTTTTGCCTTTCTGGTGGGTGTCTCACTGGGATCTTGATTTGCATTTTCCTGGTTACTAATGAGATTGAGCATCAATTCAAATGTTAAGTAACCATACAAATTTTTCTTTTCTGTAAAATGTCTGTCATAGCATTTGACCTTTTAAAACTTGGGCTGTTTGTGTTTTTCTTATTGATTTATAAGAGTTCTTAATACAAAAGACTTAATACAAAAGTTCTTAATACAAAAAATAATATAATAATACAAGAGTTCTTAATACAAAAAAACTTAATACAAAAGTTCTATTAATCTTTTGTTGATTGTATAGGTTGCAGATACCTTTCAGGAGGTGTTTTATCCTTTAACTTTTTTTTTTAATTTAATTTTATTTAAAGAAATTTTTTTGCCCTCTCTGTGAGGCTTGTGGGATCTTAGTTCCCTGACCAGGGATCAAACCCAGGCCCTCGGCAGTGAAAGTGCGGAGTCCTAACCTCTGGACTGCCAGGGAATTCCCCTTTTTACTTTTTTTCCTTCTTCTTATTTTTTTTAATATTCATTTATTTATTTATTTGGCTGCATTGGGTCTTAGTTCCGGCGCACGTGGGCTTAGCTGCCCCACCGCATGTGGGATCTTAATTCCCTGACCAGGGATTGAACCCCCATCCCCTGCATTGGAAGGTGGATTCTTAACCACTGGACCACCAGGGAAGTCCCCCCTTTTTACTTTTTTTTATGTTGTCTTATGATGAACAGAAATTTCTAATCGTAACTTGATGAATTTAATAATCTTTATTTTTGTGTTTTGTTTAAGAAATCCCTAATTATCCCAAAGTCATAAAAATATTATACTGTATTTTCTTCTTAATATTGTAGAATTTTGCTTTTTACTTTTAAGCCCTAAAGTTACCTACAATTGATTTTTGTGTATGATGTGAGGTAGGAAACTAATTATTTTCTATTTGGAAAAATGATTGGCCTAGAACCATTTATAGGAAGTCCCTTTCTTTCCCCATCTGATCTGTAGTCCCGTCTCTGTCACACAGCAAAACTCCACAAACATGTGCCTCTTGCCTCTAGTCTATTCCATGGATCAATTTGTCTACCCTGCAAAACAGTTTTAATTATTATGCTTTTAGGACAAATTCTCCTACCTTCTTTTTTGTTTGTTTTGTTTTGTTTTGTTTTTGGCCGCACCATGCAGCTTGTGGAATCTTAGTTCCGCAACCAGGGATCGAACCCATGCCACCTGCAATGGAAGTGCGGAGTCCTAACCACTGGACTGCCAGGGAATTCCCTCTCCTACCTTCTTTTTCATCATTATCTTGAGTATTATTGGCCTTTTGATTTTTCATGTAAATTTTATGATCGGCTTATAAGTTTTCACATAAAAAAAGCTCATTAATGATTTTGAATGTCGTTGCATTGATCAGTTTAGAAGAATTGATACTTTTTGATATTGAAACTTCCCATCAACATGGCCCCTCTCTACATTTTTAAATATATTCTTTAATGTCTTTTGATAAACTTTTATAATTTTCAGCACAAAGATATTGCAAATCTTTTGTTAGAATTGTTCCTAGGTAGGTGTAATATGTAGCTTTAGTCCTACTAGGAATACATAAATCCTTCCTAATTCTTTACCTTTTATTTCTTATGTCTTTGATCTTTTACTCTTCTGGCCAGGACCTCTATGACAGAGTGTAATAGTTGAATAATATCCTGTTCCTGAGTTTAAAAGAAATGCTTTTATCATTTTCTCATTAAGAGTAATGTAGATGTAGGTTTTTCTGTAGAAGCCCTTTATCAGGTTAAGAAAATTCCTTTTAATCACTCGTGTGCTAGGAGTTTTTATTGTAGTTTTTCCTACTAGAAATAAATCTACATTTATTTAGGGATAATTACTAAGAATAATACTAGGAATTACTAGAAATAATAACTACATTTTTTTTTCTCTCTAATTGTTTGGACTTTATTCTTTTAGGATTTGTCCTTTAAATAAACTGTTGCTCCTTAAATATTGTCTTTTAAAAAAGAAATTTACTTGTTTGAAGTGGTGTATAGAAATGCTGTTGATTTTTGTACATGGATTATATAGCCAGCCACCTTCCTAAATTCTTTCTTTTTTTTAAAAGTATCATTTTAACTTTATTTTTATTTTTTAAAATTTATTTATATATATTTGGCTGTGCTGGGTCTTCATCGCCGCGTGGAGGCTTCCGCAGGCTTTCTCTGGTTGCGGCGAGCAGGGGCTACTCTTCGTTGTGGTGCGCGGGCTTCTCACTGCGGTGGCTTCTCGTTGTGGAGCACGGGCTCTAGTCGCGCGGGCTTCAGTAGTTGTGGCACTCGGGCTCAATAGTTGTGGCTCATGAGCTTAGTTGCTCCGCGGCATGTGGGATCTTACTGGACGAGGGATCGAACCCGTATCCCCTACATTGGCAGGCGGATTCTTAACCACTTCGCCAGCAGGGAAGTCCCCTAAATTATTTCTAATAATATTTTTGGAGGTGTGTGTGTGTTTCTTTGTAGGCGTTCATCATCTCTGAATTGTGACAGTTTTATTTCTTCTTTTCTGATCCCTATGTATTTAATTTCTCTATGTCTTTGTTCTCTTACTGCATTGGCTAGTACCTCCAGTACAAATCTGAATGGTTGAATAGAAGTGGTGATAGTGAGAACGCTTATCTCTTCCTAATTTTAAAAGGAGTGCTTTCATCATTTCCGCATTAAGAGTACTGTTGTAGGTTTTTTATAGATATCCTTTATCAGGTGAAGAAAATTCCTTTCGATCCCTAGTATGCCAAGAGTTATTAATTTTTTATTTTTATTTTTTTAAATTATTTTTTATTTTTTAATGCTATTCTTGTCTGCTTACATTCTTTTTTTTATTTATGTATGTATGGTATGGCTGTGTTGGGTCTTCGTTTCTGTGCGAGGGCTTTCTCCAGTTGTGGCAAGCGGGGGCCACTCTTCATCGCGGTGCGCGGGCCTCTCACTATCGCGGCCTCTCGTTGCCGAGCACAGGCTCCAGACGCGCAGGCTCAGTAATTGTGGCTCACGGGCCGAGTTGCTCCGCGGCATGTGGGATCCTCCCAGACCAGGGCTCGAACCCGCGTCCCCCGCATCGGCAGGCAGACTCTCAACCACTGCGCCACCAGGGAAGCCCAAGAGTTATTAATTTTTAAAAAATCATGAATAGGTATTATTTTTAATCAAGAATGTGTGCTTTTTCTGCATACATTGAAGTAGTCATATATTTAATTTTTAAAAAATCTATTATGTCATGGGTGGGATAAATTAGGACTTTGGGATTAACAGATACACACAACTATATATAAAATAAACAACAAGGACCTACTGTATAGCACAGAGAACTATATTCAATATCTTGTAATAACCTATAATGGACAAGAATCTGAAAAAGAATGTATATAACTATATGTATATATATCTATATCTGAATCACTTTGCTATACACCTGAAAGTATCACAATGTTATAAATCAACTATACTTCAATTAAAAAAAAAAACTACTGTGTGTATATTACATTTGTAGATTTTAGAATGTTAAACCATTCTGGATTTGGTCTAATTCATTTGGAATTTTTGCTTCTCTGTGCAGAAGCGAGATTGGCCTGTGATGTTCTTTTCTTGTACTGTACTTGTGTGGTTTTGGTACCAAAGTCATACTGGATTTGTAGAAGAAGGTGGGAAGGAAGTATTTCTTCATTCTTTTTATTCTGAAAGAGTTTGAGATTGAAATGATCTCTTCCTTGTAAGTATCTTAGAAATTGCCAGCACAAACATCCAGGAAGATTTAAAACTATGAAATTCCTGGCCTTCCCTGGTGGCGCAGTGGGTAAGAGTCGGCCTGCCAACGCAGGGGACGTGGGTTCGAGCCCTGGTCCGGGAAGATCCCACATGCCGCGGAGCAACTAAGCCCCCGCGCCACAACTCCTGAAGCCCGCGTGTGCCCTAGAGCCTGTGCCCCGCAGCAAGAGAAGCCACTGCAATCAGAAGCCCGCGCACCACAACGAAGAGCAGCCCCTGGTCGCTGCAGCTAGAGAAAGCCCACGCGCAGCAATGAAGACCCAACGCGGCCATAAATAAATAAATCAATAAATAAATTTGTTTGAAAAAGTGTGGCACTGCCATTGGAAAAAAAAAATATGAAATTCCCTCTAAGTACTGCTTTTATTGAGTTCTGTAGGTTTGAATATGTAGCATTTTTATTATTCAGTTCTAAGAATTTTTATATTTCAATCATTTCTTTTTCAATCCATGAGATTTTTTAGAGGAGTGTTTTAAAATTTCCAAAAGTAGTTTTTTTATTTATCTTTTTGTTATTAATGCCTAAATTGCATTGTGGATGGAGAATGTGGCCTTTTGGTACTGAAAATTTGAAATTTGAAAATTTTTTGAAATTTGTTTATATTTGCTTTGGCCTAGGACACGATCAACTTTTGTAAATGTTCCATGGTATTTTTTAATTTTAAAATTTAAAAATTTTTAAAAATTTATGTATTTGGCTGCAGCGGTTCTTAGTTGCGGCATGTGGGATCTAGTTCCCTGACCAGGGATCGAACCTGGGCCCCGTGCATTGGGAGTGCAGAATCTTAGCCACTGGACCACCAGGGAAGTTCGCCATGTATGTTTGAGAAGATTGTGTATTCTTTGATTGTCAGGTGTGGAAATTAAGCTCTTTAATTCTGCTGTTCACATCACCTATATCTTTACTGATTTTTTTTTTGTCTACTTATCGGTAGGTAGTTGAGACAGATGTTTTGAAATTCATAAGTTTATCAGTTTTTCACTGCAGTTTTTTTTTTTTAACATCTTTATTGGAGTATAATTGCTTAACAATGGTGTGTTAGTTTCTGCTTTATAACAAAGTGAATCAGCTATACATATACATATATCCCCATATCTCTTCCCTCTTGCATCTCCCTCCTTCCCATCCTCCCTAACCCACCGCTCTAGGTGGTCACAAAGCACCGAGCTGATCTCCCTGTGCTATGCGGCTGCTTCCCACTAGCTATCGGTTTTACATTTGGTAGTGTATATATGTCCATGCCACTGTCTCACTTTGTCCCAGCTTACCCTTCCCCCTCCCTGTGTCCTCAAGTCCATTCTTTAGTAGGTCTGTGTCTTTATTCCTGTCCTGCCCCTAGGTTCTTCATGACCATTTTTTTTTTTTTTAGATTCCATATATATGTGTTAGCATATGGTATTTGTTTTTCTCTTTCTGACTTACTTCACTCTGTATGACAGACTCTAGGTCCATCCACCTCACTACAAATAACTCAATTTCGTTTCTTTTTATGGCTGAGTAATATCCCATTGTATATATGTGCCACAGCTTCTTTATCCATCCATCTGTCGATGGACACTTAGGTTGCTTCCATGTCCTGGCTATTGTAAATAGAGCTGCAGTGAACACTGTGGTACGATTCTTTTTGAATTATGGTTTTCTCAGGGTATATGCCCAGTATTGGGATTGCTGGGTCGTATGGTAGTTCTATTTTTAGTTTTTTAAGGAACCTCCATCCTGTTCTCCATAGTGGCTGTATCAATTTACATTCCCACCAACAGTGCAAGAGGGTTCCCTTTTCTCCACACCCTCTCCAGCATTTATTGTTTGTAGATTTTTTGATGGTGGCCATTCTTACTGGTGTGAGATGATATCTCATTGTAGTTTTGATTTTCATTTCTCTAATGATTAATGATGTTGAGCATTCTTTCATATGTTTGTTGGCAATCTGTATATCTTCTTTGGAGAAATGTCTGTTTAGGTCTTCTGCCCATTTTTGGATTGAGTTGTTTGTTTTTTTGATATTGAGCTGCATGAGCTGCTTGTAAATTTTGGAGATTAATCCTTTGTCAGTTGCTTCATTTGCAAATATTTTCTCCCATTCTGAGGGTTGTCTTTTTGTCTTGTTTATGGTTTCCTTTGCTGTGCAAAAGCTTTTAAGTTTCATTAGGTCCCATTTGTTTATTTTTGTTATTATTTCCATTTCTCTAGGAGGTGGGTCAAAAAGGATCTTGCTGTGATTTATGTCCTAGAGTGTTATGCCTATGTTTTCCTCTAAGAGTTTTATGGTGTCTGGCCTTACATTTAGGTCTTTAATCCATTTTGAGTTTATTTTTGTGTATGGTGTTAGAGAGTGTTCTAATTTCATTCTTTTACATGTAGCTGTCCAGTTTTCCCAGCAACACTTATTGAAGAGGCTGTCTTTTCTCCATTATATATCCTTGCCTCCTTTGTCATAGATTAGTTGACCATAGGTGCATGGGTTTATCTCTGGGCTTTCTATCCTGTTCCATTGATCTATATTTCTGTTTTTGTGCCAGTGCCATATTGTCTTGATTACTGTAGCTTTGTAGTATAGTCTGCAGTCAGGAGTCTGATTCCTCCAGCTCTGTTTTTTTCCTTCAAGACTGCTTTGGCTATTCGGGGTCTTTTGTGTCTCCAAACAAATTTTAAGATTTTCTGTTCTAGTTCTGTAAAAAATGCCATTGGTAATTTGATAGGGATTGCATTGAATCTGTAGATTACTTTGGGTAGTTTAGACATTTTCATAATATTGATTATTCCAATCCAAGAACATGGTATATCTCTCCATCTGTTTGTATCGTCTTTAATTTCTTTCATCAGTGTTTTATAGTTTTCTGCATACAGGTCTTTTGTCTCCCTAGGTAGGTTTATTCCTAGGTATTTTATTCTTTTTGTTACAACAGTAAATGGGAGTGTTTCCTTCATTTCTCTTTCATACTTTTCATCATTAGTGTATAGGAATGCAAGAAATTTCTGTGCATTAATTTTGTATCCTGCAACTTTACCCAATTCATTGATTAGCTCTAGTAGTTTTCTGGTGGCATCTTTAGAATTCTCAATGTATAGTATCATGTCATCTGCAAACAGTGACAGTTTTACTTCTTCTTTTCCAATTTGTATTCCTTTTATTTCTTTTTCTTTTCTGATTACTGTGGCTAGGACTTCCAAAACTGTGTTGAATAATAGTGGTGAGAGTGGACATCCTTGTCTCGTTCCTGATCTTAGAGGAAATGCTTTCAGTTTTTCACCATTGAGAATTATGTTTGCTGTGGGTTTGTCATATATGGCCTTTATTATGTTGAGGTAGGTTCCCTCTATGCCCACTTTCTGGAGAGTTTTTATCATAAATGGGTGTTGAATTTTGTCAAAAGCTTTTTCTGCATCTATTGAGATGATCATATGGTTTTTCTTCTTCAATTTGTTAATATGTTGTATCACATTGATTGATTTGCATATATTGAAGAATCCTTGCATCCCTGGGATAAATCCCACTTGATCATGGTGTATGATCCTTTTAATGTGTTGTTGGATTCTGTTTGCTAGTATTTTGTTGAGGGTTTTTGCATCTATATTCATGAGTGATATTGGTCTGTAATTTTCTTTTTTTGTAGTATCTTTTTCTGGTTTTGTTATCAGGGTGATGGCGGCCTCATAGAATGAGTTTGGGAGTTTTCCTTCCTCTGCAATTTTTTGGAAGACTTTGAGAAGGATGGGTGTTAGCTCTTCTCTAAATGTTTGGTAGAATTCACCTGTGAAGCCATCTGGTCCTGGACTTTTCTTTGTTGGAAGATTTTTAATCACAGTTTCAATCTCATTACTTGTGATTGGTCTGTTCATATTTTCTATTTCTTCCTGGTTCAGTTGTGGAAGGTTATACCTTTCTAAGAATTTGTCCATTTCTTCCAGGTTGTCCATATTACTGGCATGGAGTTGCTTGTAGTAGTCTCTTAGGATGCTCTGTATTTCTGTGGTGTCTGTTTTAACTTCTCCTTTTTCATTTCTAATTTTATTGATTTGAGTCCTCTCCCTTATTTTCTTGATGAGTCTGGCTACTGGTTTATCAATTTTGTTTATCTTCTCAAAGAACCAGCTTTTAGTTTTATTGATCTTTGCTATTATTTTCTTTGTTTCTATTTCATTTATTTCTGCTCTGATCTTTATGATTTCTTTCCTTCTACTAACTTTGGGTTTTGTTTGTTCTTCTTTCTCTAGTTCCTTTAGGTGTAAGGTCAGATTGTTTATTTGAGATGTTTGTTGTTTCTTGAGGTAGGATTGTATTGCTATAAACTTCCCTCTTAGAACTGCTTTTGCTGCATCCCATAGGTTTTGGATCGTCGTGTTTTCATTGTCTCTAGGTATTTTTTGATTTCTTCTTTGATTTCTTCAGTGATCTCTTGGTTATTTAGTAACGTATTGTTTAGCCTCCATGTGTTTTTGTTTTTTACGTTTTTTTCCCTGTAATTGATTTCTAATCTCATAGCATTGTGGTCAGAAAAGATGCTGGATATGATTTCAATTTTCTTAAATTTACTGAGGCTTGATTTGTGACCCCAGATGTGATCTATCCTGGAGAATGTTCCATGCACACTTGAAAAGAAAGTGTAATCTGCTGTTTTTGGATGGAATGTCCTATAAATATCAATTAAATCTATCTGGTCTGTTGTGTCATTTAAAGCTTGTGTTTCCTTATTAATTTTCTGTTTGGATGATCTGTCCATTGGTGTAAGTGAGGTGTTAAAGTCCCCCACTATTATTGTGTTACTGTCGATTTCCTTTTTTATAGCTGTTAGCAGTTGCCTTATGTATTGAGGTGCTCCTATGTTGGGTGCATATATATTTATAATTGTTATACCTTCTTCTTGGATTGATCCCTTGATCATTATGTAGTGTCCTCCCTTGTCTCTTGTAACAATCTTTAATTTAAAGTCTATTTTGTCTGATATGAGTATTGCTACTCCAGCTTTCTTTTGATTTCCATTTGCATGGAATATCTTTTTCCATCTCCTCACTTTTAGTCTGTATGTGTCCCTAGGTCTGAAGTGGGTCTCTTGTAGACAGCATATATATGGGTCTTGTTTTTGTATCCATTCAGCAAGCCTGTATCTTTTGGTTGGAGCATTTAATCCGTTCATGTTTAAGGTAATTATCGATATGTATGTTCCTATTACCATTTTCTGAATTGTTTTCGGTTTGTTTTTGTAGGTCCTTTTCTTTTCTTGTGTCTCCCACTTAGAGAAGTTCCTTTAGCATTTGTTGCAGAGCTGGTTTGGTGGTGCTGAATTCTCTTAGCTTTTGCTTGTCTGTAAAGCTTTTGATTTCTCCATCGAATCTGAATGAGATCCTTGCTGGGTAGAGTAATCTTGGTTGTAGGTTCTTCCCTTTCATCACTTTAAGTATGTCATGCCACTTCCTTCTGGCTTGTAGAATTTCTGCTGAGAAATCAGCTGTTAACCTTATGGGAGTTCCATTATATGTTGTTTGTCGTTTTTCCCTTGCTGCTTTCAATAATTTTTCTTTGCCTTTAATTTTTGCCAATTTGATTACTATGTGTGTCGGCGTGTTTCTCCTTGGGTTTATCCTGTATGGGACTCTCGGCACTTCCTGGACTTGGGTGTCTATTTCCTTTCCCATGTTAAGGAAGTTTTTGACTATAATCTCTTCAAATATTTTCTCTGGTCCTTTCTGTCTCTCTTCTCCTTCTGGGAACCCTATAATGTGAATGCTGTTGCGTTTAATGTTGTCCCAGAGGTCTCTTAGGCTGTCTTCATTTCTTTTCATTCTTTTTTCTTTATTCTGTTCCACAGCAGTGAATTCCACCATTCTGTCTTCCAGGTCATTAATCCTTCTTCTGCCTCGGTTATTCTGGTATTGATTCCGTCTAGTGTATTTTTCATTTCAGTTATTGTATTGTTCATCTCTGTTTGTTTGTTCTGTAATTCTTCTAGGTCTTTGTTAAACATATCTTGCATCTTCTCTATCTTTGCCTCCATTCTTTTTCCGAGGTCCTGGATCATCTTCACTATCATTATTCTGAATTCTTGTTCTGGAAGGTTGCCTATCTCCACTTTATTTAGTTGTTTTTCTGGGGTTTTATCTTGTTCCTTCATCTGGTACATAGCCCTGTGCCTTTTCATCTTGTCTGTCTTTCTGTGAATGTGGTTTTTGTTCCACAGGCTGCAGGATTGTAGTTTTTCTTGCTTCTGCTCTATTTCTGTTTCGTAGACAGGTTCATTTGTGCCATATTAGATTCCACAAAAGATTTTATTTTTAAGTGGAAGTAGTTTATTTTTAAATGGAATAAAAGTTTCATTTTCACCTTACCAGATCTTACTATTTGGGTTGGGTTTTTTGTTTTTGTGTTTTTTCTTTTTTCTTTTCCTATTTTAATTCCTCCCTTCCATTGTTTTTTACTTGTTTGTTTGCTTTTTCATTTTAACTCTGTGTTTTGGGAAATTTCAAATGTACATGCTATATAGAGGATAACATGATGAACTCCCAGGGGCTATCACAGATCTTCAACCAGTAACAACTCACAGACAGTTTTGTTTCATCTGTATCAGCACTCACTGTTCATCCTCCTCCTACCCGTCCTTCCCACCCCCAGTGATTTTGAATTTTAAAAGTTTTTTTTTTGTCTGCATTGGGTCTTCGTTGCTGTGCGTGGGCTTTCTGTAATTGTGGTGAGCGGGGGCTACTCTTCATTGTGGTGTGTGGGCTTCTCATTGTGATGGCTTCTCTTGTTGCTGAGCATGGGCTCTAGGCGCACGGGCTTCAGTAGTTGTGGCGCTCAGGCTCAGTAGTTGTGGCGCACGGGCTTAGTTGCTTCACGGCATGTGGGATCTTCCCAGACCAGGGATCGAACCCATGTCCCCTGCATTGGCAGGCAGATTCTTAACCACTGCACTACCAGGGAAGTCCCTGAATTAAATTCTATACATCCCTATCACTTCATCTGTATCAGGATGTGTTTTAAAAACCACAATACTTTATCACACTTAAAAAAAATTATCACTTTCAGGGAGTTCCCTGGTGGTCTAGTGGTTAGGATTTGGCGCTTTCACTATGGTGGCCCAGGTTCAATCCCTGGTCGAGGAACTGAGATCAGCCGTGTGGTCCGGCCAAAAAAAGAAAAAAACCACTCTCAAAATAGCCAGTATTCAGGTATCCCCAGTTATCTCATAAACAGTGGTTCAAGTCAGGATCCATATGCATCCATACACGTCTCTTTTTTTTTTTTTTCACATGTCTCTTTTTAATCTATAGATTTCCCTTCCATCTTACCCCCCTGCCCCGCTCTGCAATTTATTTGTGGAAGAAATTGAGTCATTTGTCATGTAGAATGATGTACAGTCTGGATTTTGCTGACTGCATTACGTGGCATGCCTAAACTGTTCCTCTTTTCCCATAAATGTGTAATTCGATGGAAAGGCTTGATCAGGTTCCAATTAGGTTTTTTTTACAAGGCTATTTGAGAGGTAGTGGTGTGTACTTCTATCAGGGGCACATAATGTCTTCTTGGCTCTCTTCTTGCCAGTAGCATCAATGATCACTGCGTAGACCATTAGATTTCTGTACTTATCAATGTCTCAAAAATTTCCATCTCCTTATCTGTCTGTGCTGCATTCTGAGTCATTTCTTTAATTATAAATTCCAATTTGCTCTATCATGCTTCCAGATATTTCTAATCTGAGATTTAGCCAGTTGACTTTTTAAAAAATTTTTAAATCATTTCTTTAATATTCCATTTTGTTTCAAGCCTTTCCATTCCTAATCTTGTTAATTGGTCATGTTTGTGTCTGTAACTTTAACTTCTTTGAACAGTTTTTACAGAATGTTAGCTGCTCTGTATCTGACAGTTCTAACATTGGCAGTCTTTGGAGGTCTAAGTCCATTGCTTATTGTCTGTGCTGACTCTCGTGGTAGCTTGCTTTCTTCTGTGACTGGTGATCTTTGAGTTCTTTTCTTGGTCTTAAGCAGTCATAGGGGCCTAAATTGGGATCGAGGGGATTTCAGAGAAGATTTGCCTCTCCTTTTGCAATAGCTGAAAGATGCCGTCCACCTGGGTCTACATTGGCACCTCTTTGAGGCTCTTGTGAGAGACCAGGCTCAGCATCCCCACTCAAGGCTAGCATCAGGCTCAGCTTCCTGATAGCAGAGTTGCCATGGCCACTTGCCTTCTGGTAGCCCTGCCTCTCCCAGTTGTCCACTTCTCTGGTTCCAGCCCTCTGCTCCCAGCTCAATTTTTTTCAAATGTAATTAAAAAAAAAATTTTTTTTGAGGAGGGTAATCCTTGGAGATTTCCCCTACTTCTTGTGAGACTGGCAGTGTCTTAAAGTATATGACCTTTGCAGAGTTTAGCTGTTCTGTTATGGGATTTTTCTAAGGACCAAGTTGGGCATGATGCCAGAATTGGGGAAAATCTGCCGACACCAGTAAACTCAACTCTGTATGTGTGTATGTTTCTACAGGAATTCATTGAAGAATTGCTGTCTCCCCCCTTTGGGGGTCTGGTGGCATTTGTGAAGGAAGCTGAGGCTTTGATTGAGCGTGGACAAGCTGAACGACTTCGAGGGGAAGAAGGTCTGAGGATGGGGTGGTTGTGGTGGGGTCAGTGGAAAGGTGAAAGGAAAAGAAAAATTCAAGGATGCAGATTACATGGGGAGGGTGTCGAGCAGGAAGGAGTGGGTTGGGAGGACACTAAGAAAGAGGGCTTGCATGGTGAGGATGGCTATGCCTTGGGGAGGACTTAGAGGGATCAAATATCACTTAGCCATGATCTCTTTCCTCCTACTCTCAGCCCGGGTTACTCAGCTAATCCGTGGCTTTGGTAGTTCCTGGAAATCATCGGTGGAGTCTCTGAGTCAGGATGTAATGCGGAGTTTCACCAACTTCAAAAATGGAACCAGTATCATCCAGGTGACCTGCAGTTCCCAGTCCCCACTCCCACCCCACCCCATCACTGATTTTACCCCCTCTTTTCTCTGGGCTCAGAATCATACAAATGACCCTTGATCTTCAACTACCAGCTGTGCCCAAAGTTCTGGATGAGCCCTAACCTGACTCCTAATCATCATCCTTAGCACCACCCCACCTCTCATCCCTCCGTGACTTTCTCTGAGCAGGGAGCGCTGACCCAGCTGATCCAGCTCTATCATCGCTTCCACCGGGTGCTGTCTCAGCCGCAGCTCCGAGCCCTGCCTGCCCGGGCCGAGCTCATCAACATCCACCACCTCATGGTGGAGCTCAAGAAGCACAAGCCCAACTTCTGATGCGCCAGACCCTGGGAGCCGCCAACCCTCTCCATGGACTTCTGTGCCCCATCCCATCCCCTTCTTCACCTGGGGGCCCCCTTCCAGTTCTTCCCTTGCCTCCCAGGTCCTTGACATGCCTCACCCTCCCTTCATTCCCAGGACCCTGCCTCATCAGGTTAAGCTGAATCCCTTTGGCTTTCAGAATCTCCCATGTCTTCAGGTGTCCCAGGACCACTTCCTCCTGGGCTTCCAAAATGACCTTTATTATTTTTCCAGTTTTGTCATTCCTCTCTTTCCCTCCACTGCCCCACCCCCAGGGCTTTTTTCTTCTCCCAGTAAAACCTTCTGGTTCACTCAGCTCTTGGTCACCATGTTATGAGGTGTGAAGCCTCGACTCTTCGAATTGGTGTGGTAAGGGGAGACTGCCTCATAATGGTTGATGTTTTTTTTTTCTTTTCACTCAAAGTGAGTTCTTTTCTGTAGCTTTTTGACCTAAGATCTCAGCAACTTGAACACTAACCAGTCCCCTCCTGGCTTGAGAGTTACACCAAGGTCAGTCTGCAGAAAACAATAAATATTTAACATGACATAACACTCTTTTCCCATTTCTTTTCTCCTTCCTCCTGGGGCCTTCAAGTAGCCCCATCTCTGCTCCAGGGTCACGTTGGCTCTCTGACTACCTCCTGGGCCTACATCCCTTCTAGTGGGTGTCCAGAAAGTAGGGGCACACGGTTACCTCTTACCTTTAGCTACCTCAGGCCAAAAGAGTGGCTGCAGTGCTTTTAGGGCAGAGACTGTTTCATGAGTAACCAGCCTGTTGGAGGAAATGGCCCTGGTTAAGATGGCAGATGCATCAAGGGCTGTGCCACCTTGGGCACTGTCCAAGGTCTGCCTTGGCTCCCTGACACCGACACCAGTTCTCTTTGCCTCCTGCCTCCTCAGGCTGACCCTGGGATTGCCTCCTCTCCTTCAGTGTCAGCTCCCTAGCTCCTCTGGTGTGGTTGTCACAGCCACTTGCTAGAGGACTGCAGTACCCACACCACCGGGGCATTAGTAGGCCAGGTTTGCAATGTGATCATCTCATCCATTTCTGTGACTCGGCGCCTGCCTGGTGCCACTGCCTGTACACCTCATTTGAACTCAGACTCTAGACTGGGGAGACATGGGGGCGCCTTAAGTCCTGAGGGGGAAGACCTGGGCAGTCAGGGGAAAATGGTAATTTGGAGACGCTTCCTCCGCCCCTATGGCCTAATCATTCCCTCCCAGACCCGGCTTCGGCACTCTGGATGCAGGCCCAGCCCGCCCGCGGAGGCAGAGAGAATAAGAGTACAAAGGCGTCCCGCGTGTGGCCCGAGTGCGGGTGGCTGAAAGCGAGGACCGCGCATAGCGAGGCAGAGCTGGACCGGTTTCTCCCGGCGGGCCCTGCCGATTGGCTGCGGCCGGAGGGGGCGTGGCAGGGTCGCTGGAGCCGCCTTCTCCGGCTCCCGCTTTTTTTGGGTTCCGCCCCATCTCTGAGAGCAGTGCTCTGATTGGCTTTGGGACCCATATCTCTGAGCTTCAGCCTCAAGGACCAAGTCTGAAGAGCCGGGGAGGGTGCAGAGATGTTGGGGACTGAGGGCGGCTCCTGACTGGCTCAGACGCCTCAGGGGCGGAACCAGGATAGTGTCCTTAACTGACCTCACCCGGTGTCACCACCACTTTCCCCCTCCACTCGGCGTACTTCCAGGTTTACCCTGCCTGACTCTTCGCCCCAGACATTCCCTGAGGCCTGACCAGTGCTGGGAGGTGGTGTGCTGGGCTCTGGGGGACCGCGAGCTCACCGCTGGGCGCCTCCACCTTCCTGTCCCGTTTCTACCCCCCAACCCCACCACCACCAGGGGGATCCAGATATTCTCACATTTGACCTGATTCCTGCCCCAGCTCGAGGAGCACAGAAGGGCCCAGGATTTGGGACTTGGGAATAGGGAGACATAGGCTGCTTTGACAGAGCAGTTTCTCAGAGAAGGGGGTCTCTGGATATCCCACGAGGGAGATTCCCGAGACAGGTGTCTTCATCGAAAGTCAACTAATACTACGATGGGAGAAGGGCTGTGCATGCTGGCACCGTGGTTTTCGAAGTTCTGCCCTTCTCTTCTCCTGTCCATCTCTGAACCCAAGTATATACGCTGGGCTGATAAGCACGGTTTCTTGCAGGCCTCACTGAAGAGCATTGCTGGAATATGAGGAGGCTCATATTCTGGAACCTGGAGGCATTAAAGTTACATTGGAGCACACAGTTTTCGGGAACATTGAACTGCTCCGGGAATCCACAGGAGCCCTCTGACCCAACGGTCTCAGGAGGGCATGAAAAGGCGACAGAATCGCGTGAAAGGGAGCCGCGATACCTATATCGACCTCCAGGGGGCAGCATCGACCAGGGGATGGAGTTCTTCATTCTCTCAAACTGTTGGCGACTGCTGAAGCGCCCCCTTCATGCCCCCTTCAAGCTGAAGCAACTGAGGGACTTTTCCTTCAGTCTAACAACATTCAGTCCTGTGGCTTAGATGGGTCCTTGTGATCCCCAGGCTGAAACTCATAACTTCTGGCTAACATCACCGCCCCTCAAACTTCTCCTTCACTTTTTTCCTTTTGCTGATGACAGACACACTGGCCTCACAGACCCAGAAGCATCAGGGATCACTCCTTAAGACGGGACTGTGTCAATATCCTCCTCTCTTTGCTAACCTGTAAGACTCGTGTCTGTATCTGGTACATCGGTTCCTGTCTTTACCTAGTGTCATATAGGAAGGACTTGGAGGTGTCCTTATGGATTGTAATAGTGCCCCAATGCTAAGGGATCTCTGTCCTTTAAAGAAATATCATTTCCCTCTATTTTTACACCTCTGTGCCTTCAGCTTGTCCTGAGTTAGTTCTTAACTGGACTCTCTGGGAAATATCTACTCTGTCTTCAACAGCTCTGTTTCTGCATAAAATGGGGGTGCCCATCTCAGCATCAATTTCAGAGCTATTTAATGTGGACATGTACCCTGAGGACAAAAGAAATAAGGGATTCCTCCTTTCTTCCCATCCTATCAATATGGACCCACCCACCCTCCATTTAAGAAGGGTGGCTTTTCAGATTTTAGGAAATCAGGCATGAGGGGAAGCAGGCAAATTGGCTGGGTTCCAACATAGATTTAGGGTAAAGATTCAAGGAAAGAAGGAGAAAGCAAGACCAAGACAACTTTGAAGGGAAGAATAGAATCAGTTTTCTCCATCCTGAGGAAAATGGATGCAATTCATGTTGCATTTGAGTTTATAGAGTGTTTTCAGATACAGTGTTCATTAAACCAAGGCATATGTATTGATCCCCTTCTCTGTGTTCTGTGACAAGCACTGTAGATTCAGCAGAGAATAAATCAAGGTCCCTGAAATCACAGAGCAGATATGTCATCTCACCGAATTCACACACCTGTCCTTGGAGGTGTTCTTCCTGGTTCATGCGCTGGAGTAAGTAATGAGCCCAACACCACACAGCCATTCAGTGGTTCAAACCTTCTGTGCCCCAATTCACCTCTTCTTCCATGACTCCAGGCTGGAAGTCATGGAGCTGAGGAAGGAGCTGTCTGCAGAGAAATAGCAAATTAACTCTAAGAAGTAAGAGTAAATTATTAGAAGGATCTTTGCAGAACTGAGGGAAAAGCTGGACAGGCAGGATTTAGAAAGGACAGAAGCCAGGACAATTCCAGGATTTAGGGACCAAGGGTCAGAAGACTGGTGGGCGGGGAGCAACGTGTTCTCCTGACCTGGCTTCCTTTCCACTCTGAGACATCGCTGGCTCTAAGGCAAGGCTCTTAACAGCATCCCAAAGGATCTGTGAATGAGGATGGGGAAAAGTACATTTTATTTTCACTAGCCTCAAAGTGAAATTCAGTATTTCTTCCAAGGCAGTTGTCTGGAGAGAATTTTTAAATAATACTAAAATCGACTTTTTATTGTTACCATGCACCAGCAATTCTACAATGATAGTGACAAAACACTGCTCCCTGTGGTGCAGCGCCCTCCCACTCCACCTCTCTTGGTATATCACCGCACACAGGAGAATTAACTATTTTCAGTTCACATACACACACTTAGCCTTTGGAGAGTCCCCTTTACCCTCAACTCTCCCTCTCTCCTGAGGTCTCCTCAACCCGATAGTCTGTAATCCCATCCCCTGCGTGGGCAATGATTTGATGGCCATCAAACCACCTTCCATCAAGGGTTTGAATACAATAACCAGCTTCCTCTGCATTCCTCCACATCAGCTGCGTGCCTACCAAAGAAAAGGAGCTTCTTAATTTGTCCAGGCTTGGAACACTCTACTCAGAGGTGTTCTCTGATCTCCTTCGGCACCAATGCATCATCCTCTGAATCCACTGGATGAAATATATTTTTGATGATGACAACTCACTCTTGGTACATTCTGGTTGGCCCATCTTGCCTCTCAGGTCTCCAGTCCAATTGCTTCTGTTGCAGACACAGCTTCTTCTTGTAGATTTTGTACTTATTCTTCTTTTTTGAAGCATCATATCACTCCTTCAGCTGAAACTTTGCCACTTTGAGCTGTAATTCGTAGCTTCTTAATGTTGTGTTAATTTCTGCTGTACAGCAAAGTGATTCAGTTATACATATATAGTTTTTTTAATATTCTTTTCCATCATGGTTTATCTCAGGATATTGAATATAGCTCCTGGTGCTATACAGTAGGACCTTGTTGTTATCTGCTCTATGTGTAAGAGTTTGCATCTACTAACCCCAAACTCCCTGTCCATTCCTCCCTATAGCTTCCAATTTCATCTTCATCGAAGAGCTGTGATGCAAGATCCAAAGATTTCCTCTTCAAATAACAGCAAAGCCCATGTCCTTTAAGATTTCTTTGATTATCTTTGTAAAACTTGACCTTAAATTCTTCTGACGATCGCTCATAATAATGCAAAATTTGGATGTCAGCTGTGTAAATTCACCTACTGTAATGTCTAGAGGCAAGTCAGATATATAATACATTTGTTATTTCTATCTTTGTGGACATGAGACCATCTTGATTCTTCCTTTTCTCTCCCTTCTTTTTGGGATCAGTGGGTGTGAGGTTTTTCTTGTGGAAGTTCCTCTGCATCCCTAGCATTGACGTCTTGTATTTTTGCGGTAGAGCTAGACATGCTATCATTAGAGAAGCCATAATTGGCCTGATATGTAGCAATGAAACCTTCTGTGATCTTGGGGAACCAAGCCTCCCTCCCAGATGTAGGCAGTGTCTTCAAGCTGTTGCCCCCAAAGCGTCCATTTTTCTACCAGGATCTTCTTGGGTGTCTCTGATCTTGGAGTCATTCTTGCATTTGCAGCTGCTCATCAAACTCCTCGTTCCCATCCAATGGGTGGCTACTTGGCTTTCCTACCTAGCACAGGGCAGGGGCCAGGTGAGCCAAGAGGCTGCTCTCCTGGGCTTGGGAGCCACCACCGAGTTATCTGAAATGACTGTCCAGACACTGTTCTCAACATTTAACACACTAAGTCACTGGTTCAGCACAACAACCCTGTGAGGTCAGAACTATTGTTATCCCCATTTTACAGAAGAGGAAATGGGGGCCCAGAGACCTTGCCCAAGGTCGTGCATGACAACGCTGGGATTTGAATCCAGCAGGTCTTCTCTAGAGGCCACATCCTGAACCATCACTTCTTATAGCTTCCCAGAGACTAATGAGATGATATCCAGCCTGCCTCCCATCCGTGTTTTTATATTTAAGAGTGAAAATGTAAACTCCCTGGCCCACCTACTCTACCGCGTTGTTGTCTCCACCACACTCTGTGCTTTCTGGCTCTGACCCACGTGCCCCCTCCTGAACCCACTCTCGTGCCCTCTAATAAGCTGGGAGTCTCCTCCTACCCTTCGCTTCTCCTTGGAGTGCTCCCTCCACTTCCTGGCTTTAACCGAAATTGAACTCTCCCTGGAGGGTACTACCTCCTCTGCAGGCTTCTGAAATGACAGCTGTTTATTTTCTTATAGGTGAGGGTGCTTTCCTTGCTCCAGATGGCTGCCTCCAGACCCTCGTCCTCCACCCCCACACCCCCAGTTTCTGCTTTAAAATAACCCTTTGCCTCCGGGGCTCAGCCATTGGGCTAAATTGCTGTCTTCCTTTTTGCTACTGTCTGTCCCCTCCCAGACCTCTCCATCTCACTCAGGGGGACTCTGGCACTCGGCAAACTGTCTGTCTCTTCCCATCTCATTGTCCAAGGAGAGGACCTGTTGCCCACCTGACATCTCAACACCTTGGTGACTTCATGCCCTGGACCTTCTCCACTCCGACTTGGCCACCCCTCCTCACTGTCACACCCTGGACCTTGTCACCTGCAGCAGCTCCTCCAGAATCACTCAACCCCCATCTCCTAAGCTTCCCCCCTTCAGTCTCGGCTCCTCTCACAACCATTTCTCAGTCTCCCGGGACCTCCGGGTCAATGATGCCTCCCTTCCTCTAGCCCATCAGCCCCACCTTATGTGGCTACACCTGTGTGGTCCTTCATTTCATCAACTCTCTCGACAGTATCCTGAACTGCCTTGCCCTGCTATATTTCCATCCTTTGTATCTCTCAGGCAAAACCTCAACCCTGGTGAGCCTAATGATCTCTTTTCCTCAGGAGTTTATTCTTCAAGCTAAGAAGTGTTGGAGGAAGTCTCGAGCCAGGAAATGGTCACCACTCCTCATTCGTGGTCCCTAAGAGGCATTGCTTTGTTAACCAGTCACATCAGGCTGGTCATTGGCTACATTAAACTCCCTGATCCTGGAGCCTATGAGATGCCTCTCTGTCTCCACCTCACATTCAGTTGATGATCTTGCTCTTACATCACAGAGAAAACTGAAGCCATTAGAGGTGGACTCCTTCAACCACCTGTTACCAAATCCACATAGCACCTGTGCCCATCTCTCCCTGTTCCTTCAGAAAAGAGCGATGGTTTTCCAACTTGGCGCATCAGAATTGCCTGGAGGGCGTGTTAAAACACGTTTCTTATTCAGCGGGTGGGTGGGTGGGGGGCTAGAATTTTCAGTTGTAACTAGTTTCCAGGTGATGCTTGATGCTGCTGGCTGGGGACCCCACTTTGAGAACCACTGGAGCAGAGGCACTGCCCTCCTCCTGCCCAAAGCCAGTTTCCCTACCTGTGACTGCATCCCATTTCCTTGATTACCCTCCCTCCCCCTTTTCCCCTCCTGAATCTTCAGCCTCTCCCTCTCAAAATAAAACACGAAAAACCAACCCCCACCTCCACCTCACCTCCTCCTCTGACCACTCCCTGTACCTATCCATCCCCTCATCCAGCCTCACTCTCCCACACACAGCGCATGTACATTGATGGGATCCTAATTTGAAAAGACATGTATAAAAGACATTTGGGGGTTCATCTGAGTATATTCTGTATATCAGGTGGTATTAGGGACTGATTGTTATTTCCTTAGCTGGAGGAAGTCCTTATTTTGAGGCAATGTGCTCAATGTGTGCTGAAGTGTTCAAGTGTGAAGCATCACGATTTCCTCAATTTTCACATGGTTCAAGGACTATATCTAAATATGCAAATATTCGTATGTACGTATAAATGATAACGATTTTAAATTAAGTGGTGGATGTACAAGTGATCATTATACTATAGTTTCAACTTTTCTGTATGTTTGAAACTTTTCATAATAAAAAGTTGGGGGAAAATTCTCTCTCTAGTCCCTCACTTCCACTCACTCCTCAACCCTCTTGGGCTGGTGTCCACCTCTCCCAGGCCACACAGGTGCTTTTTTTTATGACCCTCATTTCATTAAATCCATTATTTAGTTTTCTTCTGCTTGACCTCCCTCCAGTATTCAATGCTTTTCACCAATTCTTTTATTTATTTATTTATTTTTGGCTGCGTTGGGTCTTCGTTGCTGTGCGTGGGCTTTCTCTAGTTGCAGCAAGCCGGGGCTACTCTTCGTTGCGGTGCACGGGCTTCTCATTGAGGTGGCTTCTCTTGTTGCGGAGCACAGGATCTAGGTGCGTGGGCTTCAGTAGTTGTGGCGCCCAGGCTTAGTTGCTCTGCGGCATGTGGGATCTTCCCGGAGCAGGGCTTGAACACATGTCCCTGCATTGGCAGGCAGATTCTTAACCACTGCACCACCAGGGAAGCCCTTGACCAATTCTTTATTGAAACACAGTCTTTACTTGGCTTCCAGGACTGAGCACTCTCCTGGGTTTTCCCCTCTCCCTCTGGCTGCTCCCTGCTCCTTTGTTGGCTCATCCTGCTCTATTTGGTTGTACTGGAGATCCTCAAGTGTCCTGAGCCCTAGACCCCTCCTTTCTCATGCTACACTCTGCCTCCAGGAGATCCATCACTCCTAACCTATGGCTTCAGTTGCTATCAGCTGATCACTCTCAAATTTATGTCTTCCTCTGATCTCCAGACTTGTGGATCTGACTGCCTACCTGGCATCCCTACTTGGATGTCTCAAAGGTACCACAAACTTAGCATATTCAAAAGGGAATATGTAAAAGTGAATTTGAAGTGAATATGAATATGATCACAAACAGTGTCATGCTCAGATCTGGACCACAGGGACCCTGCTCTGGTCCACAGACTTTAGGGGACCTCACCTATCATGTGCAACATTTATGAAACCACACCTGGGCACCTTTGTCACTTGGGATCCGGCCCTCAGTTCTGGCACAGCACAACCTGAAACCCTGAACTTCTGCTCTCATAATTAACATCCTTCTGGCCCCAGGGAAATGCTTCTGCAATCTCTTACCTTCTATCCTAGAAACAAAAGATGACTACAACCGAATCCTGAGAAAGTTTGAGGTTGTGTCTCTGCCAGATTGCAAAACACACACTTTTGGGGGGTGGGGAGAAGTTAAGCAATAGAAGCTCATCACAACAACCCAATGGAGCAAATCTTCATGGCTGCATCGCCTCTGTTGCTTTGTATCTTTGTCTTTAAAAATAGTAATTTAAAAAAGCATTACAGTTATAGCTAAAGCTCATCCCATTCCTCTCCTTTCTAGGTGGTAATTATCATTCTGAAGTCACTGGGAATTATTCCCATGCATATTTTCTACTTTAACAAATAGGCTTTTATTAATATAAATGTATTTATTTATTTTTGGCTGTGTTGGGTCTTCATGGCTGTGCGCGGGCTTTCTCTAGTTGCAGCGAGCGGGGGCTACTCTTTATTGCGGTGCGCGGGCTTCTCATTGTGGTGGCTTCTTTTGTTGCGGAGCAAGGGCTCTAGGCGCGCAGGCTTCAATAGTTGCAGCATGCAGGCTCAGTAGTTGTGGCTCGCCGGCTCTAGAGCGCAGGCTCATTAGTTGTGACACACGGGCTTAGTTGCTCCACGGCATGTGGGAGCTTCCCAGACCAGGGATCAAACCCTTGTCACCTTCATTGGCAGGCGAATTCTTAACCACTGCACCACCAGGGAAGTCCCAACAAATAGTTTTTTTGTTTGTTTTTTTTAACATGTATCATTGTTTGTGTATTTTAAAACACATAAATATCATACAACATCCACTTTTGCAACTTTCTTTTACTTATATGTTGGTAAATAAGTCATTTATTTTAACTGCTGTGTAGCAGTCCACTGTAAGAATAAACCATACTTTATTTATCCATCCTTTTACCTTAAGGACAGATTAGGATGTTTCCACGCTTTCTTGACAATCACATGATAGTGCAATGCCCATTCTTATCCTTGCCTCCTTGTACATATGTAGAAATTTTTTTAAGAGTTATGCATGATCAGTGTTTGTTTATTTATTTATTTATTTTATTTATTTATTTTTGGCTACGTTGGGTCTTTGTTGCTGCGTACGGGCTTTCTCTAGTTGTGGCGAGCGGGGGCTGCTCTTCGTTGCAGTGCGCGGGCTTCTCACTGTGGTGGCTTCTCTTGTTGTGGAGCAAGGGGTCTAGGCATGCGGGCTTCAGTAGTTGTGGCTCACGGGCTCAGTAGTTGTGGCTCGTGGGCTCTAGAGTGCAGGCTCAGTATTTGTGGCGCACAGGCCTAGTTGCTCCGTGGCATGTGGGATCTTCCCGGAGCAGGGCTCGAACCCATGTCCCCTGCATTGACAGGCGGATTCCCAAACACTGCACCACCAGGGGAGCCCCTAGAAATGTTTTTCTAAGGAATACATCTAGAAGCCGGAGCACTGGGTTTTAGGGTATGTGTATTTTCAGCATTAAGTGTTGCCAAATTTCCCTTCAAATTTGTTACAGCTGTTCACACTTCAAGCCAAAACGGATGAGTTCCTAATATCCCACATTTTTGTCAACACTTGGTGTTATCAGAGTTATTTTAATTTTGCTGATTTAGTAAAGTAGTATCTCATGGTTTGGGTTTGCATTTCTGCATTATTAGGGAAGTTGAGCATCTTTTCCTATGTTTATTAGCTATATGGCTTCCTCTTTGATGACTCACCTGTTAATAGCTTTTGCTCATTTCCCCCTGCCTTGTCCTTTTTTTTTTATTGATCTGCAAGAGTTCTTTATAAATCCTGAATACCCATCCCTCATTGGTCATATAGGTTGTAAATAGTCTCAAAGTCTGTGGCTTGTCTTTTTGTTTTGTTGTTTCTTGTCTCATAGAAGTTAAAAAAAATTTTTAATGTAGTTGTATGTGTCAATCTTTTATGGCCTGTGTTTTTGTATCTTGTTTAAGAAATCCTTCCCTATGCTGATATCATCAATGTATTCTCTTGTATTTTCTTTGAAGAATTTAAAGTTTTCTTTTTCACATATTTAAGGTATCTGAAATTTATTTTTGGATCTGTTGTAATGCACAGATCCATTTTGTTTTTCATTTGGATAGCCAGTTAACCCCAGACAAGTTAAGAAATAGTCCATCCTTTTCCACTGACTTATGTTCCTTTTGTCATATACAAAGTTCTCATATCTCTGCGGGTCTGATTCTGGACCTGTGGTCTATCTATTTGTCCATGTGTCAGGACTACACTGCTTTAATCACTCCAGCTTTAAAGCTGTGATATACGGTGAGGCAAACACTCTGGTATTCTTCCACTTCAAACTTGTTTTGACTTTTTTTGGCCATTTACTCTTCCACAAGAATTTTAAGAACAGCTTGTTAAATAGAATTTAGATTAGAATTGAACTAAATTCTAGTACTTTTGATTAGAATTGTACTAAATGTATAGATTTTGATTAGAATTGTACTAAACGTATAGATTTGAGAAAAACTAATCAGCTGTATATTGAATTTTCCTCTTCATGAGCATGACGTATCTCTCCATTCTTTTTTGTCTTCTCTTCATGTTCTCCAATAGAGTTTTATAATTTTCTCCATAAAGCTAATGCACATATTTTGCTATATTGATTCCTAAGTATATTATAGTTTTTGTTGCAATTACAAATGGTATTTTCTTAAAACAAAATTTGTTTATTGCTGTTGTATAGCCACATTGATGTTTGAATATTCATCTTGCCCCCCAAAAGGGGGTTACGTTTAATTGTTTGTAGGTTCTCATAAATTTTCTTTGTAAATAATCAATCATCTATGTATAATTATGACTTTACTTCTACTTTTTCTTATTGTGCTAGCTCAGACCACCACCACCCCCAGCACAAGTTGAATAGAAGCAGTAAAAACTAGTATCTTTGTATTAACGTTGGAAGTTATTTTCTATTCCTAGTTAGCTAGATTTGTTTTTTAAATCATTAGTGTTAAACTTTATCCAGGTGCATCTCTACCTATTGGGACAATCATATTCTTTCCTTTTAATATGTCAATGTTGTAAATATCATTAATAGATTTTTAAAGTAGACCATCCTTGTATTCCTGGAATAAACTCTGCTTGGTCACACATACACACGTGCATATATACATGCACTTGCACCAACTCCATTGGATTCAGTTTGCTAATATTTCATTTAGGATTTTCAATCTTATAAGTTCAATTGGTCCTCTTTTTCCATTGTCTGGGACAGTCTATATAAATAAATAAACAGTTCTTTGAAGAGTTAGCAGAATAATATACCTATAAAGCCATTTGGGTAGTGTGTGTCTGTGTGTGTGTGTGTGTGTGTGTGTGTGTGTACTTAAAATTTCTCATTCAATTTATTAGAATTTATAGAGCTGTCAGGCTTTCTATTTCTTCTTGAGTCAGCTTTGGCTGTCTTTCATCTAATTTCCACACCTGTTCAGGACTGAGACCTCATCTGTCTCTGGGTGGCTGGTGAAACAGAACAGGTTGACAGAACCTGTTCCTTCCCAGCCCCCTCCTAGTAACCGTAGCCACAGTCAGCTCACCCTCTGGCTTTCAGTTTCCTCTTTGTTTCTAGCACCTGGGATTTTACTTTCCTTTTGAGAACTCAGGTATATGTTTAATTTTTTCCCTTTTTATCAGTATTTCTAGGTGATGGTGCTTTTAGATTTTCCACATCCTCCATCTTGCTTGATTCTGAAGTTGTTCCCATTTTACAGATAAGAAGGCCAGGGTTCAGAGTGGTTTAAAAGCCAGCTGAAGGTCACACCGTTAATACTTTTACCTAGTTATTGAACCCAGATTTCTGATTCTGAATCCTCCGCTGTTGCCATATTATTCCATGCTGCCTTCTGAAGCCAAGGAGGCAAAACCAGGAAGGGGCATTAGGAAGTAAAAGGGAGAAGAGGTCTCATGGGCAAGGTGGAGGAGTCTGGGACAGAGCCTCGACCGTGGATGGACAATGCCAGGAAGCATGGAGGAAGGAATGGTGTTAAGGAAATGACATATGGGACTCCTGGGCTGCAGCTGCTGGAGGGAGAATCACAGCCTCAATCCATCCTGAGATTCTGAAATATGCATCCCCTGCCCCAGATCCAGGCATGCATGCATCCTTTCAACCAATATTTCAACTCCATATTCATAGAGTGTCCAGTTCCAGGCCCAGGGAATGGCAAGAGTGAGCATCTGCAGTCCTGGTTCCTGCCCTCAGGGAGCTTACGTTCCATGGGGAGCCAGACACCAATCGAGTAATCCCCAAAAAACGTAGATCTGCGACCACACACAGTACCTCGGAGAAAGAGTGCGCCTTGGTGTGGGAGCTCAGAGGAGGGGAATCTGACCCGAAAGGGAGGTCTGAGTACCTTCCCTGAGGATGTGGTAAAGGAGCTGAGATCTGAAGAATGCACAGGAGCTAACTTAAAAGAGAAATGGAAGAAGCAGCCTTTCGGGTGGAGGGCTCAGCCTGCGGGAGGAAGCACGACGCGGTGGAGTAGAGCGCTAGGGAGTGACAGGGGTGAGTAGTGGGAGGCGAGGCTGGAGAGGCCGGCGGGGCCACACCCCAAGGGGCCTTAGAGGCCAGGTTAAGGACTTGGGTCTTTAATTTAAGGTCGGTGGGAAACCATTGACTGTGTTTCAGCAGGGTGCCTGAAACCATCAGATTTGCATTTCAGAAAGGTCTCTCTTACTCAGGCGTGCCGCTTGTTTCAGAGAAGGCCTTTCCAGCCTCTCCAGCGATCTCAGTGATTCAGAGAAGAGCCAGACAGTCCCAGTGGTGGCTGGCCCAGGGAGGTGGAGGGATGGAGAAGAGTCGACAGACTTGAGAGATATAATAGTGGATACACTTGTTAGGACTAGATGCTGGATTCAGTATTGAGATGCTCACCACGAACACCTGAGATCACATTCTTCAAAGGCAGGGGCCACATCACACACCTGTTTGTGGTACCCAGGTCCTAGAACAGTCCTGACACATGGTGGACTCAATACATAGTTTCTGAAAGGGTGAGACTGACCAGTGGTCTCCCAAGTGATCCTTCTACCTTTGAGGTTCTTTCATCCCTTCCTGCATGTGGCAATAAGCAGCCTCTCTGATACATCATCGGGAGAAATCTGCCAAGTTCTAAAGAGTTTTCTTTGGGGGAAGTTAATACAAGAACTAAGGTCTACCTTATCCTTGAACATGAACAGTAACAATAAATTTACTGCAGGTGCCGCCGAAGGGGGAAACTCCCCCAGCAGAACCTCCTATAAGAGTGAATGATGGGGACTTCCCTGGTGGCACAGTGGTTAAGAATCTGTCTGCTAATGCAGGGAACACAGGTTCAAGCCCTGGTCCGGGAAGATCCCACATGCCACGGCCCGTGCGCCACAACTACTGAAGCCCGTGTGCCTAGAACCCATGCTCTGCAACAAGAGAAGCCACTGCAATGAGAAGCCCGCACACCGCAACGAAGAGTAGCCCCCGCTCACTGCAACTAGAGAAAGCCTGCGCTCAGCAACAAAGACCCAACGCAGCCAAAAGTAATAAATAAATAAAATAAAAAAACAAAACCCCCCAAAAAACAAACAAACAAAAAAGAGTGAATGATGATGGTGCCATCCTCGGGGCCACGCTGGGCCCCAGGGTGCCAATCTGGAGGGGATGCTCCGTGGGACTCTCTGCTGACTCTTGTTCAAAACCAGTTTCCCAGCACATGAAGAAGACAGCAAGTGAGGAATCTGTGGAAGAAGTGCAAATGCCAGGAAGTGCTTGTACTGGCCAGGTGTTTCTTGTCTGTCTTCTCCCACACAGCCCTGTTCTACTTTTTCCACACCCAGAACCTCCCACTTTCTCCTCCACCCTCCTTTGTCTTCTTCCGCTGGTCTCCATCTCCTCCATTTCCCTGCCTTCTCCTTGGATACGTGCCTCTGCCTATTTTCACCTTTCAATAAGAGGCCCACGGTGCTGCTGGAAAGAGCAGCCTCCGTCTGGGCTTTATTCTTAGTGTGAAATGCAGTGACGGTCACAGAAAGCCCTGAAACAGGGCCCGTGGGTCCAGGAGTGGGCACAGGGAGAGAGATGGCCTCATCCAATGGGGTGCTGGGTGTAGCTTTAGCACCGGAGGCAAGAAGCACCCAGCGGCCTCTGGGGGAAGTGATGGGGTTGGGTGGGATTTGTGGGCGACTAGAATTTGATGGTGGGGTTTGTCATGGAGATCTCTGGGGATTCAGTTATCTCTTTAAAAAATCCTGTCAAGAAAATCCCGGGGAATCTGATCCGTCCGTGATGGCAGTAGGTCTCAGGCAGCCTGGTTAAACTTCTCAGATGGAGGACAGGAGATTGGAAGTACAGATTACTTTCTAAGAAACAGGAAAAGCTCTTTTCCTGGGGGATTAGATTGTGGACTGGGAGTGAGGTGGACCTGGCCATTCCAGCTCTGAGTACGTCCCGGTGAGACACTCTGATCACCTAATGTGGTGTCTCTGGCTGGGATGGGGTGGGCAGGGAGCCGTGCCCCATTATGCCTCCCACAGAAGAGGCAGTCACTCCGACTGTGGAGGGAGTCTGTCCCCAGGGCTGCCCTCCTGTAGTGCTGCGGGGTTGGCGGGTGGCACTGCCACAGGGGCCTTGATTTGCTTCAACCCCCCTCCCTCTCCGCTCTGTTCATCCCTGTCCTTCCCACTGGGTGTGGACGGTTGTCAAAGCAGAAGGGGGCTCTGAGTGAAGCCACAGCCATGGAGGCCAGAGCCATAGGGACTGTCACCTGTGTGGGAGTGCAGGGGCAGGGGCAGGTGGCCCCGTGGCTGCAGCACTTCCCACACTGGGGGCAGGGAAAGGGCCTCTCACTCAAATGGACCAGGCGGTGCTGGGAGGGGTGGGAGCATGAGAAAAGGAGGCTCCACAGTCCAGGCGAGAAAAGGGCTTTGGGGTGCGGGCAGGGGCTGCTGAGAGGGACGTGGGACAGGGTCAGCTGTGACAGCAGAGGGGTCAAGGGGTAGATGGGGAGCTGGAGGTCTGTCCTGCCTTCTCCTCCTCTGCCTGGGCTCCCAGCCTGTAGGGGAGGGGGATGAAGGTGAGAGCAGCCAGGAGGAGGGGGAGGCAGAGAGACCAAGGTGGCGCAGGCAGGCTGAGCCCCGCCCTGAGGAACCCAGGGCACAACTTTCCCGTGAGCAGTTTGCCAGGGTTTTGAGGGCAGCCGGGCGACAACCAAACCCTCAGAGTTAGGCCTCACCGGGGCAGGGGTCTCCTGAGGCCCTGGGCTCTGGGGCTCAGCTTCTGCACTTAGACACATAATCTGCTATGGTTTGGAGACCAAGAAACCTGAAAGAGATAAAATGAGGGGGAGACTAACAGAGAGAGAGGCTCCCCTCCCCCCCAGGCCCCCCACCTACTTCCTTCTTCCCCTCCCGTCCATCCAGTCTGGTGGCACCTCCTCTGAGAAGCTCTTCCTAACCACCCTGCGGCTCCCAGTGATCCCCCTGCCCTGAGGCCTGGCATCCCTCCTGCAGGGGACACTTGTCATTCACTCTGTAAGGACCAGAGCATCTGCTGCAGGGGTTCTGGGCCCCAGCACATCAGATTCACACGGAGGGCTTGTTAATACACAACTGCGGGCCCCACCTCGCAAGTCCCTTTCCTATGCGAGGTCGCGTGGTTTGTAAGTGGCGAGGTGGACATTTGGATCCCGATCAGTCTGAATCTAATGTCTTTCTTTCTCCACCTTGCTCCTCTGGGTTGTTATTCTCCTTTTATCCTCTGTATCTTGTCTCTCAACAAAATAATCAGGTTCCCTTTTGTATACTTTGTGTCTCTCACTTTGCCTCACCCAAAGGTGCAGGCTTCACTGACAGAGGCTGAAAGACTTGGGGAGCTATCCCAGGGAGTGGGGGTGGAACAGAACTGGAGCAACCCCCTCCCCTCCCCGCTTCTGCCAGCACTGGGGAAGAGGAACGCCTGGTCAGGTCAGGTAGTCATTTTTTCGTTGTTGTGGGCAGGGGAGATGGACCTGGAGCAACAGTTCTGTATGTCACTCACATGGTGCCATCTAAAGAAACAGGCAGCCTGCGAAGTTCAGCGTCTCGGGGGCAGAGGAGGGCGACAGAGCACTGGCAGCAGAGAGGGGTCCGAGGAGGAGCACGAGGAGCGGAACGGCGGAGAGGGTGGGCCGTGGTGTGGCCTGGGGCACTAGGAGAGGAGAGACCGGGGACCAAGGCCCGCAGGCGGCTCCAGCGTGAAGCCAGAGGGCGGGGGAACAGGCAGAAGGGCTGCTGGGTCGGGTAGGGCTGGCGAGAACAAGGAGAGTGAGGAGGTGTCGCTCCGGGCAGCCCGTGGAACCAGAAGAGAAGCCGGGTTCATTCCAGACTCCCGCGACTCCTCCCCATCGGTTTCTCTCCCTTGAAACTCCGGGAGCGACGCCCACCTTCCTCCCGCCCTCACATCCCGGGAGCGTCGCCCCCCTTGGATGCCTGAGGTGGGAGAAAAGGGGAGCCAGGCTCGGGGCTCCAGGGAGGCGGGTGTAAAAAGGGGCTTCTACAAGGGTGAAGTGGGTGTTGTCTATTTCTACAGGGCGAGAGGTCTCGGGGGTGGGCGCCCGGTCACCGGGGCTGGAGGGTACCCCCTGCGTCCGTCGTACTGAGGGTGAAAGGGACGAGGGGCAGCAAACGAGAAATGCCAAGCGTGGAGTGACGCGCCCTCGAGCCGGCGGGTCAGACCCCGAGGCTGACTCCTCAGCCGGTAGGGCCGAGACTGAGCGAGCTTCGGGAATTTGGGGCGGAGCGGGGTGGGGAAGCGAAGGGCAACGGAAACAGGAAGCGAAGGGCAGAGAGGCCAAAGTGGGTGGCGGGAGGCGGCGTCAGTCCCTCCTGAAGAGGCGATCCTCCCCACCTCGCCGGGGCGCGGCGCGCTACGTGGGCCCCTGACCCCGGAACTCGAGGCGTGGGGGGTGCGGAGCAGCGAGCGCTTTACTGGACGCCCCCACCTCTGCTCTCCGCTGCCGCCGGTCCTACAATTCCCGGGCAGCCCTCCCTCGGCTCGGCCCCGCGACTCGGCGGGCACCGACCAGCTCGCTCGCTCCCGGGAACTGTAGTCCCCGGCCCTGCCCGTCTTCTTCGGGAGGCTACCCGGGGGCGGGATATGTGCAGGGAGGTTCTCGCAGCCCTCCCCCCATCTGCGCCTTTTCTCTCCAGCTTTAGAAACCAGCTTCTCGCAGGGACGAGGAATTATTCCCCTTCCAGACATCTCGGGCCTGCCGTGTCACCCTCTTGAGCCACTTTCCTGCTTTCCCTGTGGTATTGAAACCCGGGATCTCAGCCTGGGCATTCAGGTCATAGGGGGAAAGCTTGGGATCTGACTTCACACCTCTCCGCTCTCCACCCTGTCTCTTACAGCTTCACAGGTCCTTCCTATTTTCGTTCACATTTGCTGATTTGAAGGTTCAGGAAAATGGGATCTACACACCGTGAATACCCTTTGACATTTCCTCCCCATTTCCAAGGCTGATTCTACATGATTTCTAGGGTTCCCTCCCCGATCTTTGTTTTCCTCTCCTTCTAGTAACCCCCCTGATAAAGAGACACAGAACCACAGGTTTCAAAGAGGAAAAAAAAGCAAATTTGTTGTTGTTGGTAGAAGGGCATGAAGGGAAGGGCTCTTCACCCTTCCCAACATCTTGCATGGATGGGAGGTTGGGGGCAATAGAAAAGGCAGTAGATGGGGGCACAGGCCCCACTCTGTACAATATAGAAGAATCTGATATAGATACTTTGTATAAAAGCCACTTGTCCTCATTTGTGTCCTCTTGCTGGCTGGCTGGGCTGGAGGGCTCTGGGGGACAAAGAAGCTGGGTGGTGGGCCAGGACTCAGGGACACCCCATGGTCCCCATCCCCTGGCTGTCCCCTTGAGGGGTCACTTTGGATCCTTGGTGGGGGCATAGCAGAGCTCCAGTGGTCGGGACACTTTCCAGAACTTCTCATTCACCAGCTCCAGGGTTAGCGAGCCATTCAATGTCTACAGAGGGGGTGGAAGGGGGAGGAGAGGGAAGAGAAAAGTAAGTTGGGAAAGATGGTAAAGGAAATGAATGAGAGGAGAAAAGAAAAAGGAATAAGGAATAATAAATGGGGCACAGCAGGGACACGGATGATGGGGAAGAAGGACAGACAGAGAAGGGAGATGGGAGATGCAGAGGGAGAAGAGGGCTGGTCAGTTAGGAAGTCAGGATCTCGGTTCTGCTTCCCCAGGCCACTCTCCCTCCTCTCCTCTCTCACACAGCTGCCCTCAGAGGCTCTCACCGTGAAAGCTCCGCCCCCGGGGGCGATGTAGATAGTATACTGCTTTTCGCTGACACCCTCCAGACTGGGCAAGGCAGGCTCCTCAGGGCTGTCACCTCCTCCGGCACCCCCACCCTCCCCGCCTCCCCCATCAGGTCCTCCGGCGTCAGAGGTGCCCCCTCCAGGCCCTCCTGGCTCCCCGGCCTCTTGCTGCTGCCTCCGTTCGAGGGCAATGCGCAGGGCCAAGTACTTGGAGAGATGGTCCACTGTGGCATTCCCAGTTGTCTTCACATACCTGGAGTGGGAGAGAGGGCAGGTTGAGGGCACAGGAAGCCTCAAATGGAGAAGGGAAGTTGGGGATTTCCCAAAGGGCCTCTGGGTTAGGGATTCTTTCTGGGTTTGGGCGAAGCCCACTTCTGATGGAAGATCATGAGACCTTTGGTTTCTCAGTGGTCTGGGGAAGGACGAGGCTCTCACCTAGTCTGGCAGTATTCTCCCTTCTCCACGAGCAGGGGGTGGGGCCGGAACACGAGCTCAATTTCTCCACCTGGCTCTGGGGGACTGGGAGCCCCGGGAGGGCTTGGGGGGCCCAGGGTTCCCCCTCCCAGGGTCCCTCCCCGGTCACCAGAGTCTTCAGAACCGGCACCCCCACCTACCCCACCAGTGCCACCTCCCCCTGTCCCTACACTGCTTCCCCCTGCGCCCCCTCCACGGGGTCGCTTGGGAGCAGGGCCTGGGGCAGAGTCAGGGGCGGAGTCTGAGCTCACATCCTCTCCATCCCCCTCTCCCTCCCCAGGCTCTCCTTCCCCCCCACTCATCGTTGTGGTCTGATCTGACCCAGGCATCGGCCGCCTCACACGCTGGGCCCTGTGGAAATAAGTGGTCGAGGTTAGAAAGCACCAAGGATAAGGGGTTTACATTTTAAACTTCAGAGAATTAAGAGATCAGGGAAATCTTAATGATGATACCTAATATTTATTACATACTGACTACGTGCTAAGCACATTGCTAAGTATTTTGCACTGATTGCCTCAAATTATACAAATCCTATGGACACAGGTAATTATATCATCTCTATTTTATGGCTGAGGAAACTGAGGCTTAGAGAGGTTAAATAACTAGTTTGAGACCATAGTCTCTTTGCCTCTCAAAGCGTGGTCCAAGAACCAGCAGCACAGTCTTGTAGAGATGCAGAATCTCAGGCCCAACTTGTGACCTACTGAATCAGAATCTGCATTTTTAACAAGACTCTCAGGTAATTTGGATACACATTAAAGACTGAGTGATGCTGGCCTAGGAGGTGATTTAATTCCCAGCAGTGTGAACTCAGAGCTTATGCTCAAAAAGCACTCTACTGTTCTAACTTCTAGAAAGTTAGAAGATGAGCTATTTCCTTAAGAACAGTAGTACCAGTTGCTAAGAAGCTACAGTTTACATCCATGACCTCCAGGCGTGACAGTTAAGACTGTGATCAGCACTCAGGATGCTGAGGCTTAGAAGCAAAGACAGCCCCAGGAGTCTGACCCACGGATCTGTCCCATCAGCACCGCTGCCACCTTCTTCGTGGCCCCCGAACCTGTGCATGGCCTGCATGCGCAGCCCCTCCTCAATGCTGGAGCTCAGCGCCTGCTGGTTGTGCAGGCGGCTGAGGCGGATGAGCACCCTGTCTTGGTGGGCCTCATATTCCTCCCGGCTGGGGTAGATCTTAGAGATCAGAGCATCGAAGTTGGGGTCTGGCCGCAGAGACCGCTTGGATACCAGCTTCTTTCGGCAGGTAGGGCACTCCTTGTTCCTGGTATGGGAGAAAGGAGGCCCTGAGGAGTCAATCACCAGGGCATGGAGGGTCCAACTCTTGCCCCCTCCCCCCATCTCAAACCTGTCCCTCCTGTTACCCGCTGCGCAGGGCCGTGACAATGCAATCAGAGCAGAATCGGTGGAGGCACTCCTTGGTTGTCATCGTATTCTTCAGCATGTCCAGGCAGATGGGGCACATGAGCTCTGAATGCAGTGACCGAGGGGAAACTGCAATCTCTGTGCCATCCATGATGGCTTCCTGGAGGCGTCGATGAGTGGAAAGGTGGTGGGTGGGTTGGGGGGAAAGGGGTTTTAGAAACAAGTGGTCCATGAAATTGGAGTCTTGAGAAATACAGTGAGATATCAGAATCTGGGTACCTCACGTTGGCCACTTGAGGAAATTGGGAATTCTAAGAGCAGGAGCTTTGGAATAGGAGGATCTGAGATTTGGTGATAGGCCTGGGGATGGGCGTGGCACAGATTTGCCATCTGTGGAAGACTTACTTGGTCAACAGAATTTCTTACACTGCAGTCCTGGTACTACCTATATCAGAATCCCCTAGGATGCAGGTTAAAAATGCAGATTCTGG
Source organism: Balaenoptera ricei (assembly GCF_028023285.1). Taxonomy (NCBI): domain Eukaryota; kingdom Metazoa; phylum Chordata; class Mammalia; order Artiodactyla; family Balaenopteridae; genus Balaenoptera; species Balaenoptera ricei. Next base: position 41,412,182 of record NC_082649.1, read on the forward strand.
GGTCCCATCCCTTTACTGTATCACAATGTTACAGGTAGGGGCCAGCGGGAATTCCATTTTTAATAAACTCCCAAGGTGAGTCTTAAATGCACTGACCTATGATGCGGAACTGAGGAACGGGGAAGGTAATTTCAGCCTGTTTGCTATCTTTCAAATGAAGATAGTAATACTTGCTCTACCTCTCTGGCACGTCTGTTTTGAGGATTAAATGAGATAAATGTGAAAGTGCTTTGAAAGATTAAGGTGATTCAAAGGTAGGGCCAGGGAGTGTGAAATCGGGCAGAATGGGGCAAAAAATGGAAAAGAGGCTGTGAGATGGGGGTCTGGGGATGGAGTGGTCTGGGGAAAGGGAGTAAGTTGTAAAGGGAGAATCCCTGTCACCTGAGGGGTCCGGTGGAGCTCATACAGACTCAGTTCCCACGTTTTGCTGGCATTCTGGGCATTCGCCGGCGTCGTCATGGTGACCGGGCACAGACCCCCACGAGGGCTCCACCGCCGGGTAGGAGAAGAGGTAGGCTGGGGAGTGCGGGAAGGGGGAAGGGGAGGAAGGGTGTTAGGGGGGCCGCCCCTCGCGCAGACCCCGCCCTCCCTAGGCTCCCCTCCTCCGCCCCCCACTCCGCGCCGGCGCGGCCCCTTACCAGCTTCCAGCCGTCCGCGCTCCCGCCGCCGCAGCGCCTCTCCCGGGGCCCGGGCTCTCCGGCCGAGTTCGCTCGGTCCGCAGCCGCTGCTCAGACAGCAGCTCCCGCTGCCGCCGCCGCCGCCGCCATGGCCCGGGCGCTGGGGCCCTACGTCACTTCCGCCTGCCCCTCCACTCCACTCCACCCCCCGCCGGCGGAGACGTCACCCGCCAGTCGCGGCGCGGGTGGGACGCGACGTGGACGCCCGGGTTCCCCTCGGCCCCCGCGAGGAGCCGGCGTCCCCAGAGTCCCACGCCACGTGGGGACCGCGGTTTCCGTCCCCTGGCCAGCACCGTCGCGCGGCCGACCTCAGCCACTATCCCCTTCCAAGGTCCCCCACTCGGGGCCTCCGCTCCGGAGGGCGGGGCCTGGGATCGCTCGGACCCCGGGAGGGGACAGAGGGAATTGGAAAAGGGGCCACCTCCCCCATTCCGCGTCCCCTGGCGGCTCTGGGGAAGGGCGCCCCTCCTCCCCACACACAACTTCTCCATAACCCCAGCCCGGGATTCCGGGGAAAAAAAAGCTGCAGAGGAGCCTCTGCCGCTACAGTCCTTCAGTCCTGTGAACGCAACTAAGTCCCGACGTGCCCGGGATTCCCTTACCACCCTGGTGACCTGCTCCACCCTCCGCTTTGGCTCTCCCTATACCCTCCGACCCGCTCTCCCTTCGAGGTTTGGGGGCGACGGCTCGGGACGTCCAGACTCAACTCTCGGCCAGAGCTAGAGACTCGAGAATTGCGTTTGGACAATCAGGAGCCGCGGCCCGGGGCGGGGGAGGGAGGCACACGGGAGGTATGGGGGAATGGAGACACCACGCGGAAGCAGGGACACACACACACACACAGGATGGGGCCCCTATCGGGGAGGGGTTGTGCGCGTGTAGGTGGGGGGCACAAGGGGCCGAATGTCTGGAGTGGGAAGCGGGCAGAAGTCTCCTCCAGGACTTCCCAGTAAAGGAAGGGGACCGGGAGGGAAGAGAAGAGGAAGGGGCAGAGCGATCCCCATTGAGGGCAGGGGATGAGAGGGATACGGGGGAAAAGAGACCGTGATGGGCGTCCTGTCTCCTCCAGCTTGAACTGGGGCTCCCGGACTTGGGCTGCAACTGCCAGGGGGTGGCCTCTTTCTGGGACAAGGCAGCAGTGGGTCCCCTCGCCCCCTCCCCCAGTTCCCCCCTACTTCCCTGTCCTCTCCTTCAGTCCGTGGCCAGTCCTTATGTGGGCTCCAGAGTCGATTAGCGCGGACCCCCTCCCCTTCCTCCTCCTCCTCCCAGCCCCCTCCCTCCCTTCTGCTCTCCTCCAGCCCCTTTCATCGGCTGGCCCATTCCCCTAATCCTGGCCCCCTCCCCTAATCCCCCCCATCCGACCCCCGGCCGGCTGCAGCTATTGTAAGGTGGAGAGAAAGGGGAGGGGGGGGGGGACTCAGAGAAAGGAGAGGGGTGGGGGAGGCCACCTGTTCCAAGACCCCCTCCCAAGGCTAGACTGGATACTAGGATGGGGCCATGAACAAATCACCCTTGGGGACCATAAGGACCCAGGGAATTGGGGGAGGGGACTAGGGCTGCAGGATCAGTGGAAGGGGGTGGGGCAGAGACCCCCTCCCTCCAAAAGACCCAGAGTGTCACGCACACACAGTGACACACACTCTCTCCTCTCATACCCGGCGGCGGGGGTTGCCCTGGGAGACCAGGCAGTGAAAGGGAACAATCCTTCGCGAAAGGGAAAGGAGGGGGAGGTGGCGAAGGGTCTGAGGACTTGGACACAAGAAGAACCGGAGGTGGCAGGGAAGAGGATTTGGAATTTATTAGGGTCACAAGCACCCCTGCCTCCCATATTCAGCATTCCTGAGCCATACACTGCCACCCCTTTTGTAGCCTGGGAACTCAGAGTCCTCATCAGCAGGAGGCCCGGCAGAGTGGTGGGATAGTGAGCAGAGTCCAGGGTCCTTGAGGCAGTTACATGAAAAGACCTCCTGGGAGGGGCAGAAACATTTGGACAGATGTATAGGTGGAGACAAATGGGCTGGGGGGGAGGCACCCACTTCTGTCCTTGGCCTATGGGAACTTCTGCCCTTCCCTCAGTGGCTCCAGACTCCCCTCATTTGCTTTCTGGGTTCCACTTCTCTGCCCTCTTCCTCCCCCTGATGGCCTCATACCAGTGACTTCCACTGACGCCCCTGTGATGTATCCACTGTCTTCAGATGCCAAGAATGCGACCACATCTGCCACATCTATGGGAATGGTGGGGAGAGGGCAGAATCCTACTCACTCACAGACCCAAAGTAGCCTCCTATCAGAATCACCCCTCCCCCAACCACCAATCCTGGTGAGACCCTCTCAGATACCACGAACTTTGGGATCTCTTCATTCAGGCCCCCTCTGCAGTCAGTGCTCACCCTCAGGGTCCCCCATATGTCCCATCGGGATCATTCCAGTCACCTATAAGGAAACACTCATGTGTGAGTGAAAGTTTTTTCATGGGTTTTTTTTTTTTGTAGACCGAGTCTGTGACTTTGGTCTTCATTCCTTTTACACTTGCTGAATATCTACAGTTTGCCCCTCACTGGGCCCAGCATCCTCTCTCTGAAGCCCAGAGAGGTTGGCTCTCTGAATGATTCTGCCCTCCACCCACAGTCTCCTACCTTGTCCAGTACTTTCTGTGGCACTTTCTGTGTCATGGGTGTTTTAATGAACCCTGGGAGGACAGAGTTACAGCGGATCCCATGTCTGTGGAAAGGAGAGTGGCTGCTGACTCCAGAGAGGACTGAACACTGACCCTCCCTCAGACCTTCCACATGGCCCCAGGTGTCTGACCAACCGTCCAAGCTCCCGGGCTGCAGTCTGGGTCAGCCCAACCACTCCAGCCTTGGATGCTGCGTAGTTTGTCTGTCCCACGTTCCCCACCTTTGGGTGAGCCAGAGATTGGGGTTAAGTTGGGAGTCCCAAGGAAGGGCTCTCCTCTCTGTGCCCACTTGGCTGGCTGACCTCGTCCCAACTCAGCCTGACCTTCCCTACGATGCTACTGATGTTGATGATGGAGCCAGGACAGCCACTGGACACCAGGGCTTGGGCTGCAGCCTGAGTGACTAGAAAGATGCCCTGCGGGTGGGGGGAGAAAGTAACAAGGCAGAAAGGATCAGCAGGGGTGACACTCCTCCAACTCCCTCCCCAGGCTAGAGGGCCCAGAAGTCATGGGTTCAGAGATCACCACCTTGAGGTTGACAGCTATGACTCTGTCCCAGTCGTCCTCAGACATGTGGAGCAGAAACTCATCCCTGGTGATGCCCGCACAGGACACAACGACAGATGGCGGACGAGAAAAGCAGGCCTATGTAAGGGGTAGGTTACACACCAAAAAACCTTGTAGAGCAACGTTAGGGCTTTAAAGGGGGCGAGGTCGTCTCGCTTTTTCACCTGCACTTGATCCAGCAGGCGCCTGACGGCCCCGGCCTCGGACACGTCAGCCTGGAAGGCTGCGTGGGCGCCGCGCGGTGCCCCCTCGTCGCTCCCCGGCCCTCCCAGCAGCCGCACCGTCTCCCGTGCCGCTGCCCCGTCCAGGTCGCAAGTGGCCACAGTGGCCCCCTCAGCGGCCAGGCGCACACCGACTGCTCGGCCGATGCCGCTACCAGCACCTGAGATGGGAGAGAACACGCGGGAGGGGGGGAGGGAGAAGTGGGCAGGGGTCAGAGGTCAACAGGGCGCAAAGTTAGTAAAATTCGGACCACAGGCCACAGCGGCTGTAGAGTCCGAGGGCGCGCCCCGACGTCACTCTAGCACACCAACCCGCCCTGGGAGAGGATCCCCTCCCCCGCCCCCGCCCCCAACCTGTGACCAGGGCCAGCGCGAAGCGGAGCCGGAGCTGAGACGCCATGGCGGGTGGCGAGTGGGCGGGCCCCCCAGCACTGAGCCAATCCGAGCGCAGAGGAGGCGCGGCGAGAGCGAAGCCGGACCAATCGAAGACCCGCCAGCGTTAGGCCACTGGCGGCCACCCCGGCAGGCGGACCTCCAACCGCGAGGGCGTGGCCAGACACCAAAGCTTGGGGGCCAGTGGAGCCGGGAGAAGAGGGGCCCCCATTCCCCCCAAAAAGACAAAGACTGCGCGTGGAGCGGAAGATCCAAGGACTTTATTTCCGGTCATCACCCCTCCTCCTCCATTCAAACAGTGATATAAAAGAATACAAACAAAAAAAATCAGGCCATGAGAGTAGCAACTAGCCCCCCTCCCCCCAATCACTCCCAAATCAGGACACACGATTGACGTTTATCCCCGACTTCTGCTACCCACTTCAGGGCTCTGGTCTTCCCTGGAGTTTCCACCAACAGGTGGGAGAGAGGGAGGTGGACCCTGGAGAAGCCAGTGTGTGGCAGCTTGGTCCTCTGTGAATAGGTGGGGTGGGGGATGTGGGGTAGGCTGCCATGACTCCTCTCTCTTCCAGCCTTCTTCATGGCCCCACTTAGCCCCCAAACCCAACAACATGGTCAGCTCATGCCCAACACTATGGTCCCTCTGGGCTGTCATTCTCACCTCTGCAGCCCCTGTAAGACTGCCAAATGTTGATAGCTTTCAAGCCAAAGTCGCCACCTCCCTAGGATACAACTCCCTCCTTTGGCAGATGTCCCAGGCCAGGGCCCCCAACTTCCACAGACCCCTGACCTGGAGGGCTTAGAGGCTAGAGGTTTGGGGCTGGGGTGGGGCTGGTTTACCCCACCTCTCACTCAAGGTGGGCAATCAGCACCATCATGACAACTCCCCCCAGCAGCCCCAGCACCTCCAGAAGTGATTGCAATGGTGATGCCTCCCTCAACAGCTCAGGCAACACTGACACCGTTGCTACGTAGATAAAGCCACCTGCAGTGAATGGCAGAACCCAGCCAGGACCTGTGCCACCTGCAACTTCACTGCCCACTGCCCCTCCTTCAGTTAGGAGGGCACAGGCTGTGCCTGCCAGTGCCCCTATTGCCGTCAGTAGTTGTAGACGCATCGCCTGGTGGGCAGAAAAGAGAGAGAGAGGCACTCACCAACATCTAAAGGTTATCAGTGGTTTAGACGTGGCTGGAGGGGTATAAGTGTACATGGATAGGATGCATGTCTTTAGAAACTAAATAGTAAAGCAAAAAGAGGGGGATCTAGAATAGACACTGAAAAATCTTAGATCAAAGAGGTCCTTTCCACAGACCTTCTGACCCAATAGGTCAGGGTCAGGGGCATGGTGTGAAAGACCCCCATAAAACATTCAGATGGCTTATGGACCACAGTTCAAGAACTACTGAGCTACAAGACAAAGAAACAGAACTTCTTCCCCCTCGTTTCTAGAGGATCCGTTGTCAACAATACAGGCATACGTCGGAGATATTGTGAGTTCAGTCCCAGGCCATCACAATAAAGCAAGTCACATGAGTTTTTTGGTTTCCCAATGAGTATATTTACACTATCCTGTAAGTGTGCAGTAGCATTATGCCTACAATGTACGTAGCTTAGTTAAAAAATACTCTACCGATAAAAAACGCTAACCATCACGTAAGCCTTCAACAAGTTGGAATCTTTTTCCTATAGTAACGTCAAAGATCACTGATCGCAGATCAACATAACAAATATGATAATAACGAAGTTTGAAATGTTTCAAGAATTACCAAAGTGTGACACAGAGACATGAAGTAAACAAATGCTGTTGGGAAAATGGTATCCATAGACTTGCTCAAGCAGGGTTGCTACAAATTTGTAAAAAACGCAATATCTGCTAAGTGTAATAAAGGAGCGCAATAAAACGAGGTATGCCTGTAGTACAACTTGTTTGGAACTAATGGGTGGGAGTCTGGGTTTGGGGTGGGTTAGCGGGGGATAAAGGGCTTGAGGCAACCATGTTTGGTGCACACCATCACCAACCTGCTTTTTGCTGCAGCCAGACTGGACCAAGATGGCAAAGTCCCCAACTTCATGGGGCACTTCATGTAGCAGAACAGTCATTGTGGTCAGGATCCCCAGTCCCCGACCCCCTCGAAATGAAGCACCAATGGCCAGACCATCCGTGAAGTTGTGTGCCAGGTCAGCAGCCAGATTCAGGTACCCTGATACACGTAGGTCTTTTACAGGAGAAAAGGAAGATGAAACAATTAGAGGTGTTCATCACCCCTAGTCTCAGCCCTGATCAGCCCCCCAGAGACCACTTCACATCCAGCCCCAGTATTTTCCAGACACCTGCCATCACCCACAGTGCTGTTCCATGTGATTCATGATGATGCCCCTTGCCCAAGCGTATGCAACCCTGGCCCTCACCTGAACCTGCTTTTTCCTCTTCAGAGTTCTGAGGTTTCACTGGCCTGTCTTTGGGCCTTGTGCTCCCTCCTCTGCTCTTCCTCGACCCCCCTGCTTCCTTTTCTTCTTCCTCTGAGCTTTGTTTCTCCTTTGAAGGACGCTCTGAGGGAAGAAAGGAGTTGGTAAGAGTGGAGAACAGAAATTTGCCAGTATGTCCTCATAAGGGTAGTCTTCTCCCACCTAAGAACCATAAAATGAGGAGATTCAGAGATGGCAAGGTGGCTTTCAGGAAAGTTGTTCCTGGGCTCACCCTGTCTTCCATGTGTGTGACTGTGAGCGTGTCCATGTCCGTGTCCAGGTCCTCCTTTCACATGTCTCACAAATTTCTCCACCACGAGAAAGGCGACAATTCCACTGAGGACCCACAGTCCCACAGACAGAATGGGGCCCTGGCCTAGGAATGGATACATTGAGACATTAAAGGAGATTTGGATTTCAGACTCTTCCTCCCCAAGCACAAGAGAAGAATAGGGAGGGATAGACCTTCCCCAGCACCCCAACCCCACGTCTTCACCTGCCCCTTCCTCACCACTGTGGGAATGTCCATGTCCAGGCTGCTCCAGAGGGTGGTGAGAATGAGGTTCTGGAGGAAGGGGGAGACAAAGCCAGATGAGGAAATACCCCACCCAAGGGGTGTGTATTTGGGAGAATATTGGAAGGTCAGGGATCACAAAGGGGAAAGAACCCACTTGTCCAAAGCATGAAATACATTAAGATTTGAGGTAAAAGCTAGAGATTACTTACCCAGAGCATGAGGGATGAGGTGCAGGAAGGCATCTCCCAAGAGCCCACCTGAAGCAAAACTCAGCAAGATCTGGAGCAGAGAGCGGTGCCGAGGGGAGTTTGACTCCACGGGGATAAGGAAGAGGACGAAAAATGGAGCTGCAGAGATCAGCACTGTGGCCCCCAGTGCCTGGTGAGGGAGAGTCAGGGGTCAAGTGGTGTGGGGTTTCCCAACAATCCCGAACCAGCTCCCCTCTGCCCCATCCCTGGGGGACTCACATAGGCCCAGAGAGTGACAGTGTCCAGGTCCTGCTTGATGCCTGGAGCCCCAGACTCCTCATAGATTCCATGGCTGTGCTCATGATCATGTCCATGTCCTTGGTGGTAGAGGCTCTCATGAGAGTGGCTATGACTATGGCCATGGTGCAAATCCTCATGTGAATGTCCATGGTCGTGACCGTGGGTATGCCCATGCCAGATGCTCTCGTGAGTGTGGCCAGGGGCATGGCTGTGTCCATGGTGGAAATCCTCATGTGAGTGCCTGTGGCTGTGGCCCTGGAAGTCCTCGTGCAGGTCTTCGTACAGGTCGCCATGACCCCCATGTCCGGCCACTAGCAGCCCCAAGGCCGCCCAGATCAGCAGTCCCACGGCCACCCAGTGGGGGGCCCCCAGGCCTCTGGCCATCACGCTGACCAGAGGGACAGAGATAGTGACTCCACTTGACCCTCAATTCTATACCTATGAGGGGTCCGCTCTACTCCGTTCGCGCCCTCCGTCCACTTCTATGGGCTGCTTCCCCATTCCATCCTGTCCCCACCCACATTGTTCCCAAGACTCGTTTTCTTTATCCGGAACCCCATCCCTGATGCAGGGCCCCCGGGACACCGCTCTAGGCTTTGATCCTCCACTATACGGACTCTCTGCGCCCTCGTCTCTATGACCCACTAAATGAAGAAAAAGGCCTGAAAAGGACGGTAGGGAAAAACAGGGAATTCTCACCGGCTCCGGAATCCTCTCCTTTCCCGGTTTGCTCGGACGTGGCAGTCCCGCCTCTAGCTCCCGCGAGAACAGGGAGTTCCGTTCAACCTCGGTCCCAGTACCTTCACCAATATGGCGGCACTCCGGCAGTAGTGAAGCCCTCTAGCCCTGGCGCGCATGCGCGGGTGTGGAGGTTATTTGAGGGGACACTGGGCTAGGCGGGCTAACAGGCGGGAGGAGACCGCCTCCTCCGTTTCCAACCAGACGAGGAGGCGGGAACCAGCGCATAGACTTCCCGTCTATACCAAGATGGCTGCCATGTCGGCGCTGTCATTTTGCTACAGCGCAGAGCGAAGCGCTTAATTCGACCCGGTTAAGGCCAGAGACTTTTTCTCTGGGGCTTCCTCGTGCTCAGCTAGTCCAACGATCAATCCTTGGGAATCCCTGGTACCTCTTCGGTATCCCTACACTCAGCCAGGAATCATGTCTTGGGCTGCTCGCCCGCCCTTCCTCCCCCAGCGGCATGCCGCAGGGCAGTGTGGGCCGGTGGGGGTGCGAAAAGAAATGCATTGTGGGGTCGCGTCCCGGTGGCGGCGGCGACGGCCCTGGCTGGATCCCGCAGCAGCAGCGGCGGCGGCGGTGGCAGCCGGAGAACAACAAACCCCGGAGCCGGAGCCGGGGGAGGCTGGACGGGACGGGATGGGCGACAGCGGGCGGGGTGAGTGACCTAGCGGACGGACCGGCAAGCCAGTGACCGCGTTATCAGCAACCCCTTCCCCCCCTCCCCTGGTGTTCTTTCCCAGGCGCTCCCGCCCCCTTGTTTGTAAACACGCGTCCCCTCCCTCCCGAGGGCCTTAGTGCCCTCCCCCCGGGGCGGGGCGGGGAGGGGGAGCTTCCGCCCTCCTAGCGGTGGCCGCTTGAGGCCCTGCACTACGGAGGTCCCAGGCGTGGGACACTAGTCCTCGAGATCGAGGACTCTGGACGTTTGAAGGCAAATTCTATGTCCTAGGAGGGGTCTCTTCTGCCTATCTTCCCTGCACGTTCTGGCTACGAGCTGGGAATGGAGGGGCTGACTGGTCCACCCCACGTGCTGCCCCACCCACACGAGATGCGTCTGGCTTGGGGTGATCAAATGCATTGTTTGGAATTTGCCTCACCTGAACGATCCTCCTCTGTCAACCCCCTTCTCTCACCACGATTAGGAGTTAAGCCGTTGTTTGACAGCAGGGTGCCTCTGGACTTGGGAAGGGGTGGGGTGAGGTGGGGGCGCGGTGGGGGGATCAGAGAGAGAATTAAAGGCTCCGGTTGGATGATCGAAGACTCATTTTCTCTTTTTGTCTCTTCTGTCTGTGTGTGTCTGTGCCTGTGTGTACCCCTCCCCAGACTCCCGAAGCCCAGACAGTTCCTCTCCAAATCCCCTTCCCCAGGGGGCCGCTCCCCCTTCTCCTCCGGGGCCACCCTTACCCCCTTCAGCAGCTGCATCCCTTGGAGGCTCTGGGGCTCCACCCCCACCCCCGATGCCACCCCCGCCACTGGGCTCCCCCTTCCCGGTCATCAGCTCTTCCATGGGGTCCCCTGGTCTGCCCCCTCCAGCTCCCCCAGGATTCTCCGGGCCTGTCAGCAGTCCCCAGGTGAGAGGTCGTGACCCCCTTACTGCCTCTCCACTTTCATTTCCTTGTTTTCCTTGTGACCTAGATCCTTGTGTGAACTTCCCCAGGCTTGTGGTCCTTGTGTGACCCCTGGCCTTTCTTGAGGTGACTGAGCTTTCAGTGCACGCCTCCTCCCCAACCCTGTAAAAGAACCCAGCTATTCTTGATGTCCTTTTCATATATCAGTGATTTCTTTGCCCTTTTGGTCCCATCTCCCCTTCTGAGATACAAGCCCTTCAGGGCCGCTGTGTTGCACAATTTCAGGGGGACCTTTATGTCTCATCTCTTCGGGGTTGTACTCCAGGGGTGGCCCTTCCCGGGCACTGCAGTGTAAATAATGTCCTTTGTAGCGTGTAATGCAGGGCCCTGCCTAGGTGGTAGGGAATGATGTCCCTCCCCTCTGAGAGATTATCCTTCCCAATGAGTCTCCCTGTGACTTCCCTATTTCCCCCAACCCAGATTAACTCAACAGTGTCGCTCCCTGGGGGTGGGTCTGGCCCCCCTGAAGATGTGAAGCCACCAGTCTTAGGGGTCCGGGGCCTGCACTGTCCACCCCCTCCAGGTGGCCCTGGGGCTGGCAAACGTCTATGTGCAATCTGCGGGGACCGAAGCTCAGGTATGGGGCTCAGAGGACCAGCAGAGAGGAAGAGAGCGTGTATCATTTACCATCACCTGTGGGATTCCCAGGGGCTCTTGAGGTTTGGTTAGAGCAAGTGAGCTGGGGGAGGCCTGATGACAGTTAAGGACCCTGCGGCTCAGATTTGGTGTGTGTGGGGGGTGGTCAGAGGGAGGAGGGGGCTGGCATAGGGTTTTCGAACCGTGAGAAGAGTGGGACTAGATCATCCCTCATGTCCTGGTTCCCTGTCTCTCTCCTTGGCAAACACAGAGCAGACTTCAACTAAATTTGCTGGGGGGGAGGTGGGCAAGAGTCCTAGTGGCACAGGGTGCAGTCTTACTGCTCTTCCTGTCCTCTCGCAGGCAAACACTACGGGGTTTACAGCTGTGAGGGCTGCAAAGGCTTCTTCAAGCGCACCATCCGTAAGGACCTGACCTACTCGTGCCGGGACAACAAGGACTGCACGGTGGACAAGCGCCAGCGGAACCGCTGTCAGTACTGCCGCTATCAGAAGTGCCTGGCCACAGGCATGAAGAGGGAGGGTAAGGGCCTGCCCCACCCAGGCCTCGCAGTCTACCCTGTGGGAGGAGAGGAAGGACGGGGAGGGGAGACTGCAGGGACTATACCTCTTAGGAAAGCTGGACTCCTCTCTCTCCTCCAGAGGGCGATATTTGATTCCCTCTCCCCTGCTCATCAGCCCTCCTCTCTGGTACCCTGACCTGGTGCCTTGAGTTTCCTTCTCAATGGTTCTGCTTCTGTGGCCTGCCCCTCTGACCCCTCCCTGGTCTGGTGCTAGGGTAGGATAAGTTTTCCTTCCCCATGATGGGTTTCTCCAGCTCCCCTTCTCCAACCTGAGTAATTCTTCCTCATTTTGACCAAGTGCTTCCACTCTGGTCTCCATCTCCCTATTATCTGTGTTCTCTCCTCCAAACTCTGGGACTCTACCCTCTTAAGCTGCAGCCTTTACTGAAGACCTCAGGGCTTCTTTTCCTCTTTTTTTTTTTTTTAATCTCTATCTTTTCTTCTTAAGCCTGATTCTGGAATTCTGAGAGAGATACTTTAGGGAGTATATGTTGGTCACATCCCTCATTTTAGAGAAGATGAGCCTGAAGCCTGGCTTTCCCAAGGTCATGCAACAAAAGAGTGGCAGGTCTGGGATCAGAACCCACACCTCTGAAGGCCCAGGCCAGTGCTCCTTTTCCTCCTTTTTTGTTGAGTCAGAAGAACACCAGATTTGCCATCAGGCACGCTTAGATTTGGACATATGACTTGCCATGTATTGTGTGAACTTGGGCAAGCTGTTTAATGAACTCCCCCAAAATCGTTATTTTTAAAAATGGGGTCAAGAGCTCACAGGGTCGTTATAATACTTGATTGAATGTGAAAGTGTGCTTGGCACATTTCCTAGTATATAGTAGGCTCTCAGTTTAAGTGCTAGCTTTCTCCATAATTCCTTTACCCACCCTTTTACTTCTTCTGGGTTTATTTATCTGTTCTTTTATAAGTCCTGCTTCTAGACTGCTACAAATCTGCTATGGTTTCAAGTGACTTCCCCAATTTCTATAAATATCTTCTAAGGGCCATGAGACCCTGATAAGGCCCTAAGGACATTTTGGAATCTCCTCATGGCTGGCTGCTGACTTTCTACTTTTTTCTCCTTCCTCCTTCTCCTGCAGCGGTACAGGAGGAGCGTCAGCGGGGAAAGGACAAGGATGGGGATGGGGAGGGGGCTGGGGGAGCCCCCGAGGAGATGCCTGTGGACAGGATCCTGGAGGCAGAGCTTGCTGTGGAGCAGAAGAGTGACCAGGGCGTTGAGGGTCCTGGGGGAACCGCGGGTAGCGGCAGCAGCGTGAGTGCTGGGGTCAATCTACTCTTCTTCCTGATGGGGGTGGGGAGGCGGGAGTCTAGGTCTGTTCTATCTCCCCCTCCCCTCCCTCCCCCTCACAACCCATCTAACACTGCCGGGGACCGGAAGTGCCGCCAAACAAGGTCTCTTAGACATCTGAGGTAGGCGTGATAACATCCTCCGTCCCCGCTCCCAAAACAACCCACTCACAGAACCACAGGCAAGTCCCAAATTAATAATTGTTTTCCTGAATGCTAGAAGAGGAGGAATTGGTTCAGGTGGGGCTTGAAGAGAGACTACAAATAAGGAGGGGGTGTCAAAAGCCTCTTATGGGGTGGAGGGGGGCTCCCAGTGTACTTCCAAACCTTCCATAACTCTCACCCCTCCTCCCCTGCAGCCAAATGACCCTGTGACTAACATCTGCCAGGCAGCTGACAAACAGCTCTTCACACTTGTTGAGTGGGCAAAGAGGATCCCACACTTTTCCTCCTTGCCTCTGGATGACCAGGTCATACTGCTACGGGCAGGTCAGTGACCTTGGACTCCTTGAATCTCTTGTCATTTGACCCCTCTTGGACCTCCTGACCTTCAGGGACCCCAGCGGCCTTACCTTGCATACTCAGAGAGCCAGTCTCATTGACCTCGCCACCTCTTCTTCTCTTCCCCTGATGTGCTTTCAATCCCATGGCCCGATCCCTGGCTCCTCACCCTTGCCACCCCCAACCCCCAGGCTGGAACGAGCTCCTCATTGCCTCCTTCTCTCACCGATCCATCGATGTCCGAGACGGCATCCTCCTCGCCACAGGTCTTCACGTGCACCGCAACTCAGCCCATTCCGCAGGCGTGGGAGCCATCTTTGATCGGTCAGTGGCCCTCGGCTGGGCTGGCCTGTCGGTCGAGGGGGTGGGGCTATAGGCTGGTCCGTGTCCAAGGCTGGCTGAGCTGTGACCTTTGAGTGACCTGCAGGTCCCTCTCCAGGGTGCTGACAGAGCTAGTGTCCAAAATGCGTGACATGAGGATGGACAAGACAGAACTTGGCTGCCTGAGGGCAATCATTCTGTTCAATCCAGGTAAGAGGAGGATTACCCCCGTCTCTCAAGACCAAGGCAGCCTTGGAGCCTCCTCTTCTTCGGAGACTCCTAAGTTACCCAGCTATCCCCCTCAACCTAGAAATCTCACAGCTGACCAAGAAGAACCCACATCTGCTGATAACATTCCCTTTGCAACCCCATCCCTCAAACCCATTGTGCCCTGCTTCCCTTGCCAGGCATCTGGTGAAGGGCGTGTAGGTGGGGCCCAAGAGGGACATCGTGTGGGCCACACCTCCACATTTGTCCTGATTTGATTTGTCCTCCTTCCTCTTCCTCCTCTCTTCCCTGCCATCCCAGATGCCAAGGGCCTCTCCAACCCCAGCGAGGTAGAGGTCCTGCGGGAGAAAGTGTACGCGTCCCTGGAGACCTATTGCAAACAGAAGTACCCTGAGCAGCAGGGCCGGTGAGAAGGCGCTGTGGGGCTGAGGGGTTGTGGGAACCGAGGCTCCTGCTGGGGTGGGGGTAGTGCCATGTGGCTCTAGCTCTCACTCCATGTCTCCCATTCCCTCCTCAGGTTTGCCAAGCTGCTCTTGCGTCTTCCTGCTCTCAGGTCCATAGGCCTTAAGTGTCTAGAGCATCTGTTTTTCTTCAAGCTCATTGGTGACACCCCCATCGACACCTTCCTCATGGAGATGCTTGAGGCTCCCCACCAGCTGGCCTGACCCCACACCCAGATGTGGTGTTCCTCACGCTTGAGGAGGGCACATGGGCAAGGGACTCTGAGCCTTGGGGCAGGGTGGGGAGGGACCATGTTCCTAGAATCTTGGTGGGGTGAGGAGCATAGCGCAGAACTGAGACCTCCAAGGGGGGGTCCCTAAACCCTGCAAGGGTTTGCTTGACATCCCAAGTCAGAGGGGACCCCAGACTACTTTGAGGGCTGGACCTCTCCCTTCAGTGGCCTTGAGTCTCTGAATTTGTCTGGCTCTGCCATGATCTGGGGGTGCTTTCTTACCCCTGGCCTGGAACGGCCTCTCCTTCCCCCAGCACAGAGCACTGGCCTTGCTCCCAGGACCTGGCTTCCTTCTCGTCTTGCCTCACTTAGCCCCCCATCTGAAGAATGGAAATGGGAACTCCCGCAGAGATGGATATTGGGGGGCAGGCCCCCCAAACGGATGGACATGGGAGTCAGGCTCTGACAGGCCTTCCTCCAACCAAGACTGGCAGATGGGGGCTTCTCTGGAACAAGGAGGGGCTCTGTCGCTGTCCCCTGTCCGGATCCCCCTCTCACGCTTCACCTCCTTCTGCAGTCAGACTGAAAAAGAAAAAGGTGGTGGTGGTTAAGGGGCGGGTGGAGATGTAGGAGCCCATCTGCTATTTTTAATTTTCTCTGAGGATAGAGACTTGCAGTTAGACTCAAAGAAGTACTGTACTCTCCCAGGTTGACTAAGAAATGCCAGTGGTGGAGGTGGTGTTTGGGAAAGGCAGGGCCCTGAGATGGTCTGCGGGGCTGGCTCTTCAGCACTGGCCTTCCCAGCCCCCTCCCCCACTCTCCCGTCTGGCTTGGGGAAGGGGCCTGGGCTGTGAGGGCGGTGTGGGGGGGAGCGGCTTGGTGAGTAGTCCTCAGACCCTTCCCCTCCCAGCTCTCGCCCCAGCCCGGGGCACACACCTTGTAGGCTGGGGACACAAGCTCCTGGCCTCAGAATTGAGGGGAGATGGCCCGCCTGCAGAGATGGGGTGCAGGGGCTGCATGATTTTTGCCCTGCGGCTCTTCTCTCCGGGGTTCCCTTCCCCTCTCTTTCACTCACATAAAATCGCTTTCAAATTAAAATCGATGTTTTCTGGACTGAGGTGACTATGGGGGGTGGGGGCAGCGCCGCACCGGGCCGCGTGTGGGAGGGTATCCGGTCGGGAGCTCCGGACCGGCTCCCTGGACGCCGCCGCCGCCGCCTAAGTTCCCTGGGGCCTGGGAGGCGGGCGCAGGGTGGGGGACACAAGGCGCGCTTTGTCGCGGAGGTGGGGGGGGAGAGGGTGTGCCAGCCTGGGGGCGGGGCCGGCTGGAGGGAGGGGGGCGGCTGACTCTCAAAGGCGCCTTGTTCAAGGGCGCCCCCCCAGCGCCAGCGGGCGGCGGCGCCTCGGCTCGCTCCGGGCTTCCCTCCGGCCGCGCCGCGGGCTCCGGGCAGACCCGGCGCCGTGCCCGTTCGTGGGGGCGCACTGGGCGCCGAGCGCCGCGGCTTACTCCGGTGTTGCCCGCCTGGAGGCGGCCTCGTCCCCGAGTGACCCCGTTTCCCGTACTCTGCCAACCAGCGTCGGCGGCTTCCCGCGCCCCCGCCTCTCCACTGGGTGCCTTTCCACCTGGGCTCCCGGGCGCTCTTACGTCGTCCCCCTACTTCCATCTCTTGGGACCTGATTAGCCTGTGTGTGGGTCTGTCCAGTCTCTGGCCTCCCCTCTAACCGCCCTCCCGCCTCGCCCCCCACCCCCGCTCCCCGCGGCCGTCGGTTGCAGGTCCCCAGTCGCTGTCTATAGCCGTGTCTATAAATACCGTGCCCCGGGCCAGGCTCTGTAATTACAGCGGGCGGGCCGGGCCGAGGGGAAATAATTATGGAGACCCAACGGGGTGAGGGGAGGTAGCGACCCCCAGGCCCGCCACTCCCCTCCCACTGTGCCGTAAATCCCGCCCCGGACTCTGCTGAAAGGGGGCTCTGGGCCCCCAAGGGGGAGTAACGGGGAGGGGTGTTGTGACTGGACGTCTGCCCCCCCCCGAAAAGAAAGAGACTGGGGAAGAGATATTGGGGTTCCCGAAAAGAGAATCCTAAGGTACAGGCCACTGAGTCCCTGCGAGAAGCAGAGGAGAGCAGTCCGAGGGTCAGCGAGGGAGGGTTCCCACTCGCCCCCCCACACCAGGTAGAGATCGGGGGTGGGGTTTCCCTCGGTGGCTGTGGGCGGGCGGCTGGAGGCAGGGGCTGGGCCGGGGGCGGGAGCGGGGTGGGGGTTCTGGGCTGCCGGGGTGGCCGGGGACACACAGGAGCGGCGGCCACCGAGGAGGGAGCAGCGCCGGAGCCCCGACGGCGCCTCGCTGCATGGAGCTGGGTCACTGAGAGCTGTCGCCACCCGGCAGCCTCCGACTTCCCCGAGACCCCGGCGTGCGAGCCTGCTCGCTCTCTCCTGCCAGCCTCGGGGTGTCCGGCGCCTCCGGCGGTCCCTGGGACTTGGCGTTCCGGGCGCCAGCTATGGAGCGGTGCAGCCGCTGCCATCGCCTCCTCCTGCTGGTACCGCTGTTGCTGGGCCTGAGCGCGGCCCCCGCCTGGGCAGGTAAGGGGAGTCCCAGCGCCTGGGTCATCGGAATCAGGCTGGAGCTCCGCACACCTCGGGACAGGGGACAGCTGATGCCTGAGGAGCAGGGGGCAGCTTCTGGGTCCAAGAATGGGTTTTGGAGGGGGTCAGGGGTCCAGACTGGAGGGCAGGACACCTGGGTTCCTTGGAGCCAGGGTGGGGATCTCTTTTCCTCCTTGAAGTGACTGGTGGAGGGCAGGTAAGGCTGAATGGCAGAGCATCACCTGAGGGCGGTGAGTGGGGCTGGATGGTGGGGTCCTCCAGCAGGGCCACTGTGGTCCAGCTACTGCTGGAGTCAGGAGTAGATGCCAGTGTTGATGGGTGAGAGGCGCATGTCTGTTTTCTGTCTTTCTGTCTGTATCTCTGGGGTGAGGGGGGGGAGCATCCTTGGGTCAGAGCAGAGCCTCGAAAGTAGAGAAAGGAGGGATACCTGGACTATTTGTCCCATCAGCTTCCCCGACAGGATCCCCTTCCCCCTCCCCGTGCCCTCGATGCTGCCACGCGGCTGGCTCTGGGGAGCACTGGGGCTGGCTGCCAACAGGACGGCCGCTGGACAGGCCAGGATCAGGTGTCTGAGGCAGGAGCCAACTCTTTGCATTCCTGCCCCGCCCCTCCCCCTCTGGCCAGCCGGGCTCCCCTGGGACCCTGGCATCCACAATCCCAAGCTTTTCCTTCTTTTTCCCAGGATCCAGAAGTCCTGGCTCCTAGGAAAGGGGGTTTGATGTTGGAGAGGAGGAGGCTGGGAGTACCTGGGTACTAGGCAGGCTGGAGCAAGCCCCCTCCCCCCGTGGAAACACTGGAGGCTGATTTGCATATAACTTGACTATTCATTTCTTCTCTGCTTTGGAGAGAAGATGGTCAGAAAATCAGCATAAAGGATTAGATTAGATTACAGAAGGAAGAACTTTCAAGATAGGAGGAGCATGTGGCTCAGGGACAGAAAATTGAAGTGTGGGATGTCTGTAGACTCTAGGAGTCTTTTTTAGAGAGAAAAGGGAACCTTTAACATGGAGGCAGGGGGATGGCTGAGATGACTGTCTCTTATTTGGGGGCTGAGTGGGTAGAGGTGGGACCCCAGCGGGAAATAGGTTAGTGTGGAATTCATCAGAGTAAAGAAAAGGGCGTTTTGGGGGCCAGAGGTAGAGTGGTGAGGGCGATGGGGCCACCAGTGGGGAGACTGGGGCAGATTGAGGCCAGAGACAGTGGGGCACGTATGTGGCTTGAAGTGGGAAGATGGGTGGGCAGACCTGTGGGTAGGTTGTCTATAGGATGGAACTGTACTCTTCTGGGGTTTGGTGGAGGGTGGGGCCCTCTGAGGTCTCCTTGGCCTGGGGTCTCTGTGAGTCTCTGTGTCTCTGTCTCACTTACCCTTCGTCTCTCAAAGCGGCCCTTGTGTGTTGGTGTTTGCGGAGCTGCCACACGTGGGGGCCAGGCTAGGGCAGGGGAGTGGGAGGGGGCAAGGCCGTGGTTTCCCGGCTTCTGGACTCAAAGGGCCTTTTCTCTGCCTGCCCGCCCCACCTCACCTACCCCACCCAGCTCTGCTCTCCTGATCACTCTGGCCCCTGCCCTGCCCCACACTTCTATGAGGGTTTTGCTGGAACTTTCTCTGGGATTTTTCCAATCGAGCTGATGGAGTGAGAAGTATGTGTATTGGGGAGCAAGTGAGGAAGAGGCGACCTCTGTCTTCTCAGGAGTTTGAACCCTCAGAAGCTGAGTTCTAGGTGGACAGGGCTGGTGGCCCGGGTCTTGAATCTTTGGACCGTGGCGGGGGGGGGTGGCGGTGGGGGCAGGGTCGAAGTTCCAGGTGTGGGGAGCTTGCCCGGGTTTTGGGCAATGGACTCTGATGGGATCCACAGATGTGTGGCTCCAGGCCCTGGACCTGCCCCGGCTCCGCGTGGCAGCTTCAGGCTCCCCACCCGCCCCTGCACCCCAGCGCATCTCCCGAGCCAGGGGCACCGGCTCCTGGGGTGGCTCTTTCTTGTATCTCCTTCCTCTGCATGGTCAGAGGTGTCCCCACCTCCCCAAACACGGGAATCCCAGCAGCTTGCAGTCCCCTCCCCACAGAGCTGCTTCTCTGTTCCCTCCCTCGTGGCCCCCCTGCACCTCCCGTGCCCAGGATGATCGTTTGCCCAGATGTTGTTTATGCTGGAGACATGGGACTGAGGCCAGAGACCCAGAGACCAAGAGATACGGAAAGGGAGGAAGAGAGGGAGAAAGGAAAAGCTGGGTAGAGTGTGAGGGAAACGGAGGAAGACAGAAGAGCCAGGGAGAGAGAAAGACCAACAGATACAGAGACAGAGAGAGTAAGCGTGACAGAGCTAGAGTAAAGGGAAGGCAGAGTTGGGAGAGAGAGATTAAGAGAGAATAGAGAGAGATTCATAGGCTGAAAGATGGAGATAGGGAGAGAGTGACAGAGACAGAGGCTGGGAGGCGGGGACAGTGGTGGGCATGGAGCTGAATACCGGCTCAGCGCTGCCCTTTTCCAGGTGACTTTCGTTTTCCATCCATTCAGGCCCCGTTCAGGAGCAAATAAGGGAGAGGTGACTTTTATCTTCCAGGGAGTTTGAGCCCCAGGAAGCTGAACTGTAGACCCCAAATGTCCCCCGTGTGGGCCCTCCTGAGAGTGTGTCCCTTCCCCTGACCCTCGTGGACTCTCCCAGGTGCAGGCCCTGTGGATGTGCTGCGGGCCCTGAGGTTCCCCTCCCTCCCTGACGGTGTCCGGAGGGCGAGAGGCATCTGTCCAGCTGATGTGGCTTACCGAGTGTCCCGACCCGCCCAGCTCAGTGCACCCACCCGCCAGCTCTTCCCAGGTATGGGTGACACGCTGGAGGAGGGAGAGTTGACCGAGGTCACAGGGTAGGGTCTGGGATCAGACACAAGAAGGGAAGGGGTTAATGTCTTGCTTTGCCTCTCGCTCCACCTGTGTGTGTCTCTCGGGTACCAGGAGGCTTTCCCAAAGACTTCTCTCTACTGACTGCTGTCCGGACCCGCCCTGGCCTCCAGGCTCCCCTCCTGACTGTCTATAGTGCCCAGGGCGTCCGACAACTGGGCCTGGAGCTTGGCCAACCTGTCCGCTTCCTGTACGAGGACCAGACTGGACGGCCTCAACCCCCTGCTCAGCCCGTCTTCCGAGGCCTCAGCCTAGCAGATGGCAAGTAAGTCAGTTTGCTCCTCTGGCCTGTCTGGCCTACCCTTTCAGGAGCTCCCCTCTGGCCCCTGCCCGCAGAGCCCCCACCCCCTAATCTAGGAAACCCTGCCGACCCTGTGGGCCACCACTCACTAACCCACTGCCCAAACTTCTGCCTAATCACTTCTAGCCCAGAGTTTGGGCTTTAGAGTTTAAATCCTTGCAAGTAGGACTAGCTTGTACCTTGGGCAAGTTCCTTGACTATTTTTAGTCTCGGTTTCTATGTCTGAAAAATAGGGATAATAGAATTGTGAGAATCAAATGAGAAAGTGATGGGATGGTGCCTGGTGTATTGTAAGCCTTCGGTACATGGTAGTTAACTGTGATTACTACTATTGTTATCATTGGCTTGTCAACTCTTCCATCAAGGGCTGCTCAGCCCTCTTGACTTACCCCCTTCAGTCAGTTGCTTGAACCTCCCGCCACCCTGTCCCTATGACCAGATGGCACCGTGTGGCTGTGGCTGTGAAGGGCCAGTCGGTCACCCTCATAATTGATTGCAAGAAGCGAGTCACCCGGCCCCTCCCCCGAAGTGCTCATCCAGTTTTGGACACCCGAGGCGTGATCATCTTTGGTGCTCAGATCCTGGATGAAGAAGTCTTTGAGGTAACCAGAGCAGCCAGAGAGAGGAGTGACTTCTGGTTCTATGCCTTGTATCCACTCCCCTTCTGACCTCAGTACTCTGTCTTCCTATGTCCTACCCTTCACTTTTCCTTTCATAAATTTATATTTCCATTTCCTATCTTCAGGGCTAATTTTTTTTCTGTAGGAGAATTAGGTGCCCACTTATGTGGCAGGACTGTCCACAGTCACTTATTCTGTCACTCGGTTTTCATTAGTCCACCCATCCATCCATCTCTTCAACTGATCCATCTGCCCATCTATTCACCCACGCATCCATTCACACACTCACCCACCTACTCAACCATTCAGTCTTGTATCCTCCCACCTGCCCATTCTTCCCCTGCTCAGCCACTCCCTGCTTTAAACCACCCATCTATTCAGCTATCCTTCCGTCCATCCATCCTCTTTAACCCATCCATCCACCTATTCACTCATCCATCCACTCACCCGCCCCGTCTACCCATGCATAGAAGGATACATGCATGCATCTAGCAACTCATTTACCCACCGCACTCTCCACCCTACCATTTCTTCACTTCCATCCATCTACCTACATACTGTTTGTATCTACTCTGCACCTCCCATTTATTTACCCACCAATCCACCCACACATACATTCACCATCCATCAACGCTCCCATTCAGTCAAGTGTTCGAGCCCCTATTCACCCACGCACCCACCCACCCATCTATCCATCCACCCATCCATCTGTCCATTCACCCACCCAGCCAGTCAACATTTTCTGAATACTTGCTGGCCCAACACTAAGGGGGAACACAGAAGAATAATATCAGATCTCAATCATCCCAAGGAACTACCAGTTCCACTGTGGAGATGAGACAGTATCCCCAAACTAGAATACAATGCAGGGTGCGCTTATCACCACATGTGGGCACAAATAAATGCCATTGGAAATCAGAACTGTCTTCCCCCCATTTCCAGAGATCCTGAGAATTCTCATCATCACTGTCATTGGAAGGTCAAAGCAACTAAGGTTGGGCCACTGTCTCCAGAAGCCCTTGTGAACAGGCTCATGCATGGCCACATGGGCAGGGTGTAGGCCAAGAGTTGAACTTACAGTTGGAAGGTTTGAATTCTAGTCCTGATTCTACCACTTCGAGTGACCTCGGACCAGTCATTGTCTCTTTGAACTTTTATGAATGGAATGTGCTTGGAAAATAGGCATAAAGATCCTTGTTCTACTGACTTCAATCCTTGTCCAACTGTCCAGTTGTTGTGAAGGTTCAGTGGGATTATGAATGAGAAGGTCCTTTGAAAACTGAAAAGAACTGTGCACATGGGAGGGCTGGTAATGACCTTCTCCATTACATAGTCTTATCTCGGATTGGCCTCCGACCCCGTGTCCCAGACTCTACCCTGTGTCTCTTGGAAGCCCACTCTGCCTCCCTCCATTGGTGTCCCTTCCTCTTGTCTTTGTAGGGTGATGTTCAGGAGCTTGCCATCGTCCCGGGGGTGCAAGCTGCCTATGAATCCTGTGAACAGAAAGAGCTGGAGTGTGAGGGGGGTTGGAGGGAGAGACCTCAGAGACAACAGTCTCACAGAGCCCAGAGATCTCCGAAGCAGCAACCACCAAGACTTCATAGGTCACAAAACCAGGAACCCCAGCGACAGGTGAGGGAGCTGGGTGAACCCCAAACTGCAGCACACCCCAGGGAGGGAAGACACCCTCACATCTCCCCAGGGGAATTCCCCCGATGTCCCAGAGCTCCCCATCCTATTTTGGGCTCCTGTTCTCCCCTCCCTTGTGCCCCTCCCCAGCCGTACCCTCTATTCCCATCACCCGCCCCCCCCCCACCCCCAGTCCTCATTCATCAACCTTTTTATTTTCATTTAAAAATAAAAAGTCATCATGAAGAATTCGTGGCTGGGAGCCGTGTCCCCTCCTTGTGTCTCCTCCTCTGCTAGTCTTCCTGGGACTGTGCCCTTGGGCTTTCCATCCCTTCCTCGAATTAAGAGATTGCTAGACCATGGAGAGTTGGGGAGAGAACTGGGGACAGAGGATGGGAGAGCAGAGGAGGGGAGAGGCAGAAACAGGGAGAAAGTTGAAATGATAAGACCAGGAGGGGAAGAGGGGAAGGAGTAGGAGGTAGAGTAGGTCTGTGCAAGTGTGGATACGGGGCCCTCTCTCTGGCCCCCTGCACGGGGAGGTGCAGGATAAGGGACTGGTGGGGGGAAGGGAAGGGAGGGTACGAATTGGGTGGAGTCTTGACAGTGACAGGGGTCAGTGGTCTGAAGATTGGAGGGTCAATCTCTTAATCACGTCTGCTTCTGTCCCACGTGTGGGACCCATCCCCCTTTCCCACCACCCCTTCTCTCTCCTGACTCCCACCCCTCCTTTCATCCCCAACTCCCACGCCACCTCCTCACCTGCCTGCCCCCCCTTCCCACCTATTCCCACCGCCCCTTCCCTAACCCCAGTCCACTGAGTCTCTCTACTATGACTACGAGCCCCCCTATTACGACGTGATGACTACGGGGACCACCCCTGATTATCAGGTAAACTTGAGAGACTTCTCCCGTTCCCCCCACCACCCCTTGCAAACATCTATGACACCTTCCTCCCCTCCCCACATGCAGGGAGAGCCACCTTGTATTTAGACTGTGGGCATTCCCTCACTGCCCCCTCCCGTGTCTCTCTGCTGCAGTGGCCTCCAAGCCCCAACCACAGGGCTCCCCCTCCCCCCAGGGGGCGTCGGACCCCTCCCCGAAAGCCTACCCCACCTGCCAAGAGATCAGCGGCCGGGCAGGCGTCCCCCTCTCGAAGTGGAGGTTCTGGCCCAGCTCGGGGCCAGCCTCCCCTCTCCCGGCGCCCAGCTCTGATGGCAGCTCCCATCACTACCCGGGGCCCCCCCAGGACCAGAGGCAGCGGTTACCGGCAGGTAGAGCCAGGGCATCCAGATCTCTGCCCCCAAACCTCTGTGACTTCGGAGATTCACTCTCCCCAAAGCGTCCCCCCTCCTAAGGGGCTGCAAGATCTGAGATTGCCCCCACCCCCCAGCACAGACAGACACTGCCCCCGGGGGATGAACTGCTGCTTGGCCTCCCTTTCCGCTAACCTCTCTCCTTTCCTCCCGCCCTGTGCTCCTCTCCCCACACTTTCCCCCTGGGGTTAGGACCCCACCCCAGGTGAAGAGGAAGGAAACCTGGAGTCACGCCCCTTGCCACCCCCTGAGGAGGTAACTCCATCCCCCACCCTCGCCCCAGCTGGGTCGGTGGGCATCTGTGACCCACTTCCCTTGCCCCACGTCGTCTTGATGAACCAGCGCCTCCTCTGGCCAGAGGGCTCTTTGTCATCTCCATTCGTGTCCTTCTGTCTCCTGGTCACTCCGGACCTATCGGTCTGCTTTCCTCTCTCAGAACAGTCATTTTTCTCCAGTGTCCATGTCTCCTGCCATTATTCTTTGATTCTGGAGTAACTTCCTCTCCCTGTTTGTGTCAAATGGTTTTACTTTCTGTTATATTTCTGTTCCCAGGAGCCATTTTCTGTCCAATGCTGTCACTTTTCCTCTTCTCCTCCTCTTTCCATCCATTTCTTTGGTCATTCCTTGGATTCTTTCATCGATTATTATGTCCATGGACTGTCCACTCTGTGTCCAGCCCTCTGGCCACCCTTCTTGTTACCCATCATTTCTTCCAACCGGGCCCATTTTCTGGACCTCCCTCCACATTGGGGGGCTTTGATGGCCATCCCCCTTCTCTACAACGGCTCCCCTTGCTCTTCTTGGGAGGAAAACGCCAGTCCCTGTTACCCTTCAGAATCCTTTGGGCTGGAAGTTGTCACACCCTGGGGTCCAGGGAAAACCTCCTCTCGGCCCTAATGCCCCCATCTACCCCTCTCCCTCCCCATCCCCGGGAAGGAGCAGACAGATCTCCAGGTCCCCTCCACAGCCGACAGGTTCCTGACAGAGGAATATGGGGAGGGTGGCACAGACCCCACAGCAGGGCCCTACGATTACACCTATGGCTATGGGGACGATTATCGTGAGGAGACGGAGCTTGGCCCTGCACTCTCTGCGGAGACAGCCCACTTGGGAGCCGTAAGTGAAAGGAGCTCCTCTTCCATCCTTGACTTCCAGTGGGAGCTACAAGAATCGCTTCCTGTTGTTTTTGATTGTTGTCTCTTGTCTGTGAGCTACTTCCCATTAGTGGTTTTACATTTTCTGTTCACTTCTTGCCTTCCCTTGCCAAAAGTCTTATTCTATGGATCCTTCTGTCCAGGGCAATTGGTTGTTTTTGTTTTCTTTTTTTTTTTTTTAATCCTATGGCCACTTTCTGTCTTTCTTGGTCACTTCCTGTCTCCATCAGGCTGGATTTTATAAAGCTTTTGGTCAATAAGCCCCTACCTTGTGTCCATTTTCAGTCTGTCTCGATCATTTCTTCTTGGTCGAAACAATTTCTTGTCCGTGTTGCTGCCAAATGATCTAACTTCCTCTATCACATTTTCTAACCTACAGGCCCCTTCCTGTCTGTCCCCTCCTGTCTTCTCCCCTTCTCTACAATGGCTCCCCTCCTGTCTTCTCCAGTCATGGCACCCGTTCTGGTGACTGTGTCAGATTGAACTGGAAGGGACTTATTCTTTGTGTTTTGGCTCTAGTTTTTCATGCTCTCTTATCCTTTGATAATCAGCCGCTTCCTATGTGTCTCAGGTCATCCAAATCATAAAGTTTCCATTGTGGGCCTAGATATTTATCACGGCCACTTCCTGTGTGTACTAGCCTTGATGTTTGTGTTTGCTGGAAGAATTGCCTTTCATTGTCATAATCCATTTCCCGGAGTTACTTTCTGTCTGTTTTGTGAATTTCTTTTCTCTCTTGGTTGTGGTAGCCATGTTGTTATTGAAGGTCCACTTCCTGGATCCTCTTTCCTTGGCTGCTTCCTGTCTGTCCCACCACTTCCTGTTTATCTGGTTCATTTTCTAGCCGTCTTGGCCATGTTTAATTTTTCTTGGCCCTGGTATCATTCTTGCTTCCAAGTGTTTGTCCCTTTGTTCTGTCTCCCCTAATTGTGTCCCATGTTTCAACCACTCCCTGTCAGTGGGGTATTTCCTGTCTACTCACTTCATCTTTTTCCTCTACCCCACTGCCTCATCCTACCCTCCCTGCTCTAATAATTCCACCCTTGACCCTCTGCTGCCTTTCCCTTATGCTGCTTTCTGGAAATTTAGGGTTGATCTGGGATATGGGAGAGTTTGGAAATTGATCACTGTTGCTTGATCAGGATGGAGGTAGAGGGGGGCATTTTGAAGATCTTTGTTGGGAGAGTTGGGGGGTGGTGGTGAATATCCTCCATTCTCCTTGTCCTTATCTTGGTTCTGGCCCCAGAGTTGGGAGTGGGCATCGGAGTGGAAGTGTGGAAGAGAGGCGACGGGTGGGCTTGAAGTATAAATAAGGGTCAGAGGAAGGGTGTAGCATCCTTTCTGGGAGAGTAACTGGGAGGACTTGAGGGGCTTGGCTTGGGGCTTGAGCAACTGAGCCCAGGAGCTGTATTTTCCCAAAATCCAGTTATGAGGTCTAAGTTTGAGATATCAGTGGGGACTGCTCTCCAGATATACTTACAGTATGAATGTCTAATCTCCGGGGAGTTTTAAACTTGTGAACCCTTTGAAACTCTAAGTAAAATTCTGTGCATAAGGGCATACACTTTTTCTTTTCTGGAGAAAGACTCCATAGATTACATCAGATCCTCATATGGATGCATGACCTTCCCCTAAACCCAAGTAAAAATCTATCCACAATCTTAGAGAGATTCTTATTTGGTGAGGTGGGGTAAAGATGAGGAAGTTGATGGTTTCTTAAGGTTCTCAGGGAGTTTGGGGAATAAGGTGCAGTCCTCCAGAAGAGAATTTGGGAAGGTTGGGGGTTTGGAATCCCAGGAAGTGTCTGGGGACCTTCCTGAGAGAGGTTCTCAGGGAGATGAGGAGACTGTGTTTGCTGAGGTGGAGCTGGGAATTGTGGGGAGGGGAGCCCTGAGGTCTCCCTTGGCAGACCTGGGAGGTCTGTGAAGAGGGAGTCTTAGAGGAGGAGGGGTGGACTTGGGGGTAGGGTCAGGAGGTCTCCAGAGGACCTGAGACTGCCACAGGGATGGGGGAAGTCCTGGTGTCTTGGCTGCTTATGGGCCCCCCTGGGGGTTACATATGTGTCTCTCTCAGGCTGCCCGTGGTCCCCAGGGGCTGAAAGGAGAGAAGGGGGAGCCTGCGGTGCTGGAACCTGTAAGTCACTGTGGTCACCGAGCTGAGGGCAGTGGGATGAAGGGAAGGAGGTGGGGGTGCTAGCCCTATAGCCTCTGACTTTTAACCTTTGACTCCACAGGGTATGCTAGTGGAGGGGCCCCCTGGTCCAGAAGGCCCTGCGGTGAGTTCTAGCTGTGACCCACTAGCCTCCATTCTTTTCACAGAGATGCTTCCTACATGCTCACCTGTGCCTTCCCCACATAGGCCCAGGCCTCCTTCTTAGAACTCAGAACACCCTTCCAATCAAAGCTTCCCAGATCCCCAGATCTCTTCTGTAGAGACCACCCCTCAGCCACATACCCCTCTTCTATCCGAACGCCCACACCTGACCCCCTCTTCTTGTGTCCTTCAGGGATTTCCTGGTCCCCCTGGCATCCAAGGCAATCCAGGCCCAGTTGGAGACCCAGGCGAGAGGGTATGAGGACATCCTATGGGGGTGGGAGGAGGGCTGCAGAGGAGCCACTGGTACCCAGTAGGGGTACCATGCTCAGTAATTTCTCATTAGAAAAGAATTAGACTCTGGTCGGGGAGGGGAGTAGTCTGG
The DNA here is from genome assembly GCF_028023285.1 of Balaenoptera ricei. Classification (NCBI taxonomy): domain Eukaryota; kingdom Metazoa; phylum Chordata; class Mammalia; order Artiodactyla; family Balaenopteridae; genus Balaenoptera; species Balaenoptera ricei. Next base: position 41,439,945 of record NC_082649.1, read on the forward strand.
TGTCTCACCATCATTTTTCTCCATGGGGTGTGGGGAGAGCTTGGGAAAGATGTAGGGAAGTCTATATTTATTCTGTTGAGGAGGGTTTCAAAATGATGCCAGGACCCTAACAATCCCCTGTGGCCATATCCTTCTCATTCTTTCCCCACTCTAGGGCCCCCCTGGCCGAGCAGGGCTCCCTGGATCAGATGGGGCCCCTGGCCCTCCCGGCACATCCCTCATGCTCCCAGTGAGTTGTCTTCTGGGCTTTGGAACGAGCTGAGGGGGGAGGGCGGGAGAATTGTGTTGTGTCACCAAGAACCAGAGGAGCAGGAACGCCAAGGAGGAGTCTCTAAAGACCATCCACCCAAAGAGATTGATCTTAGGGGTGGAGGGTTTAGGGCCTCATTAGATGACCTGGAGCCAAACATGGAGCATCTAGAATTGGGCAGAAAATCCTAAATTTCAGGGGGTCTAGAACCAAAGGAGAGTCTTTGGGGAAGAAGGGGCTCAAGAGTGGAGGAGGAGGACAGGAGTTGAGTTTCTGAAAACCTCTAAGTGATTACCTGGAACCCATGGGAGACACTGGAGGGGGGCATGGGGGGAAGTGGTGTCCTGGAACCTGGGAAATGGGGCAGACATACTGGATGATGCCTCTGGCTGGGAGGGTCATGTGGATTTCCTGGAAGACCCTAGACCTTCTCTCCTTGGCCCGCAGTTCCGGTTTGGCAGTGGTGGGGGTGACAAGGGTCCCGTGGTGGCGGCCCAGGAGGCCCAGGCCCAGGCAATTCTGCAGCAGGCACGGGTGAGGAAGGCTGGGGGATCTTGGTGGGGGGAAGGGTGTGGTGGGAAGGGGAAGACTCTAGGAAGAGTTGGAAGGGTAGGTTGGAGTGAATGTAGGGCAGGCGGAGGTCTGGGTTGGCTTGGGGTTGAGAGGGAGGTTGGGGAAGATACAGGGCAGTGGAATGAAGATCAGGGGTACAAGGGTGACTTTGGGAAGTGACCTGGGGTCCGGAGTTCTCCAGCTGCCTCTTGCTTAGCTCTTCCATCTCCCCTGCTCCCCCAGCTGGCGCTCCGAGGACCCCCGGGTCCCATGGGATACACGGGCCGCCCTGGACCCTTGGTGAGTGAGTGGGGTGTTGGGATAGGGGATTCTTTATTTGTGTGTGGGGGTATGGATAGTTCTGGAAAAGGACCAAGTTGCAAGTTTTTTGCTTCTTTGGGGGAGGGCTCTGAGGCCACCGATGGGTGTGTCCTTCAGCACAGCCACCCTCTCTTCTCTCTCACAGGGACAACCTGGGAGCCCTGGACTGAAAGGAGAATCTGGAGACCTAGGACCTCAGGTGACAGCCCCCACCCACCTGATCCCCAAACCAGTGCCCCCTCCTCTGTCTATACCCACTAACCCTGCCCCTGCCTCTCCCTCCCAGGGCCCCAGAGGACCTCAGGGCCTCATGGGCCCCCCTGGCAAGGCTGGGCGAAGGGTGAGTGACCTGGGGGTAGGATGGGTGTGGGTGGGGGATGGGAGACAGGGCATGGGGTGTGGAGGACTGTGCCCCCGCTGGCTCTTGACACCTCCCCTGCACCCCCAGGGCCGAGCGGGTGCTGATGGAGCCCGAGGGATGCCTGGGGAACCTGGAGTGAAGGTAACAGGTTTGGGCCCCTCTCTGACACCCATAACTCCCAGCCCCACCTGAGCTCGTTTGTTTTTAGGGATAACCGAGTACCCCCATGAAGCAGCCCCTCCCTACTCAGGACACAGTAGAGAGGGGTGGGGTGGGAAAGGGACTGGGACCTCACCTGGGCTGCCCCTCTGCTCCCCAGGGTGACCGAGGATTTGATGGCCTCCCAGGGCTACCTGGGGAGAAAGGACACAGGGTGAGTATAGGGGCGTGGTGTGTTGTGATGAGGGGGTAGATCTTCTGTGGAGGGGAGGGGAGGTAGGAGGCTGAGGGTCCCAGCAGGAGCTCAGTGAAGGAAATTGGTTGGTTAATTGAAGACAGTCAGTGTCTGCCTGTGTTGGGGGCTCTGCACCCCCTCTTACCTGTTCACCCATTTTCCAGGGTGATACTGGTGCCCAGGGCCTTCCTGGGCCCCCCGGCGAGGATGGAGATCGGGTAAGTGTTGTGGACGGCGGCGGCAGGGGCGGGGGCTGGGTATGGGAGAGGTCTGGACGCTGAGCCTGCTTCACCATGTCCTCCTCCTCCAGGGAGACGATGGGGAGATTGGGCCTCGGGGGCTGCCTGGAGAGTCGGTGAGTGTCAAGGGGTTTGGGGATGGGGGTGGCCCTGGGGATGCCAGAGGAGGGACGCGGGCATGAAAGGGACACGTTTTCTCTCACCCATGCGGGTCCTATCTTCCCCTCACCTGAATGCAGGGACCCCGAGGTCTCCTTGGCCCCAAAGGTCCACCTGGGATTCCTGGGCCCCTGGTAAGTGACTGTCCCTGACTTCTGACCCTGCCCTCTCCCTCTCTCCACCTTCCCTGACTGCCTCCCTCCTCCCTCCCCTCCGGCTCCTCCTCCCTGGCCCCCACCTAGCCCTGCTTCAGCCTTCAGCCCCTGGTGCCCTTGCAGGACCATGTCTTGTAGTGCACCAAAGGCTCTCATCATAGCCAAAAAAAAAAAAAAAAAATCCTCAAGAAAAACAAAACAAACCCCCACAAACCCACAGCCCCAGGGCCCCAGAACCCCACGCCCTGTGGATCTGGACCGGCTGTGTTTGCTTAGGTTTTGGATGAACTGCTGTGCGCCTGACCCGTCCCACCCTCTGGGATGGCCTGGCCTCAGAAACCACAGGTCCCTCCAGGGCCCAGGGCCGCCTTCCAGCCTGCTCATGCCCCTCTCGTGTTTCAGGGAGTCCGAGGCATGGATGGTCCCCATGGCCCCAAAGGAAGCTTGGTGAGTGATGGGCATGGAGACCCCACCCGACCCTTAGCCCCTGGGGTCTCTGCCAAAGTCCTGTTCCCTTTGCCACCATTTCAACCCCCCGCCTGCCGTCTCGGCTGTCCCTGCTGGGACTCGGCTCTCTGCCCTGTTTGTTCTGTCACCATCTCCTTCTGACCCCTGCCTGGTTGCGTGTTTCTAGGGACCCCAGGGAGAGCCAGGACCTCCTGGACAACAGGGCACTCCTGGGACCCAGGTGAGTGGTCCTGTCCATCCCCTCCCCAGCTTTAGCGATTTCCCCTGGGCTTCCACAGTGGGCCAGATCCCGGGTGGGGACAGGAAATGAAGGGTCTCAAGCCTTTGCTGCTCATGCTCTGAATGGGGGCTGCTGGCAGAGAGAGCGGCCCACCCCTGGGGGGGCCCCTGTGACTTCTCTCTCTTGTGTCTAGGGTCTCCCTGGGCCCCAGGGTGCCATCGGCCCTCATGGAGAGAAGGTAAGTGACTAAGTGATCGGGGGAATGGTGGATGGGCCAAGGCGGGGTGTAGGGTGGGCCCCAAATGTCTGGCTGGGACTGAGCCTCCTCATCTCCCTGCAGGGTCCTCGAGGGAAACCAGGGCTTCCTGGCATGCCTGGCTCAGATGGACCCCCGGTGAGTGGCCCCCACCTCTTAATACAAATCCCCCTTGACCTTCCACCCCAGGGAATGACTTTCAAGCACCTTCAGTGAGTGTCCATACTGTGTGTCCCTTGCACTGGGAGGTCACTGGTGGTGCTGCCAATGGTCGGTCAGCTTCATTAGGTCCCAGGGGGGCATTTGGGTGGAAGAAGTGTAGGGAGGGGTGCAGGAGGTGACAGGGGCCAGTGGTCACGCTCTCCTTCCCCTACCTCCAGGGTCACCCGGGCAAAGAAGGTCCCCCTGGAACCAAAGGAAACCAGGTGAGATCTTCCACGCCTCCTCTCATCCCCTGGAGGGGTCTCCACCCAGGCCCTGGGCCTCCAAGTCCTTGGGATTTCCTCATCTCATCACACGGCTCTGACAGTCCTTTGTCCCATGCCCCTCAACCCTCTCCAGACTCCAATGTTGTAACTTCCATTTCCCCCACCCCTAGGGGGCCCCCATGGTGACACCCTGAGACCCCTTTATTGATGCCGCTCTGTCTTTTTTCAGGGTCCATCTGGACCTCAGGGTCCTCTGGGATACCCAGGACCTCGAGGCGTCAAGGTAACGAACCACTGGGCTGGGAGATAAAGGCTGGGGTCAGGGGAGCCAGCTGGGGCCCCAGGAGCTTGGTCCTGCCAGCCCAGCCTCCTCCCCTGATCTCTCGGTCTCTATCCCCCACTCTAATTCCAGGGTGTGGATGGAATTCGGGGTCTGAAGGGTCACAAGGGTGAAAAGGTGAGCAATGCGCCCCTAACTTCCCAGCCCCTCCACCTGCCCCACACCAGCCTTTCTGTCCACCTCTGCCTCACCCCCTCCCTCCATCATCTGTGGTGTCCTTTCACCCCAATCTTTCTCAGGGCGAGGATGGCTTTCCTGGGTTCAAAGGTGACATGGGTGTGAAAGGTGACAGGGTGAGTAGAAACCCCACACTGGCCCCCCAACTCTAAGTGCTGATGATCCTCCCCTTTGGAGCCCCCAGTTACCAGCCTTCCCCTCACCCCCCCAATACCCCAGACTCCTCATCTCCAGGCTCCCTTTAGAGGATCTGATCGCCCTCTAGAGCCTGATCTGAGCAGGAACCCAACCCCGTGCTCTGTGACCCACCAGCTCGCCAATCACAACACTCTCCCTGCCCCTGTGGGGCTCCCTGTCCTGCAGTAGCTTCGGGGACCCCCACCGACCCCACTCAGCCTCACTGGGGCCTGCCTCTCCTCTCGGGGCTCAGCCCCTCCCCTAGTCCCTATCACTCACCTCTCCAACTCCCTCACCCAGGGCGAGATTGGAGTCCCTGGTTCCAGGGGAGAGGATGGTCCCGAGGGGCCGAAGGGACGCACTGGACCCACTGGAGACCCTGGCCCCCCTGGGCTCACGGGCGAGAAGGTGACAAGGAGGGTGTGAGGGGTCTGGTCTACATGCTCTAGGGGGATGGGGCCCGGGGTGCTGGGATCAGGGTTGGGGTGGGGTGCCAACAGCTGAAGTCTGCAAGTCAATCAAAGATGACCATGCATTATGCTCCTCTCTGTGTATATGGCGCCTCCTAGACACTGATGTGTTGAAGGGGGGGGATACATAAGAAGTCAAGGAAAAGTCTCTGTCGTGAAGACTTTACAACAGATTGATGGGGACAGGGCAGAGAGGCCGTCATAGGATACCTGAAGGTGCCGGGCAGAGTGAAAATGTGTCCAGACTCCGAGCAGTAGGCATTCCGAGAAGGAAGAGAGTCAGAGAGGAGGTGAGCTCTGACATCTTCAGAGCTAACTCTCACCAAGCCCTCACCGTGTGCCAGCACCGTGACAACTTGTCCTGTCAGTCCTGTGGGGTGGGCGCTACTACAGTCCTGAAGCATCAGGAGGTTTAGATACTAGTTCATCACACAGCCAGTGAGGGCAAGAGCCAGGGTTTGAGCCCCAAAAGTCAGGCTGCAGAGTCCCTGCTCCCCACTTCCGCTCCACAGCTGCCTTGGCAAGACAGCTCCTGAAGCCTCACGGGGCAGGGGTGGATGGTGGGGGGGCCCCGGGGTGGTGCAGAGTGGAGCCAAGGAGTGAGGCGGGGTTGGGGGGCCTGCAAGGGGGCCGGTCTTGGTGGGGCAGGACTGTGTGCTGGGAAGATGGGGCTGAGGTTGACAGGTAGGCAGGGGCTGGATCACAGCGCCTGCAGGACTTGAGCTGCAGATTTTAAGACACAGGGGAGGTGAGATTCCAGCCCTAGAGTTTGGGGAAAATCCACTCTCAGCAAGGAGAGGTTACAAAAGCCAGGCATCCTGGGAGGTGGGAAATGAGGGGCCAGGGGCTGGGGGTTTGCTGGGTGGGGGCTGGCCCCCATCTCTGAGGGTTGGGATCTCCAGGGATGGAGTGGCGTCCGTGGCCCCTCTCGCTCCTGATCGCGCCCTGTCCATCCACAGGGCAAGCTGGGTGTTCCTGGTCTGCCTGGCTACCCCGGACGCCAGGGTCCCAAGGTGATTCGTTGCCCCGCATGTGCCCCTCCTCCTTTTCCCTTCCCTGACCCCTAATTACAGGAAGCACAGACTGACATAGCAGCGGGGGACCCTAGAGAGAATTTAGCCCACCCCCATTCTACAGATGAGGGAACAGAGGCCAGAAGCACTAGTTATTGGCAGAGCCCGAATCTCCCACCCTGCTGCCTCCACCACCTCTCCTGACCCACCTTGGCCCTTCCTTGGCCCTCCCCTTTTGTGACGTGTCAATTTTTCCCCTCCTCCATCCTCACCAGGGGTCTCTGGGATTTCCTGGTTTTCCTGGAGCCAGTGGAGAGAAGGGAGCCCGTGTAAGCTGGGGAAGGGTGGGTGTGCAGAGGGAGGGGCAGCTCTGGGAGCGGGGACCTCATGCCCTGGGTGATGTGTTGTCTCCGCTTTGTTCCCACCAGGGCCTGTCAGGGAAATCAGGGCCTCGGGGAGAACGTGGCCCCACGGTGAGTGCAGGGGAGAGACGTGCGGCTCAAGATCCAAAGAGGTGCTTTGGGGCTTTTCTGACAACTCCCCTGTCCTCTCTCTAGGGTCCACGGGGTCAGCGGGGACCCCGAGGTGCCACTGGGAAGTCTGGAGCTAAGGTTGGTGGTCTTGGCAGGGCTCATCCCCCCCTCTGCCCTGTAGCCCAGCTGCCCTCAACTCCTCTGGCCGCAGGGTTGGCTAGAAAGCAGCTCCTCTCACTCTCTGACTGTTTCCCCCACAGGGAACATCGGGTGGTGATGGCCCCCACGGGCCCCCCGGAGAGAGGGTGAGTGTGGCTTGAGCCCCCTGTTCCCCAGCGCTCCCCAGGGAGCCAGAGTGGGGCCGGCTCCCTCTCACCGCAGGGAGAGGCCCCTTGCCCAGCACCCCTCCCCATTCTCCTGACTCAACCCAGCTTTGTCTCTAGGGTCTCCCTGGACCTCAGGGCCCCAACGGATTTCCTGGCCCCAAAGGACCTCCAGTAAGCTGACCTCTGACCTCTGACCCGCCTTGGTTCTGTGAATCCTTCCCCATCCCCCTTCCCAGCCTAGAGCTCACCTGACATCTGAACCTCTTCCAGGGCCCCCCTGGGAAGGATGGGCTGCCGGGACACCCAGGCCAGAGAGGAGAAGTGGTAAGTTGTGCCCCGGCCTCCTCAGACCCTCACTCCCGAGCTGTCCTGTCCGGAAGTCCCGCTGGGAAGGTCCTCCTGGCTGAGTGGAGCGCATCTCAGCGCTGCTCAGACCACAGCCAAGGACTTGCTGGTGACCCTGCCCTCCCTCCGGGAGCCTGGGGTCCGTGCCACAATGTCCACGCCTGACTGTGTGTTCTGACTGCCCTCTCCTCTCTTCCTCTCTCAGGGTTTCCAAGGGAAGACCGGCCCCCCTGGCCCCCCAGGAGTGGTGGGACCCCAGGTATGCCTGCTCCCTGGAGAGAAAGGACCCCAGACCCTGGAGTTAGTCTATCTGCCTCTCTTCTCCCTTTTCCCGGTCACGGGCCCCTGCCCCTCCTTTGCCTGAGCTGGGCCCCTGGGGCTGGGATTTGGAGCAGGGATCCCAAATTTCAGTCTGTTTCCTGAACCAGTTCTCATCTTCTAGCATCTTGGAGAAGAGGAAGGTCCCCTCAGGGACACCAGGTGGTATGGTTACTCCACACCGGGGAATGAAAACCAGAGCGGAGGCCTAGGAGAGCTCTGGGAATTTCCCAGGAGCTTTGGGGCAGACATGAAGGGGTTCTAAGGGAAACTTTAAGGTGGACAGAGTGAGGCGAAAGCTCTGAGATTGGAGTCTCTCTGTCTCTTTCCCAGGGAGCCGCAGGAGAAACCGGGCCCATGGGGGAGCGAGGTCACCCAGGCCCCCCGGGACCCCCTGGAGAGCAGGGACTCACTGGAACAGCTGGAAAAGAAGGGACAAAGGTCAGTAAGGGGCCCGGCAGGGGGGAACTTGGGGGTCTAGGGTTGGGGTGCCTAAGAGAACAGGCAAATGGGGATTTGAGGGAATAGATATCTCTCTGCCCAATTTGGGAGTGTGGCAGTGGCTCATCACCTCTGTTTCCTTTTAGGGTGACCCTGGGCCCCCTGGGGCCCCAGGGAAGGATGGTCCCGCTGGTCTGAGGGGCTTCCCGGGAGAGAGAGGCCTCCCTGGCACTGCTGTGAGTGTGACTCCAACCTGGCTGCCTGTAATAAGTCACCAGGCTTCCCGGCACCCCTCAGCGTCACCCTACTCCCGTCTCCCCCCCCCCCCATCCTTCCCCGCATATCTCCTGGACCCCATGTCCCCCCTTCCTGTCTCATGTCTGTTGCCTCTGATCTCTGGTTCATAGGGCGGACTTGGTTTGAAGGGAAATGAAGGTCCGGCTGGTCCCCCTGGCCCTGCAGTAAGTCTGGGGTCCCTGGGGGGCAGAGGGGAGGAAGGATGCGGTGCGGCATCTGGATTTTGGCGGGGCTGCGGGACCGGGCAGGGTCAGCCATAAGGCATCTGATGTTGGGCTCTTCTCCTGGGAACCATGGTCAGTGGTCCTCTGGTGTAGGTGGGCTGTGGTTTCTTCCTTGGGAGGGGTCTGACTCTATCTCCTGTCTCAGGGCTCTCCTGGGGAGCGAGGTGCAGCAGGATCTGGGGGACCCATTGGCCCCCCAGGGCGCCCAGGTCCGCAAGGTCCCCCTGGAGCAGCAGGAGAGAAAGGCGTTCCGGTGAGTGTGGGGTCCCTGGGGAGATGCTGGGGAGGGGTCTGTGAGCTGATGGGTTACGGGGGATTTCCTGTAGGGGTGTTTGAGGGGGACACCCATCTCTGGGTCATGACTCCTTCTTCATTTCTCACAGGGTGAGAAGGGCCCCATCGGTCCGACTGGCCGCGATGGGGTACAGGGTCCCGTGGGGCTTCCTGGCCCTGCTGGTCCCCCGGGCATGGCAGGAGAGGATGGAGACAAGGTGAGGGAGCCCACAGACCCTGGACTCAGTCTTCTTTCCCCATGAGATCGCTGGTCTGGGCATGGCCCGCAATCCCTGTCTGCTTATTCTCCCCACCCTACCCACTCCTTTCTCTAAAACGTCCCACCTGCTTTCTACCCCCAGGGTGAGGTGGGAGACCCCGGACAGAAGGGCACTAAAGGGAACAAGGGGGAACATGTAAGTGTCCATTCCTTTGACTTTTCACCTCTGGCGTTTAACCTCATTTCCACCTGGTCTCTCCTCTTGTCTTGGCATCTCTGACTCTTCTTTCTCCCCCAGGGCCCTCCTGGACCCCCTGGACCCATTGGTCCCGTGGGGCAGCCTGGAGCCGCGGTGAGTGACCGATGTCCTGTCTGCAGCCTTGATTCCACCTTCAGTTTCCCTCTGCCCTTGGGGTTGGGGGTGGGAGTGGGGGGGCTCCAGGCCTGGTGCCTGGCTCTGTGTGGGGCTTGTGGCTAGAACACACCTGACCCACGACCATCTTTGTGTCCTTGTCCTGCCCTCCTCCCACCTCAGGGGGCAGATGGGGAGCCTGGAGCTCGGGGTCCCCAGGGACACTTTGGAGCCAAAGGTGATGAGGGAACCAGAGGATTCAATGGGCCCCCAGGACCCATTGGTCTACAGGTGAGTTGGGGGGTGGAGACAGGGGCTGAGAGGCGGGGTCACACTGGAGCTGATGTCCTCCCCAGACCCCCTAGCCCCCTGCTGACAAAGGAGGTCTGGGGAGGTGGGGGCAGAGGACTGGGTGGTGGGGGGTATGTGGGATCTGGGTGGGGGGGGAACCCCTCTGCCGAGGGCTGTGCTCCAGGTGGTTTGGTCACCTGGGTCTGTGCTGTGTACACCTGCGCAGGGTTTGCCAGGCCCCTCGGGGGAGAAGGGAGAAACAGGAGACGTGGGCCCTATGGTGAGTGGGACCCCATTCATAGGGTGTGATCCCAACTGATTCCAGCCCCACCCGCTAGGCACACCCCTGCTCATCCAGCCCCCACCCCAGCAGCCCACTGCCGCTGACTCCCAGCTCCCTGCATGCCATTCCCTGGCCTGGCTGCCTCCCTCCCCGCCAGGACCTCTGCCTCCCTAACCCTCCACCACTCACGTGCATCCACGGCTCACTTTCTCTCACTTCCCTTCCCATCACGTGTATCTTTTCTCCAGGGACCACCCGGGCCCCCAGGACCTCGAGGCCCAGCTGGACCCAATGGAGCCGATGTGAGTCCTCTTGGCCTCTTGTCCCTCCAGATCAGTGTGGCCAGTCCTCTGCCTCCCTTTCCCCAGACTGTAAACTCTAGTCTCATCTCAGATGCCAAGAGAAGCCAGTGGACCCTGGGAAGGTCTCCCACTGTCTCACTGCTCTGACCTCAGGCCCTCCTCCAGGCTCTGCCCCCTCATGGCACCCCCTCCCATAAGCAATGATCCCTATTTCTATTCCTCTTCCAGGGTCCACAAGGTCCCCCTGGAGGTGTTGGGAACCTGGGTCCCCCTGGAGAGAAGGTACTGGGAAGGGGTACATAGATGATCTGGGGGGATGAGGGTTGGACTTTTGCCAATTTTGGGGGGGGTCAAAAGAGAGTGAGGGGGAATATCAGGATTTTTTTTTGTGGGGGTGGAGGTTTTTGACCGCAATCTCCTTGCAGGGGGAACCAGGAGAGCCAGGATCTCCGGGAGTCCAGGGCGAGCCAGGGGTCAAGGTGAGTGGTAGTTCTGAGGCCCTGCTCTGCAATCCCCTTCACCCCCTCAATCCCACCCCCACCTTTCCTGTGACCTCCTGGAGCTGGAACTCCTGCGCAGCCCATGAGTCTGTGCTCCCGGTCATTCTCCGTGAGGCCTGGTCCCTGGATCCCGGTGGGCTCTGTCCCCCTTTCCTTGAAGGGAAGAGGGGCCAGGGACTCCCACCATGGGCTTGACTTTCTGTGTGCACCCCGATGTCAGCGAGGCACGAGGGGGAGGCTGAAGGTTTCTTAGAAGCACGGGCTGGATCTTTGATCTTTGGGACCCCCTTTGGGACCATCTGTAACCTCTGCTCATCCTCTAGGGTCCACGTGGGGAACGTGGGGAGAAAGGAGAGTCGGGGCAGCCAGGAGAGGCGGGACCACCAGGGCCTAAGGGCCCCACCGGTGATGATGGCCCCAAAGGGAACCCTGTGAGTTTGGGGGGAGGGGCTGCGAGGAGGCCCCTGTGAATGGAGATCTGGGGATATGGGTGTGAGTGTGAGGATCTTGGAGTTTGGGGAGCCCAAGAGTGTGGGAGATGCCTGGGAGGAAGGCTTTGCGAAGGGGGTCTCCTGGGAGGGATGTACGGGGTCTGGGATCCAGAGAGAAAGTGAGAGAAACCCTAGTTAATAACCTGAAAGGCTTAGAGGGCAGGCAGTGCAGGAGGTGGGAAAAAGGGGGTGCCGGAGACCCTCTTCCTAAGTGGTGCAGGTGGGCACTGCCTGTAGAGAGGGAGAGTGTGGCATGTGGCCATGGGGGTCTGTGTTGGCCCTGGGTGGGCTTAGGGGGCTGTGACCCTGACCCTTGGTTTCCCTCTGAATCAGGGTCCTGTTGGCTTTCCTGGTGACCCTGGCCCTCCTGGAGAAGGTGGCCCTCGGGTGAGTCTTACCTGGGGAGGGGAGGGGCTCTGTGTGGCCGATGGGCATGGGCGTGGGAACCGGGGTTATGGTAGGGCAGGTGGAGGGATGGGAGGATTGGCAGTTTGGGGGGTGATGCCAACCAGGTCAGGGGCCCCCTCTGACCTTGCTTCATCCCTGCAGGGCCAGGATGGTGCTAAGGGTGACCGCGGAGAAGATGGAGAGCCAGGACAGCCTGTGAGTGCCCGGTGACCCCTACCCCACCACTGAGCCCAGGCCCTCAGCCCTGTTTCTCCTCCACTATGCCCTATGCCTGAGGGGTCCCTCACCCACCACTCTTCCTCCCTCCATAGGGATCCCCTGGTCCCACTGGGGAGAATGGGCCTCCTGGACCACTTGGAAAGAGGGTAAGTGAGGTGGTCTCCTGGGACCTTGCGGGGCAGGCTGGATGGCAGTTGGGGCAGTGGCAGGTGGGATGTGGAGGGAGACGCCTGGTGTGCCGGTTGTCCTTGGGTGAGGTGTGTATGTGTGTGACCATGTGTGTTCGTAAGTGTGCTGTGTATATTTGTTCCTGTATATTCTGTCTGTTCTTGCCAGGGGTGGTGTTGTGTACCAACCAATCAGAATGGACACGGAGGGAAGGGGCTGGCTTTCCTGGGGAGGTCCCTGCTGGGTCAGGGATTAACCCTGTTTTTGCTGGTGGTGTGTGGGCAAGAGGCTCTTCACCAAATGCACAGAACTACTCAGTATTTTAACAGCTGATACAGCTGTACCGGCTCTCCCATCCGTGAGTCGGCCTCTGTGATTGTGCCTGTGCATGCGCAGGTATGTGTGTGTGTGTGTGTGTGTGTACACGTGTGTGTGTGTGTACACGTGTGTGTGTGTGCACCAGGAGGACAGCGAGGGGGAGAGAGGTGAGCCTGGCTATTCACTGCCGCCTCCACCTGCAGGGACCTGCTGGTGTGCCTGGTCCTGAGGGGCGACAAGGAGAGAAGGGAGCCAAGGTGAGGGAGACGCAGCCCTGGATGCTGGAACATCCCTTCCATCTTTCCACCCTTTTGGTCCTCACACTTCAGCCTCCAAATGCCTTCCCCACATCCACCATCTCCACGCCGAGCCCCCTGTGGGGACAGGGTTCCCTATACTTGTCCCTGCCCCAGGGGTCCCTGGGGTTTGACCCCTCCTCCCTGCCTCACCCCCGTCCACCTTGGACCCCCTGCCCCCAGCCACACCCCCTCCTCTGCCCTTCAGGACACTTTTTTGGGTGTGTTTCAGGGGGATCCTGGTGCTGTGGGCGCCCCGGGAAAGACAGGCCCTGTGGGTCCTGCAGGCCCAGCAGGAAAACCTGGTCCTGATGGTCTGCGGGGGCTCCCGGGTTCAGTGGTGAGTCATGGAGCAGAGAGGCTTGGCTGGGGAGGGGGAGGCGCACGGTGTGGGGACACTCTTCCTGATCCCCGTGGTCCCCTCAAATCTGCAGGGTCAGCAAGGCCGTCCCGGGGCCACAGGCCAGGCTGGGCCTCCAGGCCCTGTGGTGAGTGACTGTGGATAGGTGGGGGGGGGTCGGGGGGGGGTCCCTGGGGCAGTGGGCATCCAGCCTTGGAGGAAGTGGGAAGTGGTGGGGGGAGAGTGTGGTCCCACCTCCCCCAGGAGAGAGTGACTTCCTGTCTCCCCACAGGGACCCCCAGGGCTTCCTGGCCTCCGGGGCGATGCTGGGGCCAAGGGAGAGAAGGTGAGTGACCGCACATAGCCAGGTGTCTCAGCCTCACCCCTGAAACCTCCGGGGGGGCCTTGTGCTCTTGGGGAGCCCTTCCTCAGTCAGGGCCGTGGCAGCCCCCGCTCTTTCCTCAGACCCGGCCCAAGTCCCTCTCTTGTCTTCTGGGCTCTGACCCCTGTGGTTCTCCTTCTCCCCATCCATGTGTCTCCTCTCTGCATCCCCCTGACCACCTGGCCCCTTTTCCAGGGTCACCCAGGTCTCATTGGACTGATTGGCCCCCCGGGGGAGCAGGGAGAGAAGGGTGATCGAGGGCTTCCTGGTCCTCAGGGATCCACAGGGCCAAAGGGGGAGACGGTGAGTAGAGGGCGTGGTCTTGGGAGGTCTGAGGGCGGGGTGAGGGTGGGGATTCATGGGGGTGTGGGAGGGTGGGGGGTGGATACTCAGCTGTGGGGTGAGGGAGGGGGAGGGGAGGAGGACCCAGTTGAACCAGGCCCCTCCCTTTCCTAGGGCATCCCAGGAGCATCTGGCCCTATTGGTCCTGGAGGGTCCCCTGGCCTCCCTGTGAGTACCCCATCTGTTCCTCAACTCAGTCCTCTAAACCCCGCTGCCCCCCTCCATAATCTCCCACTGGCTTCCATGACAATGCCAGCATAACACTCATAGGCCCCCGTGTCCCCCATATGTTCCTACACCTTCAGTGTTTCCACTCCTGTCCTTCCAGGGCCTCCCGAATGTCCCCATGTCCCCCATGCCTGCCCCTCTTGTGATGGCTCCAGGGTCCTGTGAACTCATGACCTTGCCTCTCCAATTCTCCTTGTTCTGATCTTCCCCTGTGGTGACCATCTCTTTCTTGTTCCTCGTTTCACAGGGACCTGCTGGCCCCAAAGGAGCCAAAGGAGCCACAGTGAGTGACCCCAAGCCAGCTCTGACCTTCCCTCCCCCCAGCCCTCCATAGGTGGACTTGACACTGTCTCTTCAAGACAAACATACTCCCTGCCAGCGGAGCCCCTCATTCCCAGCCCAGAGACTGATTTGACCCTTCTGTGACCTTGATTGCATTCTTGACCTCTTGACCCCTCCATGACTTCATTGACTCCCTTGGCAGGGCCCAGCCGGACCTAAGGGAGAGAAGGGCGTCCAGGGCCCTCCAGGACACCCGGTGAGTCAGTGTCAGGTCCTGCTCTTCTGACAGTCCCCCTCTGTCTGGGTGTTTCTCCGCATGGCCCTCACCCTGACCTGTCTCTTGCCCTCTCCGCCCTTCCCTCCACCAGGGTCCCCCCGGCGAGGTGATCCAGCCCCTGCCCATCCAGATGCCCAAGAAGACTCGGCGCTCAGTGGATGGAAGCCAGCTGATGCAGGAAGATGAGGCCGTGCCAACTGGGGGGGCCCTGGGCAGTCCTGGGGGGCTGGAGGAGATCTTTGGCTCCCTGGACTCCCTGCGGGAGGAGATTGAGCAGATGAGGCGGCCGACGGGGACCCAGGACAGCCCCGCTCGCACTTGCCAGGACCTGAAGCTCTGCCACCCAGAGCTGCCTGACGGTCAGTGCCAGGGACACGACATGTGAACAACCGCGTGGACGTAAACAAGCAGGATGGATGTCGGGGGAGGCTTGGGGAAGCTGTGGGGTGGGGGTGAGGGTGGAGGGGCTTGGGGCAGCAGCTCTTTACCAACTGGGTCAGAGGTATTTCCGTATTTAGCAAATGACATGGTCCTACCAGTCTCATCAGCTCGTTACCTGCTCGGGGTCTACAGGAATTGATAAGCATAGACTCGTGGACACACATGCTGGCATTTACGCACACAGACACGTGTGCAAGCCTACAGCCACACGTTGGACCAGCGTGAGGGTGTCAGTGCTCCTACCCCCTCCATTTGCGAGCCTGGGGGTGCTGCTGGGGGGAGGGGAGGCAGAGACGGACAGGGGCATAAGGTGATGCGGGAAACCAGAGCTGTGTTCTGGGGGTCTGGTGGGGGAACGGAGGACTGGGTGTCGGAGGGCACGTGGGGGCGGCTGGTTGGAGCAGTGGGAGGGAAGTGGGGCAAAGAGCATCTTGGGTCCAAGACCTCGGGGGCCCTGACCCTCCCCGCCACTCGACAGGAGAGTACTGGGTTGACCCCAACCAGGGCTGTGCTCGGGATGCCTTCCGGGTTTTCTGCAACTTTACGGCAGGAGGGGAAACCTGTGTGACGCCCAGGGATGATGTCACGCAGGTGAGATCTGGCCTCTGACTGCCCTGTCCCTTGCA
This sequence comes from Balaenoptera ricei, assembly GCF_028023285.1. Classification (NCBI taxonomy): domain Eukaryota; kingdom Metazoa; phylum Chordata; class Mammalia; order Artiodactyla; family Balaenopteridae; genus Balaenoptera; species Balaenoptera ricei. The sequence continues at coordinate 41,455,388 of NC_082649.1, forward strand.
CCACAGTGGAGCCCCCCTCTGGGCCTAGTGGTTTCTGGGTTTGTGTGACAAGTTCCCTGACCTTTGACCCTGCAGAGCCTGCTGACTCTTCTCTTATTCTGTTCCTTCTCACCAGTCTTCTGATGCTCACTTCATCTCCTTCCCCTGACAACCTAAGACAAAAGTCTGTCTGCCTTTTATTTATCCCCTGGTTCCACCCCGGCCCCTTGTTTCTCCCCCAGCCCTTTCCTCCCACCCATTCCCCACCCATGACCCTGGCTCAGCCGCCCTGCTTCTGTAGCTGCTCTGCAGGCCCGTGTCCATCCTTGACTACAGCCCTCTCTCCTGCCAGTTCTCTTACGTGGACTCCGAAGGCTCCCCAGTCGGTGTGGTCCAGCTCACCTTCCTGCGGCTGCTCAGCGTCTCAGCCCACCAGAACATCTCGTACCCCTGCTCTGGGGAGGTCTGGGATGGCCCCCTGAAGCTCCGAGGGGCCAATGAGGATGAGCTGAGCCCGGAGACCAGCCCCTACGTCAAGGAATTCAGAGACGGCTGTCAGGTGGGAACCAGGGAGAGCTGGGTGGGGGCGGGTCCCAGACTCAGGCCGGAGGAGGCGGTAGGAAGACCCTTTGGGCAGGGGCGCTCGGGGAGAGCAGGAGGAGGCCAGCTTCCTGGTGTCAGGAAGGGCAGGAAGGATGGAAGGATGGAAGGATGGAAGGATGGAAGGTGGGTGTCACCTGTGTGCACATGGCAGTGTCTCCAGAGTGGGTCATGCAGGCTTGTAAGCACAGTTACACAGGTTGCCCTCTGCACACACGGGGTATAAACAATGCCCCCTCCCCATGGAAGGGCACATGGACACCCCCAATCCGTATATACATCCCCAGAGTCTCCTGGAAAGGGTCACAAAGGTACACACATGTGGAATTGTGTCAGCTGTCATCACACACTTACACCCACAAGCACATGTACACACGTCCCCGTGGAGTCACACAGGCTCACACAACCACTACAGACAAATAATCTCAAAGACAAACCCAAAGCTGCTCAGACTGGCTCAAGACTGCATGCGTGTGCATGCACACACACATGCACAACCTTCCCAGCTTTCCCAAGCCTGACTCTCCGGAAGAAACTTTAGGAAGAAAATTTAGCAAAGTCTGAACATGGGACACAGATGAGAGGAACAGCATCTCAGGGCACTTGAAGGAGCGGAGAGCCTGGGCCTGAGGTTGGGGTGTCCGCGGGCCCTGTGTGCCTCCCCCATGCTCACTCTCATTCTGGTGTCTCCCCCTCAAGACCCAGCAAGGCCGGACGGTGCTGGAGGTTCGAACACCTGTACTGGAGCAGCTGCCAGTGCTGGACGCCTCCTTCTCGGACCTGGGGGTCCCCCCGAGGCGGGGAGGGGTGCTGCTGGGGCCTGTCTGCTTCATGGGCTAAGACTTTCTCCTCTGTCTGACCCTGTGCATCGACACCAGGCCCACCTGGAATCCCACAGCATCGGCTCTGTGCCACCTCGCAGAAGGGCTCCTCGCCATCTAGGGGGCCTTGGGCCAGGGCACCGAGAGCCCCCAGTCAGGGGCAGTGCAGGGGAGGGGTGCACCTAGGGCTCGCGGCCCTCCCACGTGGAGCCTGTGCCCTGTTCGACAGCTGAGACCCTTATTTAAAATTTACCTCCCAATCACCCCAAACACGTGGAAGAGAAAGGACACTGTGTATTTTGTATTTAAAAGTAATTATATTAATTATTTAAAGAGTGGAAAACAAAATGACAAAAAAGATAAAGAGAGAAATGCCAACAAAAATCAGCGGACTTTGGAGACAGGGCTCTCCAGGGGTGAGCCTGGCACCCTCATCTTTGCCTCAGGGCTCTCCTCAGAGACTGTGGGGGGTTGGGGGCCGAACCCCACCTCCCTCACACCCCACCTGCAGCACCCACTGTGAACGTTGTAATACATGGTCTCCTTTGTCTCAGGGCTCTGCCTCTCTCTGCCCAGGGTGGGGCTCGCTCATCTCTACCTACCAGGTGTTTGGCTCCGCGACCCGCATGCCTGCTGTCTTTCACTTGGTCTGGGGCTCGCAGGAATGCCTGCTACTTGGGGACCAGGCCAGTCCCTCAGGGGAGAAATGGAACAGTGAGGGGTGTGTGCAGGGCCTGCGGTCAGCAGACTGTTGAACTATTGAAATTCTTCCGCGTTAGCTGGGAAATCGCCGTGGCCCTGAGCCCCGCCAGTACACCATTGCCATCCTGGCCACCCCCATCCCTCCCCTGGGTGCCCCCTCACCTTCTCTGATCCTGCAATTAAAGGGTTAATGTGCAGCATCTGGATGGGACTCCCAGGGCCTTGTCTAGCACTATGACCTGCGTTCTGACTGACTGACGGTTAAAAAATGTGATTGTTTCCTGCTGGGGTGTATGTGTGTGGTGCTTGTGTTGTTATTTCAATCCCCACCCCCACTCTCATCCAGCGGCGCCCCTTCTTCCCGGCTGAGCTGTTACCAGAAATGAATGGCTTAATCCCTATTTCCTGGAGGGCCTGTCCAGCTGGGGTGTTAGGGTGCAGAGAGAGTTCATAAAGCCTGGCATACGAGTTCAGAATCTCAAACGGATCCCCCAGTGACAGCAGGTGGGGGTCCAGGCTTCTGCCTGACGCTGGCGCTGGATTGGTTCGGTGTGAGGGTGTGCGTGCCCTCCCTGGTTTCACCTCAAACACCCCATCACCCCCCAGCTTTAGGGACCTCAAGGCTGGAAGGAGGCTTAGATGTCTAGCCTGAACTGTTTTCAGATGAGACTGAGGCTCACTTTCACGACAGCGTTTACCGCCCCAGTCCCTTTGGTACAGGCTTGCATGTCCTGCCATAAAAAGCCAGGGCTGCGGCTAGGGCCCCTCATGCTTGTGTGTATTAGGGTCTACATTACTCCAGGCTTTGTGCCGTGTCAAGATGCATAATCCTCGCGCAGTGTCTCCTCCGACTCCGTGCCGCCCGCCGGCGGCCCCTCTCGGGGTTTATTCAGCAGCTCCGAGCCCTCCGGGTCAGGTGTCTCCTCTGTTCAGGGCTGGCTGCGCAGCCGGGCATTCTTGGCAGCTCCTGGGCTTCCCATCCTCACACAGCACATCCTGCCTCCCGCCCGTCCTGGCAGGAGATGAAGACTTCTTTCAGGGCCTCCTGATTACGACGCCCCTTTCCTCGGGCTGCTGGTGCGGGAGGGGGACGGTGTACGAGCGTGTGCACGTATGTGTGTCCCTGTTTCTCTTCCGCAAACCCCCGGTGCGGGTCGGGGAGGGGCTGCTTTGCACCCCAGACCCGGAGTCCCAGTAGGCAGCGCCCCCGTACTTCTTCCTCCTGGCGGATCCCCGACGGCAAGGACAAAGCCCCGATCTTTGAAACCCTGAAGTGTTGGAGCTAACTCAGTATCGATCCCAGGGAGCTCTCCTATGGGCATCTAGAAGTCCGGCCTCGCATCGGCGGCGGTTGGGCAGGAAAACCGAGCGCAGGTGAAAACCCCCTTCCGCGCGCCTGCTCTTCGGGCTCCGCGCATCTCTCTGCCTCTGCGGCCCCCTGGTGGCGGCGCGGAGACCTCGCCCGGCTAAAGCGCAAGCGCAGTGATTCCGCGCCCTAAGACGTCCCTAAACCGCCGCCCCTCCTGCATCACCAACTGAACCCTCATTCCCACTCCCCCAACCCAGGAGGAAGCCGAATGGAGCAGAAGCCCCTGGCCCTCGACTATATGGAATCAGGCGATGGACGTGGTTTCTGGGATCAGCCACGCCCTCCCCTCCATCTCAATGGCTTCAGGCACCCTTCTCCCCCCAATCCCAGGCCTCAGCTGAACAGAAGATCAGACCTAAATAGATGTTCCTCACACCGCTCGCCCGCACCCACTCCCAGACAAGCCGGGCCAGAGCTGAGGTTTCTCCGGAGCTCTCTTTGCAGTTGGAGCCAAACCCACAGAGGTCGCCCTTGGAGCACAGAGGGGAGTGTTCCCAAAGGTCACTTTTGGTCAGATGCTCTGAGCTCAGAGAGCTTTTCTCCGTGGAAACAAAGCCATGCATTTACTCAACTAACATTTATACACGGCGGTTAGGTCCCCAGGCCCATGCACAAAAGTCTATTTAACTAGTATGCCAAGCAACCCCGTATAACGGTTTTATGAGCAATTCTGTGCCAAGCTGCAGCCAAGGACGCCAGGACCACAGCCCTCTCCTTGCAGTAGGGCATCTCCTGCCCCCTCCTCCAGCAAGCTGGGGCCTGGCTCTAAGGAAAGATGAGGGGAAGCACCCAGAGGTGGAAGTTTTGGGGTGTGACTGGGCGTGGGTAGTGCAAGCGTCCTGAAATCTGGACATGTGGGTACTGGCAGCGGCTCCAGTGGCTTGTGGACAGTGGAGGCTTCTAGATGGGATGGGGAGGAGATAAAGGAGATAAAGGAGAGAGAAATAGAGAATTGGGGGAGTGACTTTGGGCCCCCCAGGTTGGAGGAGGGTGTGAAGGTCCTAGACACATACACAGCCAACAACAGGTTGGGAGGCTTAGGAGGGGAGGACTAGGAGTGGGGAGGACCATGAGATTATAGCGCGAAGGCTGGGGGCATGTCCTCTAGCCTGTCACATCTTGGAGCTGCTTCTCAGCCTTGAGCTGATATTTGTGGCGTCTGTGACTTATGGTCAAAAAACAACTTGTAAAATTTGGACAACTTAGGTAACTGTACATGGGAGCACGACATATCCCAGAGGGCCATGGCCTACATATCTCTGTCTTCCCTTGGTCATCAAGTCAGTGAAATATGGCACCACTGCGTGAATTCTTACACATTTTCTTTGCCTAAAGTACGTGAACATGCTTTGGTTATAGCTGTTGTGGTTCTGTTTATGTACTATCAAACATGACATTCACCAACATTCATTCATTAGACATACCTGACACCACTTAGCGGTAGAAAAGCCCAATTCCACTTTGCTGTGTCTTTAAAGAGTGATTTTTTTTTTTTTTTTTTTTTTGGCTGTGTTGGGTTTTCATTGCCGCGCATGGGCTTTCTCTAGTTGAGGCAAGCAGGGGCTACTCTTCCTGCAGTGCACGGGCTTCTCATTGTCGTGGCCTCTCTTGCTGCAGAGCACAGGCTCTAGAGCGCAGGCTCAGTAGTTGTGGCGCACGGGCTTAGTTGCTCCGGGGCATGTGGGATCTTCCTGGGCCAGGGATCGAACCCATGTCCCCTGCATTGGCAGGCGGATTCTTAACCACTGAGCCACCAGGGAAGCCCTAAAGAGTGATTTTATGGCTATTGCAAAAGCTTTGAAGATACTAAGTCTCCTACCTGGCAGCTCGGGATGCAACATGGATATTGGAAAGTATATCAGCCACTGTATTGTCTTATTGATTTATTACAATAAGTAAATCTATATCAGCTCCTTTCTGAAATCCTTTGATATGGCACCAAACTCAACAGATGCTCATGGGCCCACACAGCAGCATCTGGGATTCCTTCTCCATCCTGTCAGTCACAGTTTTTGGGCTCTTTACTGGCAAGCACCGTGGAGGGTGCCATGTTGGACAAGGCACCATGTAAGGTGTGATTACCAAGAAGATAAGCAGCTGTGAGAGAGTTTTTAGTGACAGTCCTGCACTGGGGCTGAAGGAAACCATTCCATCGTTTTACTGTATCTGATGCTTGAGGGTGATATGTACTTTGAGAGCTCCATTTTACATTTCCATGAATCTACTCTTGTTATAGCCTGGCTGCGAACAAGAGATGCTGTATATATTGGTTCAGATTAGGTTGAGCTGTGAGACACAGATACCCTGAGAACAATCGTGGTTTAACCAAGATAGACTTTTATTTCTCTCTCACGTTGAGCTCCAGGGCTGGTATGGTGTTTAACAGTGTCAGAGATTCAGACTTTTTTCCATCTTCTTGTTCCACCAGCCTCAACATGGCTCTTCCTTCTCAGGTCCAATATGACTGCTTGAGTTCCAGCTTTCAGGTTTGCATTCAAATCAGCAGGAAAGAGGAAGGGGAAAGAAGGACCCATCACCCTCTTTATAAGGCCACCTTCTAGAAGTTGCACACAGCAGTTCTCCTTACAGAGCATTGGACAGAACTTACGTGTGGCCACACATAACTGGAAAGAAGGATGGGAAACTAGGACTTATTCTGGAAGTCCATGGGCCCAAATAAAACAGAAAGTTCTATTAGGAACTGTGGAATTATGGATATTGGGGAACAATTCTCTGCCTGCCATGTCTCTAAATAATTTCTTTAGATCCAGAAAGGGGGGATTCTCCAGTGGCTGCTTTTACCAATAAAGCAGTCCCACAATTTCCATAAAAATCAATCGTTTAAGAACGTATTTGCCCTGAGGGGAGGGGTTCCCAATATTATCTACCCCCGAGCACTAGGCAAAGTATTAAGCAGAAATTTAAAAACAAATAGGCTATGTATTCTGTTTTGCTGGCAAACTTCCCTCTAGGGATTTCTTGAAGTTTCTGCAGGCTGTTACAGGCACCTAGAGCTTGTTCCTGTGTCACACTTTCCTCCCTGACTTCACCATGAGTTATCTCTATTGGTGTGCTTGCCTCTGAGTGAGAAGGTAATTGGCCTTGTTGGAGTATAAGTAGAATAGTTAGACTGTGTATCATCTCAAGATGATTTTAATTAGAAATGTCAGCCACTTTAATTTTCAGAGACCCATGCCATACAGATATGTATTCAATACTCCAATCCTTAAACTCCAGTGGTCTATATGTCTGTTTGCCCTCTAGAGCAGTGCTGTCCACTAGAACTTTCTGTGATGAAGGAAATATTCTGCATCTGTGCAATCCAGTATGGCAGCCACTAGCTGCATGTAGGTATCAAGCGCTTGAAAAGTGGTTAGTGCATCTAAAGAATTTTATTTTATTTTTTTGTTTGTTTTTTGGCCACACGGCATGCGGGATCTTAGTTCCCCAACCAGGGACCAAACCTGTGTCCCCTGTATTGGGAGAACAGAGTATTAACCACTGGACTGCCAGGGAAGTCCCACAAGAATTGTATTTTTAATTTTATTAAATTTTAATTAATCTAAATAGCCACATGTAGCTAGTGGCTACCATATCAGAGAGCACAGCCCTAAGGTATCCTGTTTAAAGATCCATATGATTTGGATCCATTTTTAGTAATATGATGAAGAGATCCAAGTTTAATACAGATGTGGGAGATGCAGATTTCAGAATTCACACATGCCAATTAATTTCTGGTCTTCTTTTTTGGGGTAGGGGTGTTTCAAGGGCGAGGGCTTTTCCCTGATCTTAGGCAGATTTTTTTCTCCCCCAATTACTGAACATTTTATGGTTTTATGGTTCATTCCTTTTAATCATAAAATCAATAAGGGAAGACATAGTTTTGGGTTGCAGTTGCTTTTTAAAAAATCAGGTTTACTGAGATATATTTTACATACAATGAAATTCATCCTCCTTAGCTGTACTGTCCTATGAGTTTTAACAAGCATATTCATTGTGTAATCACCACCACTATCAAGATAAAGGCTATTTCTACCACCCCCATAACGTTCCTCACAGGCATAATTGTTTTCAATTCACTCCTGGTTAATGTGTCATAAGTGTAACGAACAATTTTAATACTCGCATTAGGTTTAGGTCATCTCTTTAACTTCTGCTTTATTGGATTGTGCCTCAGGGGAAAAAAATCTACTGAGCTCATATAATAAATGAGACTTGTTGGGGCAGCCAAGGGAAAGCAAACTGGTGATGGACATAGTTTATTGATATTGAGAAGAATATATCAGCCAGATGAATGCATACACGCTAATCAAGGATTGACTTAGATCTTTTACTAAGGAAATAATATCAGGTACAATGTTAACCACATTTTGTTTATTTTTATTTATTTATTTATTCTTTTTAACCTTTTTTTAAATTTTATTTTATTTTATTTTTGGCTGCATTGGGTCTTCGTTGCTGTGCGCGGGCTTTCTCTAGTTGTGGTGAGCCGGGGCTACTCTTCGTTGCAGTGCGCGGGCTTCTTACTGCGGGGGCTTCTCTTGCTGCGGAGCACGGGCTCTAGGCACGCGGGCTTCAGTAGTTGTGGCTCACAGGCTCAGTAGTTGTGGCTCGCAGGCTCTAGAGCGCAGGCTCAGTAGTTGTGGCGCACGGGCTTAGTTGCTCCGCGGCATGTGGGATCTTCCCGGACCAGGGCTCGAACCCGTGTCTCCTGCATTGGCAGGTGGATTCTTAACCACTGCACCACCAGGGAAGCCCTATTTTTAAAAAATTAGATGAGTGAAATATATAAAAAGTACTTAGAACAATCCCTGGCATCTAGTAAGCACGATTTAAGAATTAGCAATTAAAAAAAAAGAATTAGCTATTATTCTTAAAAAAAATTTTATTTATTGATAGTTGATTTACAACATTGTGTTTCTTTCAGGTGTACAGTAAAGTGATTCAGTTATATATTTTTTTCAGATTAAATTCCACTATAGGTTATTATAAGATATTGAGCATAATTCCATGTGCTATACAGTAAATCCTTGTTGCTTATCTATTTTAGGTATAGTAGTTTGTATCTGTTAATTCCCTACTCCTAATTTGTCTCTCCCTCCCTCTTCCCTTTGGTAATCATAAATTTGTTTTCTATATCTGTGAGTGTGTTTTGCATACAGATTCATTTGTATTAGTTTTTAGAATCCGTATATAAGTGATATCATATAATATTTGTCTTTCTCTGACTTCACTAGGTATAATATTCTCTAGGTCCATCCAGGTTGCTGCACATGGCATTCTTTATTTTTTAATTAAAAAATTTTTTGTTTTACTTTTTAAAAATCGAAGTATAGTTGATTTAGTGTTGTGTTAATTTCTGCTGTACAGCAAAGTGACTCAGTTATACATATATATATATATACACATTATTATTATTATTATTATTATTATTAACAGTCACTATACTTTTTATTTTTATTTTTAATTTTATTTTTTATTTTTGGCTCTGTGGGTCCTTGTTGCTGTGCGCAGGCTTTCTCTAGTTGCGGCGAGCGGGGGCTACTCTTTGTTGCGGTGCGCAGGCTTCTCATTGCGGTGGCTTCTCTTGTTTCAGAGCACGGGCTCTAGGCATGCGGGCTTCAGTAGTTGTGGCACGCGGGCTCAGTAGTTGTGGTGCACAGGCTTAGTTGCTCTGCGGCATGTGGGATCTTCCCAGACCAGGGCTTGAACCCGTGTCCCCTGCATTGGCAAACGGATTCTTAACAACTGTGCCACCAAGGAAGCCCTACACATTATTTTCTTAATATTATTTTCCATTATGGTTTGTCCCAGGACATTGAATATATTTCCCTGTGCTATAAAGTAGGACCTTATTGTCCAATATTTCATTCTTTTTTTTAATCACTGAGTAATATTTAGAATTAGCTATTTGGGGGGAGGGATAAATTGGGAGATTGGGATTGACATATACACACTACTCTAAATAAAACAGATAACTAGTAAGAACCTGCTGAACAGCACAGGGAACTCTACTCAGTACTCTGTAATGGCCTATATGGGAAAAGAATCTAAAAAAAAAGAGTGGATATATGTATATGTATAACTGATTCACTTTGCTGTACACCTGAAACTAACACAACATTGTAAATCAGCTATACTTCAATAAAAATTTAAAAAAAGAATTAGCTATTATTTTTATATGGTATTTTTCTTTTTTATTATATTTATTTATTTGGCTGCATTGTCTTTGTTGCTGTGTGCGGGCTTTCTCTAGTTGTGGCGAGCGGGGGGCTACTCTTCGTTGAGGTGCGCAGGCTTCTCATTGCGGTGGCTTCTCTTGTTGTGGGTCACGGGCTCTAGGCGCGTGGCTTCAGTAGTTGCGGTTCACAGGCTCTAGAGCGCAGGCTCCGTAGTTGTGGCACACCAGCTTAGTTGCTCCGCGGCATGTGGGATCTTCCTGGACCAGGGCTCGAACCCATGTCCCCTGCATTGGCAGGTGGATTCTTAACCACTGTGCCACCAGGGAAGTCCCTAACTATTATTCTTAATATTGCTATAATTCACAATTAACTTCTGAGATTCACCTACCTTTGGACTGGCCAAAATGAGATGTTAAAGAGTTCTGTTGGTGGGATGGATTATCTCAAGTTTCTCCAACTATTTTATCATAATTGTTTTTTTACATACTCTGTTAGAGACTTGGCACTGTTTCATATTTACATTTTTTGGTGGGGAAGTGAAATTCCAGAGGTTCAGAGTGGGAGCTTTTCTATTTCCTGGAATTGCAGTAGTAAATTCAACATACCCAAGGGCAGGTGAAATCACCATAGGAACTTTTTTGTTTCTCTGTAACCTCATTTAATGTTATCACAACTTATTCCTTTAGATACTTTCTCCTCCACATGCCCCAACAGTCAAAATAGCCCTCTTATTAGATTAAGTTTCCTAATTAAAAGTTCCTGTTGATCCTGTATCCCAAAGTTCCTAGAATTCTGCAATATTGTCCTTTGTCCAAAGTTTTAATAGAGTGTAGTGTTTCCAGACAGATCTACTACTGTAACAGATCTGGAGGGAAGGAAATTGAAGTTATTTGTGCTGTCCTGGGAGAGGATCTGGCTTGATTTTCAGGGCAAAGCTCTTTAAACTCAGAGGGTGAATCAGAGGAGGTGTGTTGAAGTGCTTCCTTTCCTGTATGTACTGAGAAAACATGTTCTTAAAATTTTGTAAGCTCTTTGTCTTGGGGATTCCCTTTGGCTTCGTTCCCAGCACTTCTCAACTGCATTAGTTGAGGGTTTGCCAAGATTCTTTCTATGGCTGTAGCTTCTGTATCTGCTAGAATTGGACGGTTTTTGATGCTTCTTTAATCTCTTTTGTAAATGTATTAAGTTGCTAGTGGGCCTCTTATGTTTTTGAGATTTTGCTCTCCCCAAATCTAATGATCCATGACCAGAAACGACTCTTTATCTCTACCTTCCCTGGCTTCTCAAATTCCTTTTTTTAAAAAATTTAATATTTATTTATTTATTATTTATTTTGGCTGCGCCAGGTCCTAGTTGCGGCACACGGGATCTTCGTTGCCACATGTGGGATCTTTAGCTGCAGCATGCAGAATCTTTAGTTGCAGCATACAAACTCTTAGTTGCAGCATGCATGTGGGGTCTAGTTCCCGGACCAGGGATCGAACCTGGGCCCCCAGCATTGGGAGCGCAGAGTCTTAGCCACTGGACCACCAGGGAAGTCCCTCAAATTCTTTTTCATTTTTCAGTTTTCTAGCAGCTTATCCTACAGCCTCCAGTAAAGGCTACTAAGAGAGGGCCTACATTTTCTTTTAAGAGAAATATTGTAAACTCTGCTCTGCCTGTCCAATATGGTAGCCACTAGTCACATATGGCTATAATTTAAATTTAACTAGTTTAGAATTAAATGAAAATTTCAGCCCATTAGTTGCACCAGCCAATGGCATTTTCAGTGCTCAAGAGTACATGTGGCTAGTGGCTGCTCTATTGGGCAGCTCAGATATAAACATTTCCATCAAAGCAGAAAGTTCTATTGGGCAGGGCTGCTCTAGATGTTCTCTGATGATCACACTCACTTTATAGATACTATGACTCTCTACTTTTGTAGACCTTCTTCTTTCTAAAGTTAATTTTGAAGGGTTGCCTTCTGTTGGTATATTTCTTTATATTCAATTATTTAACAAAAATATAAATATTGCAACAGAGCAATGATTAGTATATTTTCATGGCTGCTGTCCGAGGCACAGCCAAACTGCAGAAGTGCTGGTGCTGCCAAAGCCGCTACATTTGGCCATATTTATCCCGACTTTTTTTTTTTTAACTTTTGGCTGCGTTGGGTCTTCGTTGCCACGAGCAGGGTCTGCTCTTTGTTGCGGTGCGCAGGCTTCTCACTGCGGTGGCTTCTCTTGTTGCAGAGCACGGGCTCTAGGGCAGGTGGGCTTCAGTAGTTGTGGCGCACGGGCTTAGTTGCTCCGCGGCATGTGGGATCTTCCCAGACCAGGGCTCGAACCCGTGTCCGCTGCATTGGCAGGCGGATTCTTAACCACTGCGCCACCAGGGAAGTCCCACTCCAACATTCTTTACGAAAAAGTTAGAGAAAAGGTTACACATGTAAAAGTCAGGGTAGGGACTTCCCTGGTGGCGCAGTGGTTAAGAATCCGCCTGCCAATGCAGCGGACACGGGTTCGAGCCCTGGTCTGGGAAGATCCCACATGCCGCGGAGCAACTAAGCCCGTGCGCCACAACTACGGAGCCTGCGCTCTAGAGCCTGCAAGCCACAACTACTAAAGCCGCGCGCCTAGAGCCGGTGCTCTGCAACAAGAGAAGTCACCACAACGAAGAGTAGCCCCTGCTCACCGCAACTAGAGAAAGCCTGCGCGCAGCAACGAAGACACAACGCAGCCAAATAAATAAAAATTTAAAAAATGTATATATATTTAAAAAAATGTTGGAGTATTCCAACAAATTGTTCACAAATCCCTTGATTTCTTGCTCCAAGGCTAAATCCCACTGTCGGCCACTAGGTGGAGATGGGAGCCTATTGAACATTCCCTAGCTTTACAGAACATGTAAAATTCAGATTCTTTTCAATGGATAATCTGACTTTTCCCTCAAAAATCTTAGACCATTTCTCATAAAAATTAAAAATTACCCCACAGTTTTATTTAGTTCTTTTAAAGTTTTATGTTTATTTATTTATTTTTAAAATTTTATTATTATTTTTCACTTTTATTTATTTATTTATTTACTATTATTATTATTTTGGCCGCATCGCGTGGCATGTGGGATCTTCGTTCTCTGACCAGGGATCAAACCTGTGCCCCCTGCATTGGAAGCACAGAGTCTTAACCACTGGACAGCCAGGGAAGACCCTAATTTTATTATTTTTTATTGAAGTATAGTTGATTTACAATGTTGTGTTAATCTCTGCTGTACAGCAAAGTGATTCAGCTATACATATATATATTCTTTTTCATATTATTTTCCATTATGGTTTATCCCAGATATTGAATATAGTTCCCTGTGCTATACAGTAGAACCTTGTTGTTTATCCATCCTATAGATAATAGTTTACATCTGCTCATCCCAGACTCCCAGTCCTTCCCTCTCCCATCCACAGTTTTAATTTCCTATAGTTGTCCAGTAAAACAGGGAAAGGAAAGAAGTACTAAATCATTTATCTTCCATGTTTCCTTGGGACAACCCTCTATCCCCAAGAGGGCAAGGTTCAAAACCTGATTTGATGGTTAGAATCCTGAGTTAACTTACAGCTTTATGACTGCAGTCTGATGACACCACATTAGGAGGAATTCTTGGCCAAACAGAAAGTCAGGGAGACCATCTTCTTTTCGTCAAACCCTATATTAATCTATTGGTTCTGCTTATAAGCAGAGGATGGAATGTTCAGTATTCTAAGGTAACAGTCAAAATGATTTTTAAACTAGGTTTAAAAATGTGGCTACAAAACAGAAATAGAGTCACAGGTGTAGAAAACAAACTTATGGTTACCAAGGGGGGAAGGGAGGGAGGGATAAATTGGGAGATTGGGATTGACATATACACGCTACTGTATATAAAATAGATAACTAATAAGGGACTACTGTACAGCACAGGGAACTCTACTCAATCCTCTGTAATGACCTATATGGGAAAAGAACCTAAATAAGAGTGGATATATGTATATGTATAATCGATTCAGTTTGTTGTACAGCAGAAACGAACACAACATTGTAAATCAACTATACTCCAATAAAAATTAATTTTAAAAATGTGGCAATCACCCCAAAGTTCTGGATCTTGGAGTGGAGACTTCCACAGGAGCCAATGTCAGCCCGTCAGGTCCCAGCTTCAGGGGCTGAAGGGAGACCGAGGGGAGAGGCTGGTTCTCATGTCTGAGGGCCAGTCACGAAGGTGGTTGCTTTCTGAGGTTTTTCTAACAAGGAGAGTCTTTAGGATTTCCCAGGGCAGGGATAAACGCACACCAGAGTTACCAGCTCTCCTTTGCTCCCAGCCCAGACCACAGGGGGTTGAGGAGGAAAAACACGGGGTGGTGTGGCCCCGAGGCGTAGTGAGTGGACCTCAGAGCTTGGAGTCCAGAGGGTCATAAAGGAGTAACTCACTTCACGGTGACAGGCCTGTCCAGACTGGGGTGCTCCACGTGGCAAGGGTAGACGTCTCCCTGCTGACGGGTCATTTCCAGCATCACCAGGAGCTGGGAGGTCCAGTCTCCATCATAGATCAGGTGGATGGACGCAACCCCAGCTGTTTTCTTCTGTCCATTCAGGAACCAGCGGACTTGCATGTGGCCTGGATGGAAATCAGTCACATGGCAGATGAGCAGGTTGTGGGCTTGCAGGGGCTCTTTCTTGGAGGGGGAGACGTTCACTTTAGGTTGGACTAGGAGTGCGGGAAAGAATCTTGTTATGACAACGGAGACAGCTAATGCAGTGCGTTGAGTGATTTTCTTGCCAAATTGACATTTAAAAAAAAAATTTAAATTGAAGTATAGTTAACGTACAAGATTATATAAGTTACAGTTGTACAATACAGTGATTCACCATTTTTAAGCCAAATTGACTTTTAGATGTTAAAGATGAATATATCATCCATTAAGCTATTTGAAGGCAGAAGATGGGGGACAGAGTAGGAAAAACAGAGTAAAACATTCAATTTTTCCAAGGAGAGCCTTGTCAGACACAATAAAGAGAGAGCAGAGAGGAACAGGAGAGGGTCAAAGTCAGCACTATAACACTTTCTATAACACTTTCACCAGAAACGTATAGGCTGGTAACTAATATTTTTTGAACAGAAATGTTGAACCAGTTGTGAAGCTACCTAAATTGACATTTTCCTACCTTGTTCAAAGGGATGTATCATCCTGCCAAACATGATCTTAGAATCAGAATATATTCAGCCAGTAGCATTCTTTTGATCTCTTGGTCTGATATCCTCATTAGAAAAAGAGAAGAAAAGAAGTAGCTTGATTCATTCTTCATTTAATGTATGTTTCCTGGTCTCCTCTACCCACCTCCCCCCAGCTCCAAAAAAAAAAAAAAAGAAAATTGTAGCAAGAGCCACAAACCCAATCTTTTTTTGTGTGTTTAATTAGCAGGGAGTCTGGCCTTTTCCCATGCTGGTCTGGCCCCCATGCACTGTGAAGCCTTCTGGGCTCAGGCCACCCAGCCTGGGACCCACTGGGGCTTGGAGATGGGATGGAGAGTGCTCCCCTCCTCTGCTGCCCGAGCCCACCCCTTCCAGGGTCTTCTCTCTCCCACCCACCCTTTCACCTCTGTGCTTCAGGGTGAAACCCTTGTCCATGTGTAGTTTGTTTGCACATCACGTCCACCCACGCTCTGTCTCAGTCCCAGGAACTCCCTCTGGATGTTCCAATTCTTGGCAGGGTGTTCTTTTTTTACATTTAAAAACATTTTATTGAAGTACAGTTGATTTACAATGTTGTGTTAATTTCTGCTGTACAGCAAAGTGACTTAGTTATACATACATATCCTTTTTCATATTCTTTTCCATTATTGTTTTTCAGTTATACATATACATGTATCTATTCTTTTTCAAATTCTTTTCCCATTTAGGTTATTACAGAGTATTGAGCAGAGATCTTTGTTCTATACAGTAGGTCCTTGTTGGTTATCTATTTTAAATATTCCAGTGTGTACATGTCAATCCCAAACTCCCGATCTACCCCTCCCTGCCCCCTTCCCTACCAGTAACCATAAGTTAGTTCTCTAAGTCTGTTTCTATTTTATAAATAAGTTCATTTGTATCATTATTTTTAGATTCCACATATAAGCTATATCAAATGGTATTTGTCTTTCTCTGTCTGACTTACTTCACTTAGTATGATAATCTCTAGGTCCACCCATGTTGCTGCAAATGGCATTATTTCATTCTTTTTAATGGCTGAGTAATATTCCATTTTATATATATCACATCTTCTTTATCTATTCACCTGTCAATGGACATTTAGGTTGCTTCCAAGTCTTGGCTATTGTAAAAAGCTCTGCTGTGAACATGCAGTGATGTGCCCCATCTTGGTCACAGCCACAAATGCCCTCATGGCACTGTCAAACTGGATGTACACCACTCTGTTATAAAGGTATCACTTCCAGTAGCGGTCCATCACTCCCAGTAGCAGTCACTCCTCCTCTGTACACGTACAGCTCTGCGGAAGGTAGAGACCAGGGCAGAGCTGGGCTGGGAGAGGCTCCCATGCCCCCAAGAGACTCTGCCCACTTTCCCTGTGACGTCGAGTGGCTGCATCCAGGACCACATTACGGTCTTTTGCCTCTTTTCTCCTGAGTCTCCATCCTCCTTCGGCAGAGTGTCTGACTGGAGAACTCAGAGGCCTCCCTCTGCCTTCTGTCCAGAGCAGAGTCACAATTACAACTTTGTGTTCAGTGTTTTCTCTCTATCCCCTCACCCCACCTCCAGCCTCTTTGTAGTTCTCTCTCAAGGCATTGACACATCAATTCAGTGTTATTCCTGTCGATGTAAAGGTACTTTGATGACTACCCCTAAACCCGTCACCTCCCAGTGTGAAATGATAGAATATACAATGTTCTTGGACTCAGTCATGTGACCTTGGAGAAATCACAGAACCCCCCTGGTCCAAAGTTTTCCTACCCCATAAATGGAGGATTTAACTAAATCATCTCTGAGGTCCTTTCCAGCATTAATCATAAAGAGTCCTACCCTAGAGAACCTTCAGGTCTAAGAGGAAAACAAGCAGGTGGACAGGTGGAGAGAGCTGGAGAGAGTGACATGGCATCTCCTTAGGGTACCTCTTGACTTCTCACTGGTCCTCATCTGCTGGAAAGATCATCTTCTCCTTAGGGGCCTGTGAGGGGAGAAATAGAAGGGAGCAGGAAGCAGGTGTAAAGGAATGAAGGATGCACTGCTAACCGGGGAGTCCTAACCACACTGTTTGTCCTACTGCAGGTGACAACCTTTCTGCGACAGAAGAGGACAGAGGGGAGTCCCCAGCATCAGATCTACTTTATGTATTTATTTATTGTCTGCATGCGCGGCTTGCGGGATCTTAGTTCTCCGACCAGGGACTGAACCCAGGGCCACAGCAGTGAAAGCGCAGAGTCCTAACTTCTGAATCGCCAGGGAATTCTAATTTTTTTTTTTTGGTCAGGTCTACTTTAAACCTCCAGTCCCTTTGAATCTCTGTGCTCCTCAGCACCAATGATGGGAGTCTCCAAAGACTCCTCCAAATCCTGCCCATCTGTGATTCCACTCACACTTAGCACCTTGCAAAGGGCCTGACACATAGAAAGCACTTAATACATGTCGACATTTGAAGTATGGTGACAAGGTGGTCCCCACACTGATCTATAAGCCCCAGTCTCCTCTGGGACTTCTTCCCACACAGCATCCTTCCTGAGAAATACCAGAGACCAATAAATACCTGCGTGTCAGAGCAGGACATCTCTCGTGCCTTCTTTGCGACTCCAGGGCCTGTCCCTGGTCTTGCTATACTTTCAAGTCCCTAGCAGCACGTATCCCGGACACGTAATGTGGGTACCGATACTGCAGTCTGTGACCTGCCAGGAGGTAGGTCTTGAGAATGTTCGCTCTGCCCTGCGTCCTTCCCTAGCCGAGAGCAGGAGGTGGAGGGAACAAGGATGGCTGCTGTTCACGGGGCTGATTTACTCTGAACTATTCCTCACATTGTCTCTATGCTGCTGCTGACCTCCTTTGACACCCCTTTTATTTCACCCAGAATTCTGATCACCTCTAGACCCCCTGGGTGCCCCTCCTACTCTAGGTGCCCCATCTTCTAGGAGACCTACTTTTTAAAAATTTTTATTGAAATATAGTTGATTTACAGTTTTGTGTTAGTTTCAGGGGTACAGCAAAGCGATTCAGTTTTTTATATATATATATTCTTTTTTTTACATTCTCTAACATATATACAAGATATTGAGTATAGTTCCCTGTGCTATACAGTAGGTCCTTGTTGTTTATCTATTTTATATATAGTAGTGTGTATATTTTAATCTCAAACTCCTAATTTATCCCTCCCCCACTCCCCTTTGGTAACCATAAGTTAGTTTTCTATGTCTATGAGTCTATTTACATTTTGTAAATAAGTTCATTGGCATCATTTCTTTAGATTCCACATATAAGCAATAACGTATGATATTTGTCTTTCTCTGCAGTAGACTTTTTGTTTGTTTGTTTTTGTTTAATTAATTAATTTATTTATTTTTGGCTGTGTTGGGTCTTCGTTTCTGTGCCAGGGCTTTCTCTAGTTGCAGCGAGCGGGGGCCACTCTTCATCGCGGTGCGCGGGCCTCTCACTATCGCGGCCTCTCTTGTTGCGGAGCACAGGCTCCAGACGCGCAGGCTCAGTAATTGTGGCTCACGGGCCTAGTTGCTCCGCGGCATGTGGGATCTTCCCAGACCAGGGCTTGAACCCGTGTCCCCTGCATTGGCGGGCAGATTCTCAACCACTGCGCCACCAGTGAAGCCCAGACATAATGTTTTGAAGGCATCTCCCATAGAAACGTTGTTAAGCCCTTAGTGATTCAATGTCATCTTTGATGCCACGTCATATTGCACTGTAGCCACTACTCTTCTGACAGCCCTGCCCCCCCGACCCCGGCCAGGCTTTTCTTTATTCCCTTTAACTTCTTTCAGGGGCATCTGTGAGCACCTTTGGAGACCCCAATATGTTAGCTAGTTTACTCATGTCTGAATCGCAGTTGTGGATCAAGGTCTGATCTCTCCCATAGGGTCGAGAGCAAAGTATGGAGATACAGATGAGTATCTGTCTGAATTTGGGGAATTTTAACATAAACTACTTCACTGTTCTCTTACACATGGTCTTGGTGGTGAATTGGAACTAGAAATTAAGAGGTGCTATGAGGATTTGATACAGGAACCTTGAAGTCATAATATTATTATACATTACATATAAGGGGCAGCCGGAGGAGGAGGCCATTTCCTGTTTCTCACTTCCCCTCTGGTCCGGTCCTGGTTCACAGGCCAAAATAGTAACTCCCTTACTTCAGGGAGCACCACCACCTCCAAAGAAAAACAACAAACAGGCCCATAGGTGTCCTTAAAAGAAGTATTAGTAAATATAGACTAGCCACTTAAAATGAGCATAAACAATGCATTTACAAAAATAAGAGAAGCTATTGTATAAAAAAAAAAAAAAACCTAGGGGATATAGGGAAAACTATATAGAAGTTCTAGGTGTAAAAATATTTAATAGTCAGGAATCCTGGTGGTCCAGTGGTTAGGACTCGGCACTTCCACTGCGGGGGGGTGGGGGTGGGGGGGTGAGGATGGGGGTGGGGCACAGGTTTGATTCCTGGTCTGGGAACTAGGATCCCACATGCCAAGAGGCACGGCCAAACAAAAACAAAACAAAACAAACAAGCTATGTATATATATATATATATATATATATATATATATATATATATATAAAATAGTCAAAAGAAAAACCACATTAATGAGAATAAATATTGGGAGAGATACAACTGAAAAATAGTAAGCTGGAGGACTAGACTAAAGAACTCTCTTAGAATAAAAGATGGAAGGATAAAAAAATTGAAAACAGAGAAGAAAAGCCAAAAGAGATGAAAGAGAGATGTGCCCAATGTGGGTAACATGAATTTCATAAAAATAAAAATAGAGAGGAGAAATAGTTGCAGAAATAAAAGAGACAAATTCTTAGAATTAAAACATAAAGAGGCTCCATAATGGCCTACAGTAAGATATGGACAAACCCATTTTAGATACAATATAACAAATTTTAAAATAGCAGACAATGAGAGAATTCTAAAAGATTCTGGAGAGACACACTGACAGCAGATTTCCTAATGTCAACACTGGATGCAAAAAAGTCATTGGGATAATATTATTTAAAATATTAAAGAGAAAAAAGTCAAACTTAGAATTTAATACAACAGCTAAACGTTATTCAAAGTGATGATATAATAAAAATGTTCTCAAGCATACAAAGCTTCAGAAGGTTTGCCACACAAATACATTTAAAACACTTTTGGAGGAAGTATTCCAATAAGAGAAAATTTCAGGAGGTGCCAAAAAGGTATGGGAAGTAAGACTGATCAAATACCTTGGTGAAGGAGAAGTATTTGAACGTATTTGAAAGCATGCTAAGGTGCTTATCTGGTTAGAGGGAAGATGGGGGAGGTACAGACAACACTTTTTAAAAAAACAATGATGGAACACATGCACCCCAATGTTCACTGCAGTACTATTTACAACAGCCAGGACATGGAAGCAGCCAAATGTCCATCGATGGATGAATGGATGCAGAAGCTGTGGTACATATATACAAAGGAATACTACTCAGCCATAAAAAAGAATGAACTAATGCCATTTGCAACGACATGGATGGACCTAGAGATTGTTATACTAATTGCAGTAACTCATACAGAGAAAGACATATATCACGATATCACTTATGTGTGGAATCTAAAAAATGGTATAAATGAACTTATTTACAAAACAGAAATAGAGTCACAGATGTAGAAAACAAACTTATGGTTACCAAGAGGGAAAGGAGGGAGATCAATTGGGAGATTGGGATTGACATATGCACACTAATATGTATAAAATAGATAACTAATAAGAACCTATTGTATAGCACAGGGAACTCAATACTCTGTAATGACCTATATGGGAAAAGAATCTAAAAAGAGTTGATATGTATATGTATAACTGATTCACTTTGCTGTAGAACAGAAACTAACACAATATTGTAAATCAACGCCACTCAGTGTAGGAAAGAGCATCAGAGCAGGTGGTTTTTTGTTTGTTTGTACCAAAAAGCAGTCCATAGACTGGCTGCCCAAGAATCATCTAGGGAGCACGCTAAACACACAGGTCCCCTGGCCCTACTTTGGAAAAGCTACTCTAACTCAGGTCAGGATGGAACCTAGGAATCTGTATTTTTAACACACTTCGTGGCTGATCCTCCTGTGTGGCCAGGTTTGGAAACACAGACTCAGATGATTTCTTAGATCCCTTCCAAGTTGAAAATCATTTATTTCATCACTTTTGACACATTGCCTTCCGATATTTGGTTAGACTTCTCTTTACCAGGATAGACAGTTAACTTTATATATATATTTTACATTAGACTAAATTCTGCCAATGCCTCCCAATTAGAAGCCAAAAGTAAGGGTGATGCAATCCACACAGGGCAACCTCCAGGCTGAGACACGGGCATAGGGGACATGGAGGGACTCATGGAGGTTACCCAGCACCCTCTGCCCTCCTCAGAAAGGTCCACTGGAACTCCTTATGGCTCTTTTTCACTCTAAATATCTCTAACGATTATACAGTTTTCCTCACGTAATGAAATAAAGTAATATTTTAAAACATGATTTAAAGATTTAGAAGATTTTTTCTACTGTGTAGCCAGCGTTTCCCTTTTAAAGTTTCTTAGTAAAAATTTTTTTTCCTTTTTTTTTTGGCTGCGCCATGTGGTTTGCAGGATCTTAGTTCCCCGACCAGGGATTGAACCCATGTCCCCTGAAGTGGAAGCGTAGAGTCCTAACCACTGGACCGCCAAGGAATTCCCAAATTTATTTTATTTTTTAACTCCAAATTGGTCCACAGAAACTTATAGGACGAGTAGGAGTCCCTACACTATGGATTAATATAGAGGATTTGTTTGAGCTCAGCTGTGCGGTGCTCTGATGGCCTTTTCTCTCCCTTCGCAGGATCCCTTCTTGGAGGATGGAGAAACAGTTAATCTAAGCCCCTCCCATCCCTTTGACTTCCTGTGGACCAAGCCTCCCTGGTGCTCGTGGGCCCAATGAATTCTTCCATCTTCTCACCCAGGCTCTTTCCTCTACTTCTTCCCCCAGCAACAGCTACGCTAACTCAGAGAATTTCTCTGATTGGCTGACTACAGCAGGGGGCTCCCCCATCCTAGAATCTGTTTCTTCCTCTTTACCTTCCCTCTCTTCTTTTACCCCCCACACCGACTTGGACTCATTTGGTTAAAGCACCAGGGGACAATGGTCCTCAGTGTGGGGCTGGTCCTGGGACTCCACACCTTGATGACCCTCCTGAGCCCCCAGGAAGCTGGGGCCATCAAGGGTGAGTGCAGAGGGTGCTGGGTGAGGAGAGGAGATTAAGGGCGTGGGGTTACACGCCAGATGGTACAGAGAGTGAACAGTTCCTTTCCTCTGGTTTATGGGCAACTTCTGTTACCCGCATCCCTCTCACCTCTATCAGGTCTGTCCTGGACCTAAAATACAGGTGCAGCTCAGCCCAGCATCACATTCAGGTGCCTCCTCATTCCTCCCTCCTCTCTGAGACCCAAACCTCCGTCCTATTGCTGCCCAGCATCCTGATTTCTGTACCACTTCCTGGCTTGGGGCGAGCCCATTTTCTATTGCTGTATTTATCACCAGGTCAATAGGTAGCTGTTTATCTGTCTTTATCCTGCTCTAGACTTGAGTTCCTTGTGTGCGGGGTCTACAGCTGGTTTGCCTGTATTTCCTTGGGGCCTGGTATCGTGCTGGGCACATGGTGGTTTCTCACGATCACTGCACAAATAATTTCCTAGAATTATAAAGGCATCTTATCAACGAACACCTAACTCCCAATTTCTAGAAAATTGAGCCTCAGTCATGGGAAGAGGCACATTTGATCATAATGCTCTGAGACCGAAGAGTTGGGACATGAACCCTGAACTTCTGACTCCTTTTCCATTGCTCTTTGCAATACCTTGGGCTGCATTTTTCTATCCCTTCAGTCTCTAGTCACAAATCTTAATTCTTACTCCTGCCAGCTATCACCTGTTTTCCCTCACATCCACTTACACTGCATCTCTGTGACCAAAGCTCCACGGATGCTCTTAACCTTACTTATTTTCTCCTCATCACCCCCCTACTCACCTCTTATCTCACACACAGGACCTGGTAGCACAGTTGGGGCAGACCATCAGAGCCAAGATTTAACTCTGGGGATCCCAAGCCTGAGTTTAGGCAACCTCTCCTCTTCCCAACCCGGTATGCCAGGCTGCACCCATGCCTCTGTGCTGGCCAGTGTGCAGGGGATGTGCCCATTCCCTCCATCCTCTCCCTTCCGTCCCTTGGCAACCCTTCTACTCTCCAAGGACCAGCTCAGCGTCAGAACGGGACTCTGCCCCCACACAGAACCAAGGATGGGGCACAGCTCAGAGACTCAATACATCACATCTGATGGATGAGATTGATACCTTTTCTTTTCTCCCCCGACCCTGAACTCACTCAATACAGCTGACCACATGGGCTCCTACGGACCAGCCTTCTACCAGTCCTATGATGGCTCGGGTCAGTTCACCCATGATTTCGATGGAGAGCAGCTGTTCTCTGTGGACCTGAAGAAGAGGGAGGCTGTGTGGCGTCTGCCTGAATTTGGCAACTTCGCGTACTTTGACCCGCAGAGTGGGCTGGCCAGTATCACGATGATCAAAGCGCATCTGGACGTCTTGGTGGAGCGCTCGAACCATACCAGAGCCGCCAACGGTACCTGGCCTTTCCTCTGTGCCCCCCTCCACCAAGCCCCCGGCAGGCAGGGGAGGCCCAGAGAAGCCTCCTCCCCCCCCCCCCCCCCCCCCACAGGCCTCTATTGACTCCTGGGCTCCACTCTCGGAATCTGAGACTGTTGTGCTCAGGCCCTTTCCTTCCCAGGAGGTGCTAGATCTTCTCAGATTCCTTCAGCAACCTCTTCCTCTTGAGAAATGACCCCTCCCGCTGGACTCCCCATCAGGGACCTGGCAGATACAGGACTCCCTGGGGCCCCCTCTGCCCTCCACAATCTCTCATCCCTCTGTCCCCCTGCTTCTGTCCTGGTGTCACCATCCTAGACCATTCCCTGCTCTCGGAAGGCTAATAGGAGGAAACACCCCTCAATCCCAGCCCTGATAAGGCCCAGCTGGAGGGCTGAGCCTGTGGGATTCAGGGCCTGGTTCCTCCTAGTGCCCCCAAGTGTGACTGTGCTGCCCAAGTCTCACGTGGAGCTGGGCCAGCCCAACGTCCTCATCTGCGTCGTGGAGAACATCTTCCCCCCTGTCATCAATATCACCTGGCTGCGCAACGGTCAGACCATCACCGAGGGGGTGGCCCAGACCAGCTTCTATGCCCAGCCCGACCATCTGTTCCGGAAGTTCCACTACTTGCCCTTTGTGCCCTCGGTGGACGACTTCTATGACTGCAAGGTGGAGCACTGGGGACTGGACGAGCCTCTCTTTAAGCACTGGGGTACGAAGCCGCCTCCCCAGGCCCCCCTTCTCACACCCGTGTGTCCTTCACTCTGGAATCCCCTTGCCCGACCCCTGACCCTCCCTTTCTCTCCCAGAGCCCCAGGTGCCTACCCTGCTGCCTGACACCACAGAGACCCTGGTCTGCACCCTCGGCCTGGCCCTCGGCCTGGCCGGCTTCCTCGTCGGCATCACCCTCATCATCACAGGCACATGCCTGTCCAGCACCCCCAGGTGCGCAGGACCCGGGAGTCTGGTGGGGAGGAAAGCAGATGACTCTGCACGGGACGAGGGTGGAGGATGAGAGATTCTGTGGGGAGGGGTGGGGTCAGGGACGAGTGGTAGGCAGGGAATAGAAGAGCAGAGGTGAGGCGAGGGTATCAGGTTTGGGGGAGGTGGGCAGAGATGGGATCCCAGAAGTGTGAGCTGGGACAACCTTGGTCATATGGTTTTTGCTACTTTAGGTAATGGCCCTTTGAGAGAAACAGGTATGGGAGACACCCTACGGCTTCCTGGCAAGTGTCGACAGCCCTTGAATGCTCAGTGCCAGAGTCTACCACATTCATCCCCACCGTGCTGACTTTGAATGGGATCAACCTCTGTCCTATAGGTCTCCTCCTTTTTGGCTCCCGTACTCATGGCAGGGACTTGTGGGGCACCAAGGAGTTCCCTTTCCCACCCCCAAAACACACACACACACACACACACACACACACACACACTTTCTTGCTCTACGCAAAGCCCTGGCTAGCAGCAGTAAAATTTTAAACAGTGTTTACATTGTATTCATTTTACCAGGTCTTGGCCAATTCTTTCAGTGTGTAAGGGATGCTGGGATCTGGAAGTGGGGACTTCTGGGGATGACTACTGAGCATGACCACCTGCTACTGGGGGTTGACAGTCATTCCCGGGCCAGTCTAGCTACGTCTTGCTCCATTTGACTCATCAGTTTGGGGCCCCATGTGTGTCACTTGTGAATGGACCGTTTCACATGGACATCATGAAATTAACATCCTGAATTCAGATTTGCCCCAAAAGGGATGCAGAGTATCCTGTTCATTGCAACTCCCCGCAACAAATGACAGTTCTACAGGGCACCAGGAGAGGAAACGTTCATGGAATTTTCAGTCTTGTCCAGATTTACTCTGTCATGAAGAGGCCATTGGTATCCAGCCATGATCTACAATGTCATCTCCTTTTTCTACATTCCCTAGAGTCCCAAGCATGACAAAGAGGCCCAAGGCTTGGGTAGGATGGCCATATCTTCTGTCTGGGGTCAATCATATCAGGTAGGAGGGTAGCAGAGTAGATCAGCAAGGTATCTGGTAAGAGGGAGGTCTAGGAGAGATCCACCTGAATGCTCTCTAAATCTGTGGCCTGGAAGGTTTTAGTTTACTGTGAACAAAATTTAAAATGCACACAAAGCGGTAACTAACTATACAAAGTAGTTTATGTCAAGTACCAAATGAGTGGTACAGATTGGTGGTTTTCAAACTGGAATACAGGGAAGAGTCACTTGGGAGCCTTTTAAAAAGTACAGGCTTCTCCCAGATCTACTGAGTTAGAATCTCGGGGCTGGGGAGAGTGGTGACAGGGAGTCTGTAATATTTTAACATGCTCTAGATTGTGCCAATGAAGCCATCCTGGACCCAGGCTGTGGTCTGGGAACGGGGACCCATGGACATAGTCTGGTGCTATTGGAGGTCATGGGAAGAGGGGATCCCTGAGGTCTGAGTAGTCCAGGAGGACTTTCTGGAAAACCTGGGTTTTTTAGGGCATGAAAGTTGAGGAAGGGACTTCCCAGTGGTTAAAACTCTGTGCTTCTAATGTGGGGGCAAAGGTTCGATCCCTGGTCAGGGAACATGCTGTTCCACACAGCCAAAAAAAAAGAAAAAAAGTTGAGCAAGATACAGGTGAGTAGGGGCAAGATGGGGGTTGGAATTGGGAGCATTTGGTCCCGGAAAAGAGAGAAACCAAGAGATTATGGGGACTCTGTGGATTTCCCAAGAGAGAATAAATGGGGGGAAATCGATGGCCAGAAGAGAAGTCAGATGGAAGCGGGAGAAGATTGTTCTAATCAAGGTTTTTCCTTGCCAGTCACAGAAACCCTATTAAAATGGTTATAGACAAAAGGAGAGGGTATTTACAATAGACACAAGAGTAGCATCCAGAACCCAAGGGTGGGTTTGAGCCAGGCCCTGCAAGGAAGAGAACTCAGAACGGAAGAGCCAGCAGAATCCAGAGCAGTCCCTCTTGCTCTCTCTCTGGGCCATATGGTCCCTGTTTTCTAGATCCCTCGGTACGTCAGCCATATTCTCTCCCTATGGACTGACTGTCCTTTTCAGCTGACATGTCAACCGTATAGGTCCTGTGTTTGTATGTCACCTCAGCTGTGGCCACCCACAGAGACTGTGTCTCCCAGTCACAATTTTAAATTATTGAAAAAACAAACGACTGCCCAAACTTGGCGAAAGTGTCCACCCCAGCCCAATGTACTGTGACCGGGGAACCAAGATCCCATAGTACAAACATGGTGGGCTGGCACCCACCTCTGAGGTGAGGAGTCAGTTCGTTCTCAGAGAAAGAAGAAGATCTCAGAAGACACCACAAGAGATGTCTGTCCCCATCGTGCCCTGATCTCCGCTGATTTTTTACTTAAAACTTAACTTGATGCATCCTTGGAAAAGTGTTTCTCTAATCTCTGTCCTAATGTTTAATAAAGTCATTAAAAGTGTCCTGTTTTGAACAGACTGGTGGTTGCTAAGGGGGGGTGTTGGGGAAGGGATGGAGTGGGAGTTTGGGGTTAGCAGATGTAAACTCATATATAGACTAGATAAACAACAAGGTCCTACTGCATAGCACAGAGAACTATACTTAATATCCCATGATAGGGCTTCCCTGGTGGCACAGTGGTTGAGAATCTGCCTGCCAATGCAGGGGACACGGGTTCGAGCCCTGGTCTGGGAAGATCCCACATGCCACGGAGCAACTAGGCCCGTGAGCCACAATTACTGAGCCTGCGCGTCTGGAGCTTGTGCTGCGCCACAAGAGAGGCCGCGACAGTGAGAGGCCCGCACACCGCGATGAAGAGTGGCCCCCGCTTGCCGCAACTAAAGAAAGCCCTCGCACAGAAATGAAGGCCCAACACAGCCATAAATAAATAAATAAATAAATAAATAAATAAAATTAAAAAAAAAAAAACAAAAAATCCCATGATAAACCATAATGGAAAAGAATACTAAAAAAAAAGAATGTATATATATGTATAACTGAATCACTTTGCTGTACAGCAGTAATTAACACAACATTGTTAATTAACTATACTTCAGAAAAAAAAAGTGTCCTCTTTTGACCAGAAGTGTGCTTTTTTTCACTATGCATATATTACCCAGAAATCACTAGAAACAATTTGGAAGGAATATGGAGCAATTCCAAATCTTTTAGGTTTATGTATCTGCCTCCACACTCACATTTTTTTTCTTCTAGTCTCAAAGTAAATTATCTCTCATTAAAAAAAAAAATTGTCCTGCATTCTTTTTTCTTAAATAAATTTATTTGTTTTTAATTTATTTTTTATTTTTGGCTGCGCTGGGTCTTCGTTGCTGTGTGCAGGCTTTCTCTAGTTGCAGCGAGCCGGGGCTACTCTTCGTCGTGGTGCGCAGGCTTATCGCGGTGGCTTCTCTTGCTGCGGAGCACAGCCTCTAGGTGCTCAGACTTCAGTAGTTGTGTTATACGGGCTTCGGTAGCTGTGGCTCGCGGGCTCTAGAGCGCAGGCTCAGTATTTGTGGTGCACAGGCTTAGCTGCTCCGCAGCATGTGGAATCTTCCCAGACCAGGGATCGAACCCGTGTCCCCTACAGTGGCAGGCGGATTCTTAACCACTGAGCCACCAGGGAAGCCCTGTTCTGCATTCTTGATCTGACTTCTTTCAGTCTCTTTTAGAATAGACAGTCTCCTTCTCTTTTGTAGTTTCAAACTCTCCCCCTTTGCAGTGTTCCCTCTCCACAGATAATAAACATATCATCACTCTCATATACTGAGAACATTAAATCTCTCTGTCCTATAACCCACTCCCCTCAAGCTCTTC
Source organism: Balaenoptera ricei (assembly GCF_028023285.1). Taxonomy (NCBI): domain Eukaryota; kingdom Metazoa; phylum Chordata; class Mammalia; order Artiodactyla; family Balaenopteridae; genus Balaenoptera; species Balaenoptera ricei. The sequence goes on from NC_082649.1 coordinate 41,483,704, forward strand.
CCAGTCACTTTCTCTGAAAGAGGATTCTGCATGGGCTGCACCCACATCCCCTCTTCTAATCTACTTTCTTTCTTAAAATTTTAATTTTTAACAACGTAATTTTATCCACATAGTTTAGAGAATCCAATAGTTCTACCAGATTTGCTTAAAAAAAAAATTCCAGTCTCTAGCCCCTTCTCCTATCATGTTCTTGTCCCCAGAGTTGGTAAGTTTTCAACTGTTTTTAACTAATTCTGTTGATACTGACCTTCTGTCCCTAAATAGTATGCTTGCTTTGCTATATCTTGATTTTTCAGCTTCAGGCCTTTTCTCTTTACTTCCTGCTATGGAAGAAGAGGATTTAAATGTTTTCATCCTCACACCACACACATGCACCTCTTCCTTTAATATAGTTATGTTGTAATTTTGGCTAGGTTGGTGTTCAGTGTTTATATTATTATGATCTTGTGAAGGGTATTCATAGCCAAACTACAGAGTAAACCATGCTTGCTCTTCCTTTCCTAGACAACTTTGTGTTTTCCCTGGGATGAGTAATCAGCCTGTTTTCTCTTTGCTTGGTTTTCTTGGTACCTATCATAAATGAATTACAAATTTCCTCACAATACAATCAGCTACCCTGGGTATTCTGTCCATTTTATTGTCAGATAAAACTCCCAGGCCTTGTGTCGGCTTCGATCTTAACTAGTTGCTCTCAGTGAGACAGCTGTCTTCCTGGGACCACCCTTTACCATCCTTGTCAACATTTACCTGTCCTCTGTGTTGGACCTTCTGTTTCTTATATCCAACTAGAAGAATGACCAGGTTTTGGAATTACTGATGAGATGTTACTTCTCCCAACCATTCATGCAACCTCCCCTTGTTCAGACTTTCTCACTTAGGAGAGACTCTCAATTCCTTACTGGCTAAGGCTCTCCAACCTCACCCCACTCCAGCCTTCCTTCTTTCATTAAGTTACAGCCACGCTCTCTTTCCTTAGAATCCTCCTGCCTGTGATCTTAACATCAATGCTTCCAACTCATCATTCATTCACAACACATGTGGTAAAAATTCAGAGGCTTCCCTGATCAGCTTTGCTAAATAAACCACCCATCTCCAGTCCTTCTCGATCGCAAGACTCCATTTATCTTTCTGGACAGACATCTCTCCTGGAATGGAGGCCCTCCTCTCGGGCTTTCTTTCCTCCTTCGGGGGAGTGACCCATCATGTAGAGATGTCACTTCCTCCCTTCTCTCCATCTCTCCCCTCATCTCCAGTCATTTCCACTAATGTGGTTTGGCTCTGTCTTGTGGTTTGATTCCACCTCCTGTGGAGGCTCCAAATTTGAGTAAACCTCGTCTTCCCAGGAGAAGACTCCATGGCATTTCTGCCCCCCAGAGACTTTCTTTTGCCCCGTCCCTAGAGCCCCAGTGCCACTCCAGAGACTCGGTTGGATTTCCACTTTTCCTTCATTCCTTCCCTCAGGCCTGCAGTATATGCTCTGCTCCAGGTACAAGTTCTTACCTTAATGCCTGGAACATGGCAGTTACTCAGTAACTGACCAAAGAGTAAGATGTAGTCTGCTCAGCTCTCAAATTCCTTGATGACACACCCAAATAAAGAAAACATTTAAAAACTTTCTGCTGTTATTGACATGATTGCTTTTATGATTACTATTAGCTTTCATGTATTGAGCACCTCCAATGTGCCAAGCACTAAACACTTACATCTGTCAAAGCTATGAGTTTGCACACCTACCATGGTGTTTCCTAAATTGTTCCATGGAACTCAAATGTTCTGAAGGATGTTAATAACTTAATTAAAAACCAATCAATGTAAGTAACTTTTTTTTTCTAAAACATATTTTAATGTGGGTAAGGAAATGCCAAACATAGGTATGCAGGTTTTAGTATATAGCAATCTGCCTTTCAAAAATGACATGCCATGTTTGGTAATAGCAAAAGATTGGAAACATGTCCAACAAGAATGGAAAAGTTGAAAGAGCTATGGTACATCCATGAGGAGGAGAAACATTAAGCTGTTAGAAAGAATGAGGAAGATCTCTTTAAGCTGATATGGAGGGATCCCTAGGGTGCAGTGGAAAAATGCAAGATACAAAAGAATATACATACTGTGTGCTACCTTGGGGTAAGAAAGAGGGAAGATATATGTTTGCAGAAAGCCACACTGAAAAGATAAACCAGAAATTGTTAAAAAAATGGTGGGGGGGAAGAGCAGAGTTGAGGGAATGCATTTGAGGCAACAGGGATAAAAGTGAATATTGACTTTTGAAATATACAAATGCTTTACAATTTTTATAAACATGAAACAAAAAGCCCTAAAATTAAAAACAAACATAAACAACTGAACCAAGAGAGAAGACTTATTTTAACTCCTATTAGAAGACAGTACTGTATATTCTTAGTGGACTATATTCTAAGGACAAAAAGAAGTACTAAAAACGTTGATAGTCATTCAGTAGTTTTATCATTAGTAATAGTATTGTATTGTTATTTTGAAACTATGTTTATATATATTATAGGATAAAGTAATTCAGGAATGATGTAATGTATTTGGGAACCATGATTTTAGTGTATATAAGGAAAGAAAAAAGTAGCTGAATTAAAACCCTAATATTAAATTTGAATTAGAAACATCAATTTAAACTAATGATTTATAAATATATATATTTTCTAGCTCTAGCAAATGAAAGAACCTGGAAGCAATGGTCCTTCAGGAGCGATGGACATCCTTAGAGCACAGGTTGTTGTTTCTTAATACCATTACCCAATAAAAGGAACTGGAATTGCTTAGAGAAGTGACTTATTTCAAGTCTAGGATAGGGAAATCACAAAGCAAGCTTGTTTCAGAAAACAAGAAAGTGCTCAAAGACTACCAGAGTCATGTCAAAAGAAAAGAGCAGCCACCTTGAAGGGGCTCCCACTGGCCAAATTTGGGACAATTTGAGGATTAAAAAAAATTACTATAATCAACTTAAACACATTGAATGGATAAAAATGCATGAGTCCCTAATAATAATCAAATAAAGATAAAGCAAACAAGCAACAACAACAAGACTTTTCTATCACCACTGGGTGTAATATTCTATTTCCAACAAAGAAAGTTGGTACTTAAACAAAACAAGCAGATATCCTGACTTTTCAGAAGGAACGCTATAGTTCCCTGGTTGAGAAAATGTCTTTCTTTCAGATGATGGCCAGCTGGGAAAAAATAGAATGATAAAATCAGTATTTTGCAACCCTAATATGAGAATTGTTTCAGGGAAGGCGTCTAGATGTTAGGAGAACAGATGACTGGAAATGGGAGAGTCCCATTACACCAAAGTATCATGCCTACAGATTGTTTGCTATTGATGAAAGGGAGAAAATATCTTCACAGAGGAGAAAGATCTGGCTGTCACTGCCTCAGCTCGGCAATCCAACTTGGCTTCACCAATAATGAGACAACAACACAGTCATCACATGCTTCTTGATGAGATGAAAAGTACACAGTATCACCTATGAAGAATTATAGTCAAAAAGATCTTTAATCTGAATCTGATCAAGCCTTCTGTTCAAAGTTCTAGTTTATAGAAAATACATTGGATAGAGGAATAAGTCAAATGAAGCCAGGAAGAAATAATCATACAAATTCAGAATGTGAGATATTCTATAATAAAATTGACCTGGTCTCTTTAAAAACAACATTAAAAAAAAAGAGGAGGGGGCGATTAAAAGAGACTTGAGAGACATTACAATCAAATTTAGTGGGTGATTCTTGGCAACATCTTTGGGGGAAAACAGATATAAAGACACTTTTGAGACAAATGGGAAAATAGACTGGGTAACCAGTGATATTTGGAAATTATTTTCAATTTTTTTCAATATGGTTACTGTACTGTGGTTATGTAGCAAGACAACTTTAAGTATTTAGAGATAAAATGCCATGATGTCTTTATTTTGAAATGGATGCAGATACACACACACACACACACTTGCAGTTGCAACAAATATGGCAAAATCTTGATAGTTGTTGAATCTATGTTACGGGTAGTCAAGTATTCTTTGTGCTTTTTCCAGCTTTTCTTTACATTTGAAATTTTCATAATATTTCATAATAAAGCGTGTGTGTGTGTGTGTTTGTGTGCTGTTTTTGAAAATAGCAGGAAATTAAATGAGAGATCATTGGATTCCTGAACCCATGAGTTGATACCTGCTACTGATTGAATAATTACTCCTCTGTAATAGATATTTTGTACTTTAAATATAAATAATTTTAATCTTTTGTTCTTTTTTTAAATTAAAATAAAGTAAGCATGATGTAATGCCTTTTTTGTTGTTGTTACATTACATGGTTATTAATTACACACATAAAATTTGGCCATTTCTTCCAGCAACTTTTTCATCCCCAGGTTCAAAGCACAGCCTCATTTTATCCTGGAAGCCCTACAGTTGCTTCCTCAATATCTTATCCTTTGAGAAAATGTTCTGTAGTCAAAAGTTACTATCACACTGCCTATAATCATCTCAGGAACATCAAGAATAAGTTCAACAGTACAAATATTAAGATGGATGAGAGATTAACCAAGATGGCGGAGTAGAAGGACGTGCTCTCACTCCCTCTTGCGAGAGCACCAGAATCACAACTGTCTGCTGGACAATCATCGACAGGAAGACACTGGACTTCACCAAGGAGGATACTCCACGTCCAAGGACAGAGGAGAAGCCACAGCGAGACGGTAGGAGGGGTGCAATCAGAGTAAAATCAACTCCCATAACTGCTGGGTGGGTGACTCACAGACTGGCGAACACTTATACCACAGAAGTCCACCCACTGGAGTGAAGGTTCTGAGCCCCACGTCAGGCTTCCCAACCTGGGGGTCCAGCAACGGGAGGAGGAATTCATAGAGAATCAGACTTTGAAGCCTAGTGGGAATTGATTGCAGGACTTCGACAGGACTGGGGGAAACAGAGACCCCACTCTTGGAGGGTGCACACGGAATAGTGTGCGCATTGGGCCCCGGGGGAAGGAGCAGTGACCTTGGGGGAGACTGAACCAGCCCTACCTGCTAGTGTTGGAGGGTCTCCTGCGGAGGCGGGGGCTGGCTCTGTTTCACCGTGGGGACAAGGACACTGGCAGCAGAGGTTCTGGGAAGTATTCCTTGGCGTGAGCCCCCCTAGAGTCTGTCATTAGCCCCACCAAAGAGCCCAGGTAGGCTCCAGTGTTGGGTTGCCTCAGGCAAAACAACCAACAGGGAGGGAAACCAGCCCCACCCATCAACAGTCAAGTGGATTAAAGTTTTACAGAGCTCTGACCGCCACAGCAACAGTCAGCTCTACCCACCACCAGAGCCTCCCATCAAACCTCTTAGGTAGCCTCAACCACCAGAGGGCAGACAGCAGAAGCAAGAAAAACTACAATCCTGCAGCCTGTGGAACAAAAGCCACATTTACAGAAAGATAGACAAGATGAAAAGGCAGAGGGCTATATACCAGATGAAGGAACAAGAAAAAACCCCAGAAAAACAACTAAATGAAGTGGAGATAGGCAACCTTCCAGAAAAAGAATTCAGAATAATGATAGTGAAGATGATCCAGGACCTTGGAATAAGAATGGAGGCAAAGATTAAGAAGATGCAAGAAATGATTAACAAAGACCTAGAAGAATTAAAGAACAAACAAACAGAGATGACCAATACAATAACTGAAATGAAAACTACACTAGAAGGAATCAATAGCAGAATAACTGAGGCAGAAGAACGGATAAGTGACCTGGAAGACAGAATGGTGGAATTCACTGCCATGGAACAGAATAAAGAAAAAAGAATGAAAAGAAACGAAGACAGCCTAAGAGACCTCTGGGACAACATTAAACGCAACAACATTTGCATTATAGGGGTCCCAGAAGGAGAAGAGAGAGAGAAAGGACCAGAGAAAATATTTGAAGAGATTATAGTCGAAAACTTCCCTAACATGGGAAAGGAAATAGCCACCCAAGTCCAGGAAGCGCAGAGGGTGCCATACAGGATAAACCCAAGGAGAAACACGCCAAGACACATAGTAATCAAAGTGGCAAAAATTAAAGACAAAGAAAAATTATTGAAAGCAGCAAGGGAAAAACGACAAATAACATACAAGGGAACTCGCATAAGGTTAACAGCTGATTTCTCAGCAGAAACTCTACAAGCCAGAAGGGAGTGGCATGATATACTTAAAGTGATGAAAGGGAAGAACCTACAACCAAGATTACTCTACCCGGCAAGGATCTCATTTAGATTTGATGGAGAAATCAAAAGCTTTACAGACAAGCAAAAGCTAAGAGAATTCAACACCACCAAACCAGCTCTACAACAAATGCTAAAGGAACTTCTCTAAGTGGGAAACACAAGAGAAGAAAAGGACCTATAAAAACAAACCCAAAACAATTAAGAAAATGGTAATAGGAGCATACATATCGATAATTACCTTAAACTTGAATGGATTAAATGCTCCAACCAAAAGACACAGGCTTGCTGAATGGATACAAAAACAAGACCCATATATATGCTGTCTACAAGAGACCCACTTTAGACCTAGGGACACATACAGACTGAAAGTGAGGGGATGGAAAAAGATATTCCATGCAAGTGGAAATCAAAAGAAAGCTGGAGTAGCTATACTCATATCAGATAAAATAGACTTTAAAATAAAGAATGTTACAAGAGACAAGGAAGGACACTACATAATGATCAAGGGATCAATCCAAGAAGAAGGTATAACAATTATAAATATATATGCACCCAACATAGGAGCACCTCAATACATAAGGCAACTGCTAACAGCTATAAAAGAGGAAATTGACAGTAACACAATAATAGTGGGGGACTTTAACACCTCACTTACACCAATGGGCATATCATCCAAAATGAAAATAAATAAGGAAACAGAAGCTTTAAATGACACAATAGACCAGACAGATTTAATTGATATTTATAGGACATTCCATCCAAAAACAGCAGATTACACGTTCTTCTCAAGTGCGCACGGAACATTCTCCAGGATAGATCACATCTTGGGTCACAAATCAAGCCTCAGTAAATTTAAGAAAATCGAAATCATATCAAGCATCTTTTCTGACCACAACGCTATGAGATTAGAAATGAATTACAGGGAAAAAAACGTAAAAAACACAAACACATGGAGGCTAAACAATACGTTACTAAATAACCAAGAGATCACTGAAGAAATCAAAGAGGAAATCAAAAAATACCTAGAGACAAATGACAATGAAAACACGACGACCCAAAACCTATGGGATGCAGCAAAAGCAATTCTAAGAGGGAAGTTTATAGCTATACAAGCCTACCTAAAGAAACAAGAAAAATCTCAAGTAAACAGTCTAACCTTACACCTAAAGAAACTAGAGAAAGAAGAACAAACAAAACCCAAAACTAGCAGAAGGAAAGAAATCATAAAGATCAGAGTGGAAATAAATGAAATAGAAACAAAGAAAACAATAGCAAAGATCAATAAAACTAAAAGCTGGTTCTTTGAGACGATAAACAAAAGTGATAAGCCGTTAGCCAGACTCATCAAGAAAAAGAGGGAGAGGACTCAAATCAATAAAATCAGACATGAAAAAGGAGAAGTTACAACGGACACCGCAGAAATACAAAGCATCCTAAGAGACTACTACAAGCAACTTTATGCCAATAAAATGGACAACCTGGAAGAAATGGACAAATTCTTAGAAAGGTGTAACCTTCCAAGACTGAATCAGGAAGAAACAGAAAATATGAACAGACCAATCACAAGTAATGACATTGAAACTGTGATTAAAAATCTTCCAACAAACAAAAGTCAAGGACCAGACGGCTTCACAGGTGAATTCTATCAAACATTTAGAGAAGAGCTAACACCCATCCTTCTCAAACTCTTCCAAAAAATTGCAGAGGAAGGAACACTCCCAAACTCATTCTATGAGGCCACCATCACCCTGATACCAAAACCAGACAAAGACACTACAAAAAAAGAAAATTACAGACCAATATCACTGATGAACATAGATGCAAAAATCCTCAACAAAATACTAACAAATAGAATCCAACAACACATTAAAAGGATCATACACCACGATCAAGTGGGATTTATCCCAGGGGTGCAAAGATTCTTCAATATACGCAAATCAATCAATGTGATACACCATATTAACAAATTGAAGAATAAAAACCATATGATCATCTCAATAGATGCAGAAAAAGCTTTTGGCAAAATTCAACACCCATTTCTGATAAAAACTCTCCAGAAAGTGGGCATAGAGGGAACCTAACTCAACATAATAAAGGCCATATATGACAAACCCACAGCAAACATCATTCTCAACGGTGAAAAGCTGAAAGCATTTCCTCTAAGATCAGGAACGAGACAAGGATGTCCACTCTCACCACTATTATTCAACATAGTTCTGGAAGTCCTAGCCACGGCAATCAGAGAAGAAAAAGAAATAAAAGGGATACAAATTGGAAAAGAAGAAGTAAAACTGTCACTGTTTGCAGATGACATGATACTGTACATAGAGAATCCTAAAACTGCCACCAGAAAACTGCTAGAGCTAATTAATGAATACGGTAAAGTTGCAGGATACAAAATTAATGCGCAGAAATCTCTTGCATTCCTATACACTAAAGATGAAAATCTGAAAGAGAAATTATGGAAACACTCCCATTTACCATTGCAACAAAAAGAATAAAATACCTAGGAATAAACCTACCTAGGGAGACAAAAGACCTGTATGCAGAAAACTATAAGACACTGATGAAAGGAATTAAAGATGATACCAACAGATGGAGAGATATACCATGTTCTTGGATTGGAAGAATCAACATTGTGAAAATGACTATACTACCCAAAGCAATCTACAGATTCAATGCAATCCCTATCAAATTACCAATGGCATTTTTTATGGTGCTAGAACAAATCATCTTAAAATTTGTATGGAGACACAAAAGACCCCGAATAGCCAAAGCAGTCTTGAGGGAAAAAAACGGAGCTGGAGGAATCAGACTCCCTGACTTCAGACTATACTACAAAGCTACAGTAATCAAGACAATATGGTACTGGCACAAAAACAGAAACACAGATCAATGGAACAAGATAGAAAGCCCAGAGATAAACCCACGCACATATGGTCAACTAATCTATGACAAAGGAGGCAAAGATATACAATGGAGAAAAGACAGTCTCTTCAATAAGTGGTGCTGGGAAAACTGGACAGCTACGTGTAAAAGAATGAAATTGAACATTCCCTAGCACCATACACAAAAATAAACTCAAAATGGATTAGAGACCTAAATGTAAGACTGGACACTATAAAACTCTTAGAGGAAAACATAGGAAGAACACTCTTTGACATAAATCACAGCAAGATCTTTTTTTTTTTTTTTTTTTTTATGGCTGTGTTGGGTCTTCGTTTCTGTGCGAGGGCTTTCTCTAGTTGTGGCAAGCGTGGGCCACTCTTCATCGCGGTGCGCGGGCCTCTCACTATCGCGGCCTCTCTTGTTACGGAGCACAGGCTCCAGATGCGCAGGCTCAGCAACTGTGGCTCACGGGCCCAGCCGCTCCACGGCATGTGGGATCTTCCCAGGCCAGGGCTCGAACCCGTGTCCCCTGCATTGGCAGGCAGACTCCCAACCACTGCACCACCAGGGAAGCCCTGCAAGATCTTTTTTGATCCACCTCCTAGAGTAATGGAAATAAAAACAAAAATAAACAAATGGGACCTAATGAAACTTCAAAGCTTTTGCACAGCAAAGGAAACCATAAACAAGACGAAAAGACAACCCTCAGAATGGGAGAAAATATTTGCAAACGAATCAACGGACAAAGGATTAATCTCCAAAATACATAAACAGCTCATTCAGCTCAATATTAAAGAAACAAACACCCCAATCCAAAAATGGGCAGAAGACCTAAATAGACATTTCTCCAAAGAAGACATACAGACGGCCACGAAGCACATGAAAAGATGCTCAACATCACTAATTATTAGAGAAATGCAAATCAAAACTACAATGAGGTATCACCTCACATCAGTTAGAATGGGCATCATCAGAAAATCTACAAACAACAAATGCTGGAGAGGGTGTGGAGAAAAGGGAACCCTCTTGCACTGTTGGTGGGAATGTAAATTGATACAGCCACTATGGAGAACAATATGGAGGTTCCTTAAAAAACTAAAAATAGAACTACTATATGACCCAGCAATCCCACTACTGGGCATATACCCAGAGAAAACCGTAATTCAAAAAGACACATGCACCCGAATGTTCATTGCAGCACTATTTACAATAGCCAGGTCATGGAAGCAACCTAAATGCCCATCAACAGACGAATGGATAAAGAAGATGTGGTACATATATACAATGGAATATTACTCAGCCATAAAAAGGAACGAAATTGAGTCATTTGTTGAGACGTGGATGGATCTAGAGACTGTCATACAGAGTGAAATAAGTCAGAAAGAGAAAAACAAATATCGTATATTAATGCATGTATGTGGAACCTAGAAAAATGGTACAGATGAGCTGGTTTGCAGGGCAGAAGTTGAGACACAGACGTAGAGAACAGACATATGGACACCAAGGGGGGAAAACTGCGGTGGGGCGGGGATGGTGGTGTGCTGAATTGGGCGATTGGGATTGACATGTATACACTGATGTGTATAAAATTGATGACTAATAAGAACCTGCAGTATAAAAAAACAAACAAAACAACTAATACTAAACTTTCATTGGGTTATTTGTATGGAAATATGTTAATATAAGTGTTTCAGACATTACATGAAATTTCTAAAAATCTTATATGTTCTGGTATAATGTTATAAGTCATAATCCTAGTTATTACTTTAAAATGTATATCTCAGAAATAACTAATTTTCTTGTCAACTGCATTATTATGAACTGTCATCAAATCTTTAACCGTGGTCATTTTTAAGTCTTTTGTCATTTACAGACAGTTCTGGGTGTACTCTGATGCTTTTTCAAATATGTTCCTATAAAAGGGTTTCATCTTCAAGAAATTCATGGAAAAGACTCTGACAAGTACAGGTTTCTGGTAACTGACTACTGCTGAACTGAATGAATAAGCATTTTCAGAACTCTAATGAAAAACTGATGAACTCATAAAAGTGCTAACAAAAGATCAAGATGAAAAAAAAATTAATTACATGGGACTGAGTGAACTGATGAGGATGAGTATAATTTTTGTGACTTTCTGTTTGAATTTAAAAAAAAATCCCACAAGGACTCAGAGGCAAAGAATATAGAAATCAATTTTCACTGCAAAGTAAAGGAGCTGTTACAGTGGAGGATTACTGGACTGAATGTCAATATTATGACATAGTATGAGTGTGTTTCATGTTTGGTAATTGCAATCATTGTTGCTTTTGCTGTGGTCATCCATGTACAATGCTTGGTGTCAGTCTATTTATCTCTTGTAAAAATAAAATACAGTGTGTGTGTGTGAAAAAAAAAATTAAGATGGTTTGTAATTTTGTACTTTTATCCATGTTTGAGATTTTTATTGTCAATCCCAATCAGAAAAGAGAGAAGATTAATCAAAATATTTTAAAAAAGAAGATACAAAATTTCCAAAATCTTACAAAGTTCATGTAATTTTTATTATTATTATCATTTTTAATTTATTTTTTGGCTGCGTCTCTGTTGCTGCTCGCGGACTTTCTCTAGTTTCAGTGAGCAGGCACTACTCTTCCTTGTGGTGCTCGTGCTTCTCTAATTGAGGTGACTTCTCTTGTTGTGGAGCACGGGCTCTAGGCATGTGGGCTTCAGCAGTTGCAGCATGTGGGCCCTAGAGTGCGTGGGCTTCAGTAGTTGTGGTGCGTGGGCTCAGTAGTTGCAGCACACAGGCTCTAGAGCTCAGGCTCAGTAGTTGTGGTGCACGGGCTTAGTTGCTCTGCGGCATGTGGGACCTTCCCGGACCAGAGATTGAACCTGTGTCCCCTGCATTGGCAGGAGGATTCTTAACCACTGCGCCACCAGGGAAGCCCTGGTCTATAATTTTTTCATCCTTTTTCACTCCTTCTTACACAGTCAATACAAGGCGAGATATCCCCCTCCCTAACTTTCCTCTTGTGGACCCTGTCCAGTTGGTCAGAGCCCCATCTCCTTCACATCCACCACCTATACCCTGGCAGCCTTTTTCCTTCACAAAGGTCCCAGTCTCTAAGCCAAGCCTGAAGGATGGTAGGTATGAATAGTCACCATTCAGATATTACTCAGTGATATTACTGAGTGAATACCACTCAAAGTGAATAATTACCACTCATCTTGGTTCCTCTTCACGCAGCAAAAGTCATCATTGGGGATTCCCTCACCTGTACTGATGGAACAAGGTTGTTTCATTTCTCCTTTTGTGTCTTCACACTTCCTAATATTTCTTCAGCTAAGCTCAATTTAGTTGGGCTTGGTGAAAAAAAATTATTTTTCTACAGAATGGTGAAATCTTGGGCAAAGCTACACTTAAAAAGATGTTGAGGAGGCAGAGTCAAGATGGAGGTGTGGGAAGACGCAGAGTTAGCATCTCCCCACAACTAGGGCACCTGCCGGCTGCTGGTGGGGGACTCTGACACCCAAGGAGATGGGAGGAACCCCAAAGTGAATAGGTAGGACGTAGGGGGACTGAGGGGGGGAGGAGAAGTGGAGGCCAGACAGGATTGGTGCGCCTAAAGCTGGGGAGATCAGGAGAGGCAGGTGGGAGGGGCCATCCCAGATAGGAGGAGCAGGAGAGGAAAGGAGGGTGTTTGCCCCACCCACTCGAGCCCACAAAGCCTGCTGGGCTCCCAAGTGATATCCCCTGCCCTCTGAGATGAGGGGTGGGGGCCACGCCTGGGCCCCTTCTGTTCCTTGAGCCTAAGCCCCACCCCCCACAGCCCCCAGGGCTTTTTCCAGCCCTGTAGGTCTTGAGCATTGGCCCCACCCACCACCCAAACCTCACCCTTGCTTGGCTCTGCCCTCCACAGCCAAGGCCTTACCCCCCCACCCTTTTTTTTTTTGCTGCCCCAGGTGGCTTGCGGGATCTTGGTTCACGAGCCTGGGGTTGGGTGGAAGCTCCTGTGGTGGGAGCTCCAAGTCCAAACACTGGACTAACAGAGAACCTCAGACCCCAGGGAATATTCATCAGAGTGAGGTCTCACGGAGTTCCTCATCTCAGTACCAAGACCCAGCTCTACCCAACAGCCTACAAACTCCAGTGTTGGAAGCCTCAGTAAGACAGGAACACAATCCCACTCATAAAAAAAAAAAAAAAAAAAAAGAGACAGCAAAAAAATATATGACAGATGAAGGAGCAAGGTAAAAACCTACAAGATCAAATAAATGAAGAAGAAATAGTCAATCTACCTGAAAAAGAATTCAGAGAAATGATAGTAAAAATGATCCAGAATCTCGGAAAGAGAATGGAGGCATGGATTGAGAAAATACAAGAAATGTTTAACAAAGATCTAGAAGAACTAAAGAACAAAGAAACAGAGATGAACAACACAATAACTGAGATGAAAAATACACTAGAAGGAATCAATAACAGAATAACTGAGGCAGAAGAATGAATAAGTGAGCTGGAAGACAAAATGGTGGAAATAACTGCTGAGGAGCAGAATAAAGAAAAAAGAGTGAGAAGAATTGAAGGCAATCTCAGAGACCTCTGGGACAACACTAAATGCACCAACATTTGAATTATAGGGGTCCCAGAAAAAGAAGAGAAAAAGAAAGGGTCTGAGAAAATATTTGAAGAGATTATAGTTGAAAATTTCCCTAACATGGGAAAGGAAACAGTCACCCAAGTCCAGGAAGCACAGAGACTCCCATTCAGGATGAAACTTAGGAAAAACACTCCAAGACACACATTAATCAAACTAACAAAAATTAGATTCAAAGAAAAAATATTAAAAGCAGCAAGGGAAAACCAAAAACTAACATACAAAGGAATCCTCATAAGGTTATCAGCTGATTTTTCAGTGGAAACTCTACAGGCCAGAAGAGAGTGGCAGGATATACTTAAAGTGATGAAAGAAAAACCTACAAGCAAGATTACTCTACCCAGCAAGGATCTCATTCAGATTCGGTGGAGAAGTCAAAAGCTTTTCAGACAAGTAAAAGCTAAGAGAATTCAGCACCACCAAACCAGTTTTACAACAAATGCTAAAGAAACTTCTCTAAGTGGGAAACACAAGAGAAGAAAAAGACCCACAAAAACAAACCCAAAACAATTAAGAAAATGGTAATAGGAACATACATATCGATAATAACCTTGAATGTAAATGGATTAAATGCCCCAACCAAAAGACACAGACTGGCTGAATGGATACAAAAACAAGACCCATATATATGCTGTCTACAAGAGACCCACTTCAGACCTAGGGACACATACAGACTGAAAGTGAAGGGATGGAAAAAGATATTCCATGCAAATGGAAATCAAAAGAAAGCTGGAGTAGCAATACTTGTGGCAGATAAAATAGACTTTAAAATAAAGACTGTTACAAGAGATAAGGAGAGACACTACATAATGATCAAAGGATCAATCCAAGAAGAAGATATAACAATTATAAATGTTTATGCACCCAACATAGGAACACCTTAATACACAAGGCAAATGCTAACAACCATGAAAGGAGAAATTGACAGTAACACAATAATAGTAGGGGACTTTAACACCCCACTTACACCAATGGCCAGATCATCCAAACAGAAAATAAATAAGGAAACACAAGCTCTAAAAGACTCAATAGACCAGATAGATCTAACTGATATTTATAGAACATTTCACCCAAAAGTGGCAAAATACACTTTCTTCTCAAGTGCACATGGAACATTCTCCAGGACAGATCACATCTTGGGTCACAAATCAAGCCTTGGTAAATTTAAGAAAATTGAAATTGTATCAAGCATTTTTACTGGCCACAACACTATGAGACTGGAAATCAATTACAGGAAAAAAAAACAGTAAAAAACACAGATACATGGAGGCTAAACAGTGAGCTACTAAATAACGAAGAGGTAACTGTAGAAATCAAAGAAGAAATTAAAAAATACATGGAAACAAATGACAATGAAAACACAACGACCCAAAACCTATGGGAGACAGGAAAAGCAGTTCTAAGAGGGAAGTTTATAGCAGTACAATCTCACCTCAAGAAACAAGAAAAATGGGCTTCCCTGGTGGCGCAGTGGTTAAGAATCCACCTGTCAATGCAGGGAACATGGGTTCAAGCCCTGGTCCGGGAAGATCGCACATGCCACGGAGCAACTAAGCCCGTGCACCACAACTACTGAGCCTGCGCTCTAGAGCCCGCAAGCCACAACTACTGAGCCTGCGTGCCACAACTACTGAAGCCCGCACGCCTAGAGCCCATACTCCGCGACAAGAGAAGCCTCTGCAATGAGAAGCCCGTGCACTGCAACGAAGAGTAGCCCCCGCTCACTGCAACTAGAGAAAGCCCGCACGCAGCAACAAAGACCCAACGCAGCCAAAAATAAATAAATAAATAAATAAATAAATATTAAAAAAAAAAAAGAAACAAGAAAAATCTCAAATAAACAATCTAACCCTGCACTTAAAAAAACTAGAGAGGGCTCCCCTGGTGGTTGGGAGTCTGCCTGCCGGTGCGGGGGACGCGGGTTCAGGCCCTGGTCTGGGGGGATCCCACATGCCGCGGAGCGACTGGACCCGTGGGCCACAACTACTGAGCCTGCGCGTCTGGAGCCTGTGCTCCGCAACGAGAGAGGCCGCGATAGTGAGAGGCCCGTGCACCGCGATGAAGAGGGGCCCCCGCTTTCCGCAACTGGAGAAGGCCCTCGCGCAGAGACGAAGACCCAACGCAGCCATAAATAAATAAACAAATACTTAAAAAAAAAAAAAAAAACTAGAGAAAGAAGAACAAAGAAAACCTAAAGTCGGTAGAAGGAAATAAATCATAAAAATCAGAGCAGAAATAAATGAAATAGAAATGAAGAAAACAATAGCAAAGATCAATAAAAATAAAAGCTGGTTCTTTGAGAAGATAAACAGAATTGATAAACCCTTAGCCAGACTCATCAAGAAAAAAAGGGAGAGGACGCAAATCAATGAAATTAGAAATGAAAAAGGAGAAATCACAGCTGACACTGCAGAAATACAAAGGATTATAAGAGACTACTACAAACAACTAGATGCCAATAAAATGGACAACCACGAAGAAATGAACAAATTCTTGGAAAGGTACAATTTTCCAAGACTGAACCAGGAAGAATTAGAAAATATAAACAGACCTGTCACAAGTAATGAAATTGAAACCGTAATTAAAAACCTTCCAACAAACCAAAGTCCAGGACCAGATGGCTTCACAGGCGAATTCTATCAAACATTTAGAGAAGAGCTAACACTGATCCTTCTCAAACTCTTGCAAAAAATTGCAGAGGGAGAAACACACCCAAATTCATTCTACGAAGCCACCATCACCCTGATACCAAAACCAGAAAAAAAAATCACACAAAAAAGGAAAATTATAGACCAATATCACTGATGAACATATATGCAAAAATCCTCAACAAACTACTAGCAAACAGAATCCAACAGCACATTAAAAGGATCATACACCATGATCAAGTGGGATTTATCCCAGAGATGCAAGGATTCTTCAATATGCGCAAATCAATCAAATTGATACACCACATTAACAAATTAAGGAATAAAAAACATACGATAATCTCAATAGAGGCAGAAAAACCTTCTGACAAAATTCAACACCCATTTATGATAAAAACTCTCCAGAAAATGGGCCTAGAGAGAAACTTACTCAACATAATAAAGACCATATTTGACAAACCCACAGCAGGCATCATATTCAATGGTGAAAAACTGAAAGTATTTCCGCTAAGATCAGGAACAAGACAAGGATGTCCACTCTTGCCACTCTAATTCAACATAGTTTTGGAAGCCCTAGCCACAGCAATCAGAAAAGAAAAAGAAATAAAAGGAATCCAAATCAGAAAAGAAGTAAAACTGTCACTGTTTGCTGATGACATGATACTATACATAGAAAATCCTAAAGATGCCACCAGAAAACTACTAGAACTAATCAATGAATTTGGTAAGGTTGCAGGAAACAAAATTCACAGAAATCTCTGGCATTCCTATACACCAACAATGAAAACTCAGAAAGAGACATTAAGGAAACACTCCCATTTACCACTGCAACAAAAAGAATAAAATACCTAGGGATAAACCTGCCTAAGGAGGCAAAAGACTTGTACTCAGAAAACTATAAAACACTGATGAAATAAATCAAAGATGACATAAACAGATGGAGAAATATACCATGTTCTTGGATTGGAAGAATCAATATTGTGAAAATGACTATACTACCCAAAGCAATCTACAGATTCAATCCCTATCAAACTACCAATGGCATTTTTCACAGAATTAGAACAAAAAATTTTACAACTCGTATGGAAACACAAAATATCCCGAATAGCTAAAGCAATCTTCAGAAAGAAAAACGGAGCTGGAGGAATCAGGCTCCCTGACTTCAAACTATGCCACAAAGCTACAGTAATCAAGACAGTATGGTACTGGCACAAAAACAGAAATATAGAACACTGGTACAGGATAGGATACCCAGAGATAAACCCACACACATATGGGCACCTAATTTATGACAAAGGAGGCAAGAACATACAATGGAGAAAAGACAGCCTCTTCAATAAGTGGTGCTGGGAAAACTAGACAACTACATGTAAAAGAATGAAATTAGAACACTACCTAACACCATACACAAAAATAAACTCCAGATGGATTAAAGACTTAAATGTAAGACCAGACACTATAAAACTCTTAGAGGAAAACATAGGCAGAACACTCTATGACATAAATCACAGCAAGATCCTTTTTGACCCACCTCCCAGAGAAAGGGAAATAAAAACAAAAATAAACAAATGGGACCTAATGAAACTTAAAAAAGCTTTTGCACAGCAAAGGAAACCATAAACAAGACAAAAAGACAACCCTCAGAATGGGAGAAAATATTTGCAAATGAAACAAGGAAGGATTAATCTCCAAAATATACAAACAACTTATGGAGCTCAATATCAAAAAAACAAGCAATCCAGTTAAAAAATGGGTGGAAGACCTAAATAGACATTTCACCAAGGAAGACATACAGATGGCCAAGAGGCACATGAAAAGATGCTCAATATCACTAATTATTAGAGAAATGCAAATCAAAACTACAATGAGGTATCACCTCATGCCGGTCAGAATGGCCATTATCATTCCATCATTATCAAAAAATCTAGGAACAATAAATGCTGGAAAGGGTGTGGTGAAAAGGGAACTCTCTTGCACTGTTGGTAGGAATGTAAATTGATACAACCACTATGGAAAACGGTATGGAGTTTCCTTAAAAAACTAAAAATAGAACAACCATATGACCCAGCAATCCCACTACTGGGAATATACCCTGAGAAAACCATAATTCAAAAAGAGACACGCACCACAATGTTCATTGCAGCACTATTTACAATAGACAGACATGGAACCAACCTAAATGTCCACTGACAGATGAATGGATAAAGAAGATGTGGCACATATCTACAGTGGAATATTACTCAGCCATAAAAAGAAATGGAATTGAGTTATTTGTAGTGAGGTGGATGGACCTAGAGTCTGTCATACAGAGTGAAGTAAGTCAGAAAGAAAAACAAATACCGTATTCCATATATATATGTAATCTAAAAAAAAAACAAAAAAAACCAGGTACTGATGAACCTAGTTGCAGGGCAGGAATAAAGAGGTAGACATAGAAAATGGACTTGAGGACATGGGGTGGGAGGGCGGAGCTGGGGTGAAGTCAGAGTAGCATTGACATATACACACTGCCGAATGTAAAATAGTCGGCTGGTGGGAAGCAGCAGCATAGCACAGGGAGATCGGCTCGGTGCTTTGCGATGACCTAGAGAGGTGGGATAGAGAGGATAGGAGGGAGGCTCAAGAGGGAGGGGATATGGAGACATATGTATGCATATGGCTGATTTGCTTTGTAGTGCAACAGAAACTAACACAGTATTGTGAGGCAATTATACTCCAATAAAGATCTGTTTAAAAAAAAAAGATGTTGATAGATCAATAAACAGACAGACGTGTGTGTGTGTGTGTGTGTGTGTGTGTGTGTGTGTGCGTGTGTATCTCCAGCCTTATTCTTCAGTTCCGGTTGGTGGAGTTAACAAAAATTTCACTTCTGAATTCCTTTTTTGCTCATATCTATAATATAACCAGAAACTCTGGGCACAGAAGAAAGAATATAAACTTTGAAATCAGCACTACCCCTTCTCACCAGCTCTACGATCTTATACACATTGTTATTATTTCCTCATCTCTAAAATAAGAACAATACATATGTGATAGGGATGTTCTGTGGACTAAAGAGATCACTATGAAAAGTGCCCATGATAGGACTTCCCTGGTGGTGCAGTGGTTAAGAATCTGCCTGCCAATGCACGGGACACTGGTTTGAGTCCTTGTTCGGGAAGATTCCCACATGCTGTGGAGCAATTAAGCCCGTGCGCTACAACTACTGAGCCTGAGCTCTAGAGCCCGCGAGCCACAACTACTGAAGCCCGTGCACCTAGAGCCCGTGCTCCGCCATTGCAATGAGAAGCCCGCGCACCGCAAAGAAGAGTAGCCCCTGCTCGCCACAACTAGAGAAAGCCCAAGGGGAACAACGAAGACCCAATGCAGGCAAAAATAAATAAATAAATAAATACATACATAAATAAATAAATAAATAAAGGAAAAAAGAAGTCTTCATAGTGGAGTTAACACTATGTAGGAGATTGTGTAGGATTTGCTGATGGGGGAAGGAGCATATTTCAGGCAGACAGAACAGCACGTGCCAAGGTCCAGTGGCAATAAACAATATGGGAGAATCTGGGAAGGCCTCTCTTCAGCTCTGAGTTGAGCACAGGGTTCAAGGAAGGGTGGATGAGGGATATAACTTTATAGAGATGACAAGGGCTAGAGAGAGGCCTTGCAAAGGAGTTTAATCCTTAAAGGTAATAAGCAACATGACCAGATTTCTTTTCTAAAGGATCTCCCTGGCAGCAACAGTGTGGGGGATGGATTCCATGGAAATAGGACTGTGGCTAGAAGACTAGGAAGAGGGGAATTCCCCAGTGGTCCAGTGGTTAGGACTTGGCGTGGGTTGATCCCTGCTGGGGGAACTAAGATCCCACATGCCACGCGCTGCGGCAAAAAAAAAAAAAAAGACTAGGAAGAAGAGAGTTGTGACAGTCCAGCCAGGGGTGGGGGGGGGGCACTGAAAGGAGAGAAGAAGAAGGCTCAGGAGGGTTCAGTGGCTAAACAGAGAAGCGGAGAGCAAGGGCGAGACCAGCAGGCAGGCCACCAGGGAAAGTAATGATACCTTAGTAATACTGGTTCTGCTACTTATCCGCTGTAGAACAGAATGGTTCTGAGCTTCAGTTTTCTCATCTGTGAAGTGGTGATGGGTATCTACTTCATAGGATTATTATGAGGACTTACTTTTTTTTTTTTTGGCTGCGCAGCACAGCTTGCGGGATCTTAGTTCTGCGACCAGGGATCGAACCCGGGCCCAAGGTGGTGAGAGCGTGGAGTCCTAACCACTGGACCGCCAGGGAATTCCCTATGAGGACTTAATTTTAAAGGCATTCTAAGTGTCTGGCACATTAATGAGTTCTGTACGAATGCTTGTTACATAAATGGATAACTCACAGAGGAAAATGTGTGGGAGAAAAGACAGGATCTTTTCTGGGTATGCATTGAGTGCCAGGAGCCTATGGGACATTGCTATGAGGTCGCTAAAAAACAGATTTGGAACTCTGGAGCAAGGTCTAGACAAGAGATAGATTTTATGAGTGGGAGTTGCCTCCAGAGGAAAGGATGAAATTGCTTAGAAATACTGTGCAAATAAGGAGAAGAGGGCAAGGACGGTAACATGATGGACAACATCTCACGGAAGGCTGAGGCAGGGACTCCAGAGAAGCCGACCAAGAGGGGCTGTCTACAGAGGATGAGCGCTAGGAACTGGGGTATCAAAGAACCAGGGATGTTTCAGAGGTGAAGGGAGATAAGGGTCTCTGGGTCAGAAAAGTGAAGGCTCATGTTTCAAGAGCTGAAGTATAGGAGGTAAGAAGGCAAGAAAGACCTAAACGTCGGAGGATGGGGGGAATTCCCTTGTGGTCCAGAGGTTAGGACTCTGCGCTTTCACTGACGAGGGCTCGGGTTCGATCCCTGGTAGGGGAGCTAAGATCCCACAAGCCCTACAGCGCGGACAAAAAAACGAAAAACAAAAGATGGGAGGGTGGGCACAAAAATATCTGGAACAGAGATTCAGGAGGATGTCACTGGTAACATGCTCACCAGGTGGCGCCAAAGACCCTCCGTGGCGATTAACACGGGCCTTAGCACTCCTGCCCCTTAGGCGAGCCTCGCGGCTGTTGCATTCAAACCTGACAGTCAGCCAGGTGGCATTCTTTTAGTCAAGGAACCATCAAACTTCCAGTACTGGAAAGCTCTGAGGGATACACACACACACACACACACCTCTGCTCTTCCTTTGGTATGTGAAGATAAAATAAGAACTTTCAGAGAATAGTCCCATCCATTTTATTTCCTACATAGTTTTCAAATCTACCCACGTCTTTTCATGCACTTTCCTACCTCTCCATTCCAAACCACTATGCTCACTTGCTGGGACCCACCACCACCGATGCTTTCTAAATTGTCACTCTGCATCCATTCTCAATGCCCCGCTAACCCAATGTGACTCTTCCCACTGCAATTTCTTCCAGGTAGGTATGTCTCCTAGCTTCCCACCAGCCCACAGTGTTGGAATTCTAGTGTAGCAGTTCCTGGAGCCAGATTGCTGGGTTCAAACGCCAGTTCCAGCACTCACTGGCTGTGTTGCGATTTTGGGCAAGGTCCTTCACCTCTCTGCCTCAGGTCTTCATCTGTTACATGGAGATAAGATTTACCCCAGGGACTTCCCTGGTGGCGCAGTGGTTAAGAATCCGCTTGCCAATGCAGGGGACACGGGTTTGATCCCTGGTCCGGGGAGATCCCACATGCGGTGAAGCAACTAAGCCTGCCCACCTAGAGCTGGTGCTCCGCAACAAAGAGAAGCCACTGCAATGAGAAGCCGGCCTACCGCAATGAAGAGTAGCCTCCGCTCACTGCAACTAGAGAAAGCCTGTGCGCAGCAACGAAGACCCAATGCAGCCAAAAATAAAAATAAAAAATTAATTAAAAGAAAAAAAGACTTACCTCAAAGGACCATAATGAGGACCAAATGAGTTTACAGTTTGTTTTTACTACACTGCTTGGTACACAGTAAGTGCTCGATAGATGAGAGCTGTTACTAAGTCTTCAGGATAAAAATTCAAATTCTTATTGTGGCCTAAGTGACCTCCTTGATCTAGCTTTGCCCGGCTTTCTGGCCTTATCTGGAAGCACGCATCCTTTTCTGCTGCCTCAGCACCACCTGCTCTCAGGCAGTTACCATCACTGTTTATTTTTTTTGAGTCATGCTGCATGGCTTGCAGGATCTCAGTTCCCTGACCAGTGATTGAACCAGGCCACGGCAGTGGAAGCCTGGAATCCTAACCACTAGACCACCAGGAAACTATCATCACTTTCTTCTGCTGGCAGTGCTTACTCCCGCCCTCCCTGACAAACACTGCTCATCCTTCCCAGATATGTCTGAACAGTTCCCAGAAATCTCTCAGATCAGAACCCTCCTAAATTCTTCACAGATCTTTGCATATTGCACTGCTAGAACTTATAATTTTTATTAAAAACTGTGATCTGTTGTCTGTCACCCCTTTCCCTGCTCCCAGAATGTAAACTATGGGGACAGCAAGACCTGCTAGTGGGATTCTGCAGAGCTTGAACTAGGGTGACGATCCAGGAAAGGGAAAAGAAGATGGAGATCATGGAATCATCAGATCAGTTCCGTCTACCATTCCCAGTCCCCTTCCTGGCTCTCTGGGAGTCCTTTTCTCATTGATCAGCGAGTCCTCTCCCGTGTTATTCTTGGCAAGCCTCAGAGAGTAACTCCAACCAGCTTTGGTTCTTGTCCTGGGAGCCCCTCAGGGAAGCAGGGCTTTTCAGTCAGGATAGTGCTGAGAGAATCCAAGAGCAAGGCTGGCAGGGCTTGGACTGGGGTGCACACATTTGGGTGCAATTAGAATCATCTGGAAGACTGTCATGCCTTCATCTTAGAGCAAATCAGCCCAATAACTGCACCATGAGTTAACTGCACTGATAAAGCAAGATTCAAAAACAAGGCAAGGGCCTTGTCTTTATCATCACCGCCACACCTCCTGATTGAGCAGTTTGACAACATCTAGATCTATTGATGTAATGGTGTTTATTGAAAAATAAGACAATCAAAGAAACTGAATAAATGATTACTATGGAAACATTAAAGAGGAGCAAACGGCAAGAAGTAGCAAAAAAAAAAAAAAAAAAGAGGCAGTGGAACCCATGCTTACAAGAGCTGGAAAGAGCATGGGAGGTAATACTGCCCACGGTAGGACTCCATAATTGTTCCTCCTGGTTGTGCTGGGGACTGTGCTCGTTACTTTGGAGGACAGTAATTCCAACCAAAATGGGGATCAGACTCCTGGAACTATTACAGTGCCTCAAGGAGAGGATGGGATAGAGCTAAGGTTTGGACCAGTAATTTCGACTAAGGGAAAAAGTAAATCAAAGGGCTAAATGGCAACCTCAAGGGTCAGGAACCAGGGAAAAGACTCTTCACCAACAGACTTACCATCAGGAAATCCATGAACGTTTGTAAGCTGTCTAGTAAGGTGGTAAAGTGGGAGGTGTAAACCAGGTTCAGAGCCACTCTTGCCCAGTCTCAGCCTGCTCTGCAGTCAAGGGAATAAGCCAGGCCGCCTACTTTTATAGCATTTAGACTGTTCTGGATTCAGTCTATAGGGAACATTAAATTGCCTCCACAGGTACAACGTCAGAAACTCACCTTTTGAGAGTTGAAGTCTTTATTTTCCCAAACCACAATTTAAAAATACTTAAATGACGTGAACAGAAGGGTATGCAGCCACAGACAGTCTTCCAAGATTGTATGCCTGGTCTCCTCCCCAAACTAATCTCACACCTTAAATGCCCGTTTAAATGAGATATAGTGTTAGATTGACACGCATCTATTTGAAATCAACATTTATCCTTTTGGACTTAAATAAATCCTATCCCACACCCACAACTCTTAAGTACTTCTGAACTTTCAAAATCCTGTCCATCACTTTTCTCTAGATGACCAGAGCTCAAAGGGAGTTGAAGAGTTCACTCACTGAGCTCCACAATTAAGTGGGCTGAAAAGCCCAATCAGGGGGCTCCTCCCCTTTAAAAAACTAAGAGCCTTGCAAAATGGTAACAAGTGATTCCCAGCCCTGCTTGGGTATTACCATCTCTTTGAGCTTTTGTCGTTGCCCAGGCCTCAGTTTAAGAATTCAGGGAATTCCCTGGTAGTCCAGTGGTTAGGACTCTGCACTTCCACTGCAGGCCTGGGTTCAAGCCCTGGTTGGGAAACTAAGATCACACAAGCCGCGGGGTATGGCCAAAAAAGGATTCAGACAGAAACCCAAGTTATGAGCTTTTAGCAGCTCTGGAGTCCAAGTATGCAACAAATGTTGAGAGTCACTGCTAGAGCCCAATTTATTGCTACCTCCAAAATCATCACTACCATCTCTACCATATTCCACTTTCCACCTGTTTCCAGCAACATTACAGTAGAATAAACCATTAGGTTTACATTCCTGGCCTTCCATTTAAAAATTCAGATTTTCTACTATGGCCCATTATTTTAAACCGTCCCCTTTTGCAGGGTGTAAAGCCCCCAAAATTCCAGAAACCAGACATCTCATCCTCCTCAACTATAGAGCCCTTCTATCTATACAGCATGAGAAGGGGTTGGACTTGTGGAAATGAGTTCTTGTGATTTCATTTTGGTAAGGATTGCTGGAATTCTGTGAACTGGCATTGTATTTAACCAACTTTGCAAAGCTATGTAAATGTGCAATTTGAGGCCAAAGCAGCAAATTATAATAGTAGGCACAACTGCCTTTTTAAGGCAGATGTCCAATTCAAGAAGTACCTACTGTTGGCTACCTCCCATCCCTTTCACATCTTGCTAAGTGTGCAGGAAACAATCCACATGTCCAGCACCAGAGGAAAACCTGAGCCTATTCCAAATCTTGAGTTTGAAACTCTTGGTTAAGATATGAATGAGCCAGAGAATTCTGTTTTCTTCATCTAAACCAGAGCAAATTGCAACCCTTAAGGTTATTTTGGGGGATTCACTTTACAAAGGGCAGATGCACTTCTATCACTACAGCAACAGCCTACTGGTTTATTTAAAACAGGATGGTCCTTTTTTCCTCACCTCAGGAGTACTTTCCTCAAAATCTCAATTGTATCACATTCCTTTTGAAGCACTAGAAAAAGAAATGTCATTAAAGTAATAAACTCAAAACTTGAATAATATTTTCTTTATTTACAAGTTAGAATCAACAGACAAAGAAAAGACAATCCAGGGGACCAAATGGGGAGATGACTGAAACCCCCAGGGGCCCCAAATGGAGAAGGAAAAGGGAAAACGGAGTAGAAAAAAAAAAAAGTCAACGTAAAAAAAGAACGCCTTCCTCCCTCCCCATGGAGGCTGAGGGGACCACGGCCCCACCCTGCCTCGGCCTTTCCTAGTTTAAAATAAATTAGAACAAACAACCTCAAAACAGGGCCCTTACAAGTGAACAGGGCAGCTACTGCCTCAGGTAACCCCGTATCAGGGCCTTCGCCCATTCCCACCCTTTACCCCTGCCCCACCACAATCATTTTGAATAGGGCTCCATGCCTAAGAGGTCACTCTCCATGGGGCTGGGAACGCAGTCGTATTTTGTCCATTTATGTCCCTCCTTCAGTATGCAGAGTATCCTTCTGCATTCCTCCCCCCTGCAGAGCCAGCTCTCCTACAGTGGGGGGGAGGGGGTGAGATGAGGAAGTGTCACAGGAAAGGGAGAGTAGGGGTGGGGCAGGGTGGTCTAGGGGTCCGGTCCTGCGGAGCCTCCTGCCCCAACTGGCCTGGCCCCTTAGCCTGAGTCTGAATCACTGGTGTCTGAAGAAGAGGAAGATGAAGAAGAGGAGCTGGAATCTGAGCTGGAGCTGGAAGCACTGAGGCGGGACACTGCTACCTGCTGTGCTGATGACGTCTCCGTTTTCTCACTCGCTGCAGAACAAAGTTGAAGTTTAAAGATATTTAAGTCTGATCTCCATTTTTCAAGAGTCAAGAGAGCAGGATGTAGTGAATTCACAGTGGCTTACTGAACACTCACCTTTCTTGGGTGGCTTTTTGGTAGAATTGAGCTGCCCACTAACATCTTGTAACCGCTTTTCTAGTTCCCGCTTCTTCTCCAAAGCCAGTTCCTCCTTTGTCTTTCCCACAGGTTTCTTAATAGCTAGAAAAAGAAATATACCAGGATTAAGATAGCCAGAAGCACCCTAGTTTTTCTGTCCCCTATTGTTGCCAAATTCCTTTCTTGAACATTGGGAAGCAACTAATCCAACCCTTATCATCCCAGGAGCTGATGATCTCAAGTCCATCAAGCGTATGCCTACTATCCTTCTCTAACTGTCCTCAGAACCTCGCGAGGATTTGCTGAGTTAACTGGTGGGCCTCATTTCATACTCACTATAGGGCTTCCGAGGTTTCTTTCGTAGGCAGGAAAGGACATAGCGTTCAAGCTCTCTAAGCGTGGATGGCTTGAGCGTTTCAAAATCAATCTCAATTTCTTCTGGGTTTGAGTCACGTAAAGAGGGCTCCCTGGCTTGAATTATGTGTACAACTCGACCCAGTTTCTCCCCGGGCAACTTGTTGATGTCCAGGCTCAACTGCCGCTTCTCGTCATAACTCATGGGCCTGCTTTCTTCCTCCTCCTCTGAATCATAGCCTGCAGGCAGGGCAGGTGGGGCTGTCTTTGTGGCCTTTTTGGGGAGTCTACAGGCAAAAGAAAATTGTCAATTGTAGGACATTCTCACTATTTAACCCAGTGACCTGGATTTCATGCCTGAACAACTATTTTCCATTAAGGCAAATGAGTGGGCTACTAGACACTGTATCAGGGGAGCAGAGCTTCTTTACATGCCAAACTCTTTTATAATAAATCTCAGACTTTGAGAACTAAATATAAGTACACTGACACAGGTCCACTTTTTTTTGCTCCCTAAAGCATTAATCCCCCCCCCCAACAACAGAAGAAAACACGAAAAAACACAGATTCACTGGTTTACAGAAGGGGTAGGCAGACTACACTGTCAGAGTTAAGCAGCTTTGAGAGACTACAATCTTCAAAGTCTACTTCATCACCTGGCCAGTTGCAGAAAAAATTCGCTGGACCCTGATTTAGAGAAACCTTTGCAAGGAGTGGGAGAAATCATCCTCCCCGGAGAGATTAGAGACATAACTGAGCTGTCTCTGCTTCCATGTTAGATAGTACTCACTTGGTGCTACTTCCTCCAGAAGTTCCAAAGCCAGGAGGGCCTAGTGTAGCAGCGCTGCCAGCCCCACTGCCACTCGCTTTCTTGGACTTCTTGGGCTGAGATGGGCGAGGTGCCCGAGGCCCTTTGTCATCTTCCTCAACCCCGGCTCGGCCTCGATGCTTCTCTGCCTTCCGTTTCTTCTTTTTCTCTTTTTTTTCTCTCTTTCGCTTGGGCTTGGATATTGGACCTTGGGACAGGGCAGCCAGCTGTTCATGTACTGCTCGAAGCTAAAGAGGAAAAAGAATCATGTGAAATGGAAAAAATAAATAAGCAATAAAGACTAAAAGAAAAAAAATTTAGGGCAAAGACAGTGCATGAGCCTCACCCAGTAAACTGAACAGTGACAAATTAAAATAATACCTGTTCCTGTAGTTCAGCCAAGCGATGAGCCCTTTCTTCCTCAGAGTCAGAGCTTTCACTCTCTTCTTCCTCCTCTTCATCCTCCTCCTCTTCCTCCTCCTCCTCCTCAGAAGAGCTCTCACTGCTACTTTCCTCGCTGGAGGACTCTGAAGATGATTTGGCCAAGCCAGGGGGCAAGGCAGTAGAGACTGGTAAAGGCCCTGGTTCCAGTGGTTCATCTGGCATCTTGGCATAACGGAACTCAAATACATCCTAGAAAGAGACAGCAGACTCAAAACCATGCTAATGGATGTGCCCTGATCATACCCAGCCATATGGTAGCTCCAATTTACAACTGTAGAGACTGGGAGAGCCCCATGTTGAGGTTGTGCACCACAGACAGCAAAATTTCTCTCCCCAGACCCATTTATTCTTCAAACTCCGACCTTGACACTCACCTGTAACTTTCGTGCCATGGCCACAACATCATGGTCTGGGGGATTGTACTTATAGCAGTTGGAGAACATAAGCCGCACGTCAGCAGCAAACTCCTGTGCATCCCGGTAATCACGATTCTCCATCTTCCGCTGCAGAAGGAGGCAGCATCAGAAGCTGCACAGGCAGGAAGACTCACCTTTCCCTGCCAGCTCCAGACACTGCAAGGCTAGCCCTCTCGAGAGCATGGGGGCGGGGGGAGGGGGGTAGCCTTAAGGATCTATGCCCTGGGGCTCAAGTCTGAAGTCAAAGGAATTTGGGTGGGTTGAAGAAATATCTGTCTAGGAAAAAAAATCATTTCTAAGTGAAAAGAAAGGGTGGGTGGTCTCTGACTAACCAGCCATCCCTTAACTTTCCTATCCTAACCCAACTTTCCCAATAGGTAGGACCTAATTGTAGATGAGTAGCGATGCTCTGAACACAAAACCCACCAAATTGTCTCAAACTCCAGAAAATATGGATTCCTAACAAGTACTTGACCTTCTGCCCCATTACTGTTTTGTAAAAATAAAATGCCAAGACTGCCGTGTGCCCGGAAAAAGTGACTGTTTTATTGATTCCTAGGCTCCAATCACTGCCTGAGTATCCCATCTGCCCCATGCAGTGGGTACCTTGACAGTGCTGAGGTCCATGGGGTGCTTAATGATGTCATGGTAGTCATGCAGGCCAAGAGCAGAAGCGTCCACTGGTTTATAGAAAGGCCAGGCATAGGCAGCATGCTTCTTAGACAGTAATTCCTTCAAAATGCCATTGCAATGTTTTAACTGTTCCGACAGCTTTCCTTTCTTGGAGCTTTGGTGCTGTTGCTGAGAGTCAGGCAAGTCTTTGCGTGGGGGCTTGATAGGGCGGCCACTCTCTCTACGCATTGGGGGAAGCCGTGCTGCCTTAGGCTCAAGACCCCCGGGAGGGCTAGCTGGGGAACCAGGAGCCAGGATAGCTGTAGGTGTAGGGGTGGTAGTATCTGCTTTCCGCTTTACCCCTTTTTTCTGCAGAGAAAAACAAGACAGGAGCCTTTTACCCTGGGTCCACTCCATTCAAGACCTGTCCCTCCTCACTGTCTCAAAGATATCCACAGATGTATACCTTGGCAAGGGGCTGGGCTGGGGGAGCTGCAGAGACAGCAAGGAGCGGGGGTCCAGCGGAGTGCAAGGACTTGAGAAGGGGCGAAGAGATGACCGATGGGTGGGGAATGTTGAGGACAGTGGTAGGTATCTCAGGTGGTGGAGTATACAGGGCTGTGTGAGACACAGAAGAGACAGCAGGCACCTGATGGGCACTGGTGATACTGCCCTGGAGTGCTGGGGGTGGGGAGGGGGGAGAAAAAAAGTTTAGTCTGATTATCTTTCCCATCTTTCCATCTTCATTGGCAAAACTCCTACTGTTCCTACCTGCCAATTTGGCCCCTTTCTTGTGGCTGTTCTTAGGGATAGTCACCACAAGCTCTTGTTCCTCTTGTGGCATTGACGCCACCTTCTGTAGAAAGATCTTTTCCAGCGTTTGTGCCATCAGGACAATATCATCAGTAGGCTACAGGAAACACAAAGAAAAAGTTCAAATGCCAGCAAAAGACAAGCAAAACCATTTTTCTCTGAGAAATTCCTAGCCCCAGGCATCACCACCACCCCCCTTACACAACTTCACCATCAAATACTGAAAATCACCTATATTGGGCCACTGAATTCCCTTTTCTCTTCCAACTCTGCCCCTCAAGATGCAACAAAGAAATAAAGTTCAAAAGTAAGAGAATGAGAGCTGATTAAAAAAAAAAAGTTCCTGCTCTACTCAGATCTCTGGAGATTTCTCTGAAAAACAGGGCCACTATCCACAAGAATAAAAAGTGTTCTATTTAAACATTTCTTAACTCTGGATCTCTGAAACCACATCACTGCTTTCAGTGGTACCTTTTGGAACTCAGACTTTCTAGGATCCTGACTACTGAGAACACCTACAGTAAAAGACTTAAACCTTTCATTGATAAAGTAGTGATAAAAAATGCACTCTCTCCCCAACTACTAATACCACAAAAACACTCACCTTGTTGTAGATATAACAGTTGGTGAACATGGTATTGAAATCCTGCATACACTCTGAGGCAGCCCAGTAATAGTTGTTTTCAAGTCTCCTCTTAATAGTTCCCATATCCATAGGCTGCTTTATAATTTTGTGATAATCCTAAAGAAAGAAATGGTAGGTCAGATCTACAGAAAGATAAACGCTTGTTCTCCTAAGTAAACTACCAACCCCAACACACACGCACATACACACCCCCTATTCGTCAAGAATACATGGTCTCCTAAACTGCGGCCCCAATTAAATCTATGGGATAGGAAAAAAAGTGGAACAGGATTCTTATCACCCATAGGGAGGCCCCTACTGCCTTTCTCTAACCACCCACCTCCCACCCACTCTGGAAAAGCTTCCCATCCTGTGACATTACCTCTGGGGCTGGCTATCCATGGGCTGCATGAGGGAGAGGAAGAAGCTAACAATTTTGGCCACCGTGGTCCTCTCCCAACCTGGGGTGGGAATCTGTAAAATGGAGCCAGGGCACAAAAGTTAAGGAAGGACACATGGAGGGCACAATGAAAGATGCTAAGATAGCAAGCGGTTGGATCAAACACAAAGGACCAAGAATCCAGAAATCTGGTGGCTATCTGCCCTAAAGAGTAGAAATGGGAACTCCTAGGGGCCGCAGCAGCTATACTAGACAGCCCACTCCACGCACACACATTCTTGTTCATTTCCATACCTCCCCACTCCAATCTCTCTACTCACCGGCAGACCCAGTTTGACAGCATCCACAGGCTGCCGGAAGGGCCATGCAAACTGATGTTTCCACAGAGCCTTCATCACCACCTTGTGCAGGTATTGCAACTGGTTGGTAACCCGTCCTGGCTTTTTGGGATTGGACACCTCCGGGGGTGGTGGGTTGGCAGGGGTTAGTTGCAAAGCCGGCACTGAAGCCATTGTGGGGCTCTCGAATCCCTCATACAACAGGGAGGGCTTTCGAATCCTTTTCCCAGGCGCTGCTGCCTCTGGGCCCAGCCCCAGTAACCCTGCATTCCCCTCCCCAGGGAGCCTGTGAAGACAAGGAACAAAACCAGATGTGGTAATCTTGTGGAACTTGGGAGAATACAATTTACACTAATTTACGCTACGTACCCTCAATAAATCCAGGCTTGGAATCTAGTGAAAGGTGGTCAAGATTATGAAAATGAAACCAGTATCCAAACAATCCATGGAGCTTTTGTTCTTGCACTTCCTACCACCTCTTCTGTTCTTAGTCCTATATTTTGAATTCTCAAGTCTGATGGACTCTTTCATCTGTTTTTAAAATTTAAAGTGAAAAAGCCCAAGGTAGTTTCTCACAGGGCACAGCCATTTGAGAATAACAGCCTTATTGGGATGGGACTTAAGCAAAATGGGTGGAGCCGAGAAACTCAAGCCCCAAGCTTCCTCCTCACTAGGGGCTTGGTGGTTGCCATGGTGGTTGAGCCTGAGGGAAGCGGGTGAAAAGGAAACAAAATAGAAGAATTTCATAAAATGCTAATTAAACAGACACTTAAGAATCCACCTGTGCAGAAGGAATCAGCATCCTCCACAAGCTCTGGATAGTTAACTCCAAACAGACCAGACATCTAACGAAAAACCCTATCAACTCGAAAAAAAGAAAAAAAAAAAAAAATATCAAACAAGGGAGTATTTGTCACACTTCACAGCCTGTAATACCCCAAGCTACCAGCCTCCAAAAACTAATTATTCACAAATTCATATCCTCCCTCTGAAGAACTCAAAAAATAGAGCTGCCCGGACAGTCAAGGTCAGCGAGTTCTCTCAGAAAACTGATACAGACCTCCCCTGCAACCCCTAACAAAAACTGCGATGCCTGTTAACTGTTCCCACTGTAGCATCAACTCTGAAGATCAAAGGCCAATAATGCAACAAGTTTACATTCTATCTGGTGCTCCTCGAGATCAGGTATTTCCCAAGACCCAAGACTAAAGACGTTATACCGAAATCTCATTGTTTACATCCGCAGAGCTGGACTAGAGGATCCTTAGCTCCACCCTCCTACCCTGAATGAAACTCCCAATTGTATCACAAAAACAAAAACAAACAAAAAAACACATCAAAAAACCCAATCCTCTGCAACAAGACATACAACTCTCAACACAAAGCCGCACCAGTCAATGAAAGACTAGCAGGAACTTAATGACCTACCCCAGGCATTAAGAAAGAGAGTGATCCTTCTGCCCTACTCAGGAAATCTCCGTTTCCAGTCCCCGAAGCTCTATCACCATGGCAACCCTGTAAAGCACAAGATATAACCACGAACCCACCCCCCCAAAAGTCCTGACAAACCGTCGCTAGACACCAAACCCTCTACCCGCAGGACCTGCTCCCCAATCAGCGTCCTTCCCCATTACATTCTGCCACCACCTCCCTCTGCTCGACTCCGCTAAGATCTGACCACAGAAGAAAAAGCAACGTATAAACTCACAACCTGTGCTCCCTCCATACTCAAGATCTGGGCCACTACCTCAGTCCCAAACCGCCGCTCAACCCCCTGCGCGAGCCCGGCGAGCCAACAGTTGCGCCACGAAACAACGCGCCCCACTAGGTTCCGCACGCCCTCCGAATCCGACGCCCCACACCCGCACGCCGCAAGTCCCAACCGCCCCCTTCCCACACGCGGTTCGCGGGGACGTACTTGCTGTGGGGAGTCACGTTTTGCAGCATCTTGACCACGGGGAACCGGCGCTGCCCTCAGCCGCGGAAAGTCCGGGTGGCCTCGGTTCCCCTTACCTTCCAGTCCAGCATAACCCGGGAAGTGGTGGGGCGGGCGGGGGCCGTTGCCCTCGGCCCTCCAGGCGACAACCCCCCCCCCCCCGCCGGGCCGGCACGAAAGCAGTCTCCTCCGCTGTTTCTCGGAGAACTCCCAGCAGCTTGGCGCGCTCCGCAGGAGGCGGACAGCAAGAAAATGGCGGCAGCCCGAGCCGAGGCGGGCGAGCGAAGGGGGACGGACTCTTCAACCCCCAGGACAGCCCCCGATCCCAGACACCGTCGACAATATTGCCCGCCGTTGGTCTGCAAGGATCCCCTCTTCCTGCCAGGACCGTCCGGCGCGGACGAAGTCCCGTTTCGATCTCGGATGGAGGCGGATGAACACGAAAACTGGTTTAGGGAGCCGCCGCCTCCATCTTTGAAATCCTCTTGAGGGCGGAGTAGAGGGGGTGGACAGACTCCGAGGACTGGGCGGGGCTCGAAAAAGGGGAGCTTCGGGGGCTTCTATGGGGTCTGTACTGTCCGCCGGGACCGGTCATAGGCCGAGACGAAGGCCATTTCCAAGCGGATGGACGTGGATTGTAATGGCGGCCCCGGACGACTCGAAGGCTCTGTATAGGTAGGCAGGATCCTCCAGCTCGTTCTAGAGGCTGCTCCACTCCAGCGCGAAATGGCGCCGCCGAGCCCCGCGCCAGCCCTTTATATATAGGCAAGGGGGCGGAGCTTCGCCGCTCATGCGCGCCACCGCGCTCCCGACTTCCCCCACCCCCTCCGCGCGCGCGCGCTCGCTCACGCGCGTGAAGAAGCGCAGTCGAAGGGGGAGGAACACCTCTCCGCGGGAGCGTTTTCTATTGGTCGGCGGATGCGATGACGTCATAAGCCTCATTTCCAACGCGTTAGTCACCAGGCAGAATGCCGCATAGACCCACAGGGAAGCGGCAACCCGCCACATCTCCGAGCCAATTGGCTGTGCTGTGGTTCGGCAACTCCAGGGAAAGAGGGAGGTTGGCAGGGGTGCAGCACCCTCTCCCCGCCTCCCCTTCCAACAAAGTCTTCCCAGGCGTCCAAGCCCAGTGCGACTGGTGACTGCCAAGCTCGGGCAGGTCGTGCCGTTTGTAGCTCCTCCATTGGCTAGACTGGCAGGACTGGAGGCGGCCGCGTGGGCGTAGTCAGCCTCGGTCCGCCGGGGTGTGGCCACAGGACGCCCGCGGGTTGTTCTCGGCAATGAGGCCGCCGCCGCAGTGAAGAATCTGAAATGAGGAAGGAGACGCCATCTTAGAAACCGCGGCCTGCCACTGGCAAACAGCTAAGGGCTCCCAAGCGCAGCGAGGAAGGAACCGAACGTTCCCATACTCCGCAATCAAAAATACATAATTGATAGAGTATTAATATCCTCCCTTTCCTTCCCCAAGCCAAACAATCGAAAGACAAAGGCAAAACTCTCCCCAGAATCTACCATCTGTGAACTCTTAAAGGCTTTTCATCAACAAGGCAACCAAACAGAATACGTTCCAAACACTTGCACCCCAAGCACCTCTCCAATCCCTCCCACTCATACCTTCAGTCACCAATACAAATATCTGCCTGCTCGACAAAACCTCGGCAACCCTTAACTGGGAGCAAAATCTCCAAACGCACCCATATACCCTTTAAAATGAAACCCACCTCCTCCCCAAACTTCATTCCGGTGTGTGGCTCAGAGCGGAAAAAACAAGTCCCGCGAGGGGCGAATCAGGGTGAACGCCCTCCCCCTCCTGGCGAGCTCAGACCTTTCCCCACGCTCTCCGTCCTCCCCCCACCCCGAAGGCAGGCCCACACCCTCTAAGGGTCCTAGCGTCGCGGGGGCGGAAGAGCCCCCCATCCCCCCCACCAGGGTTCGGAGTCCTCCCCACGGAGCGGCTGGTCCATCGGTCAGCGCCAGGGAGGAGGGCGAGCGGAGGAGGCGGCGGCTGCGGCTCAGACTAGCCCTCCCCCTCCTTCTCTCCCCTCCCCCCTCCCCCCGGGCCGTCCGCCTCCGAGGAGGGGCAGGAGCCATTTTGGGAACTCAATTTCGCCCCCTCCCCCCAACCCACTCAACTAACATCTTTCCCACAATCTAGTACAATAATCTGAATAGGGTTACAGACTACGTGTGAATAGAACCAAAGCACAAGGTCAAGATCTCTAAAGCCATCTGTGGGGCTCCCCCGCCCCCTTACCGGAAAGTGAAAGAATTTCCCCCACCTGGGCTTTAGTGGGGGCCTTCCCCTCCACGTCCCCTCTTCTGGCTACCAAGGAAGAAAACAGACTATGCATATCTGAATAAGGAAATTAATGTAAGTTAAGGAATATAAGAGACCCCCCCCCAAACCCAGGGCTTCGTGAGGGCCTAGGTCCTTGAACTCCAACTGGGTCACCCTCCCTCCGTAGCGGCCCTGGAACCCTAACCTCGCTTACTGCGTCTAAAATGGCCATCAATTCTCGACCACCCGAGTCCGGCAAACCCTGCGGGGCGGGGGGGAACTGCGCACAGGGAAAGCAGTCTCTCTCCTCCCCCCCACCCACCTCCGATCAGACCTCGGCCCCAAAAGTACAAGCGGGCCCGCCCGCGTGGCTGCAGCAAAGAGAGCAATGACACAGCAACTTTGCAGAGGCCTTCTCCCCTCCCCCATTCCCCTCCCCCTAAAGGCCCAGCCTCCCCAATCTGCCTTTCTCCACCCGGGGCCTTGCAAGTCTGCACACAAGCCCATCAGGGGGCCGGCCAGGGAAGAAAATTTAGGAGGTCGAAAGAATACAGGGCCTTATTAGAAAGGGAAAGGGCAGCCAGACAGTACTCTGGCTTATTTCCCTGCATTCCGGAAAATCACTGCTCTCCGCTCCCTCCCAATTCTCCCTTCCCCCACATGAGTCACAGGGGAGGCTACAGCTACTCAGTAATTTGGAAAAGTAACTCTTCCCTTCTTTCCGTTCCCTCCCCCGCAATACACAAGGAGAGAACTGTTCAGGAATGGGGGAGGGGATGAAGGAGGCAAAAGACACCACCCAGGAGAAACCCGAAACCTTGGGAGCAGTGAAATCGTTCCAAGTCCTGAGACTCACTCACTCCTGTCTCAGGCCACGATTACCAACCCCTCCCAAGACGCCGGTTGGGCCGGTTTCTGCTCCCAAGAGGACCCCAAGCTTCCAGCCTGCAAGCCCTCCCCAGTCTGGGGTAGACACATGCTCAGCTAAGACCCCCCGCCGCGGCAAAGGAGGTTTGTTCGGAAGGCTCCGCAGGCCATGTCCACGTGAATGCACACAAATTCGATAAGCGACTCGAAGCGTAACCTCCACCGTGCCATGTGGTGACTGCCAGCTTCCTACCGCTGACAAAGGAAGCACAGAAATGCTCCTTAGTCTCTGCGGAGAAAGGGAGTGGGCGCCTGGGAACAATTTCAGTTTACAACCCGGGTTGCCAACTCTCAGCATTCCCATCTACGAGTAAGAACTACAGTCACCACTCCCACTCCTCAGCCCACTAGGTCACCCCACCCTCCGAACGCCAAAAGGATCCCTTCTCACCTGGCTCCAAGCTCCTGTACCCCCAGGGGACGAATGGAATTGGGGGGGGGGAAACACCGCCCCACGCCCCTTTGCCCTCCAATTGGTATTGAGACAGAGGTTGGCCATTCCCCTCCCCCACCCGAGGGGCCCTCTCCTGCTCGCCCCCCTACACGCTCCCATTGGCTGTAAACTATTTGAAGGACAAATCCTCCCACCCTCAGGATTCTTCTCTGCACCCCAAGAATCTCCCTCCTGGACTCCCCACCATTGGTTAGGCACTTAAATGACTGACAACGCCCCCGCCCGCCAAAGGCCCTTTCTCACCTGGATCCTGGAACCTTCCAGGGGGGCTCCAATGTTCCCCTTGTCTTGGTGCGGGGGGAGGATGTAATCCGGGGTGTCACCCCCCCGGAAACTGAGGTTGCGTTGGGGGAGGGGGCGTAGCCCCCAGCCCCTCCCTTCCCGACTGAGCTAGGGGGTGGGGAGACCATCGGGGCCGCGCGGCCACGTCAGCAACATCCAGATTGGCTGACCCGGGTCACGTGCCAGCCGCCCCTCCCCCCCCGCCACGGGGGCCAGTTTTCCATAGGTTCCTAGGGGTCGCTCAAGCGGCCAAGGGGGCTGCATGGCCCAGGCATTTCTCCACAGACCCAGAGCACTCTAATGCCGCTGCTTCTGCATCTCCCCGGCTTCCCATCCCGCTATCGTCGACCCTATCCCCCCCCACTCGCCTCTCCGTACGGGTTCAGCATGGCTGCCGCAGCCCGGGAACGTGCACAGCGCAGGCGCAAGGGTGCGACCAGATTGGGGGAGGGGAAGGAGAGCGGGAGGCCGCGGGGAGAGCAGTGCGCAGGCGTGAGGGC
This sequence comes from Balaenoptera ricei, assembly GCF_028023285.1. Classification (NCBI taxonomy): domain Eukaryota; kingdom Metazoa; phylum Chordata; class Mammalia; order Artiodactyla; family Balaenopteridae; genus Balaenoptera; species Balaenoptera ricei. The sequence continues at coordinate 41,521,304 of NC_082649.1, forward strand.
GGGTTCCGTAACTCCCGCGGCGGGCCTCGGAGCGCGCGCAGTGGGTGGGGCGGAAGCGGGCGCGGCGCGGCGCGGCGCGCCGCCCTCCCGCCTCAGCAGGCGTTCCCCGAATGCGGGCGGCCTCGCTGGGCAGCTGGGGGAGCCCTGCCTCGGTTCCTTTTCCGCAGGTGGAGGGTGCGGCTTGGGACGCCCGAGCCGGAGTTCAATGGGAACGCGCGCCGCCGTGCTGTTGTCAGTGGAGGAGAATGAGGCCTGGATCTGGAGTTGTGAGGGTTTGCAGGGTGGGGGTCTCTCCCCGGCTGTAGTGTGGTTCCACGACGGGAGTGTTGTCACCGCCCTCGTCGTGCTTGCGGCGGGGATAGGAGGTGCGGGCGGTTGGTGTGGGCGTTTTGTTCGGTCTCTTTGTCCTAGGCCGCTTTCTAACCTCTCATTTCCTTTGAGTCTACCTGGAGTTCCTTACTTTATTGAGACCTGCCGGAGCCTGGACTCCTTTGCCTGATGCAAAACTTGCCAGCATTTTTATCACTTTTACTTCTTTACTGGGCTTGTCTCGACCATTTAAGTTAAAACACTTAGGCTTTTTCTAAGGCTTTATCCTCTGCTCATCTTGAATAAAACCCATAAAAATCTAATCTAGGGATGGTTGCCACCTAAAGGCGACCTTTTACTTGTTCATGGGCAGTAATCCCTCCCTTGACCCTCAGAGTGGTTCACATTTTCACTCTAGTTCATAACTCCCCCCTACTCCCGACCCGCAGAACGGAACAGAAAGGCCAGCTTACGCGAGAGTTCTTGGCTTTCCATCTCCCACCTGTGAACTGGGCCGTGTCTGTGTTCCTTTACCACCATTGTACTCGAAGTCCTCTCTTCGGATTAAAGAAATGTATTTTCCTTTTGACCTGGTCAATCTTATCTGTTACTCTGAAGCTCTCCTCCATTTTCTACCAATTAGCATTTTTAACTAATCCCTTAATACGGGTTTCCCAGCCTAAAAAGAAGAAAAGAAAGACAGTAACCTTATCAATATTGTATTCCCTTGTGGACTCGCTTATCTAACTCTAAGCTCCCCTACACAGTCAAGACCTGAAATTGTCATCTTAATTTTCCTCTCTCTGCCTCATTCCCCACTCTAGTTCATTTCTTCCGCTACTGAAACTGTCCTGGCAAATGTCACCAGGAACCTCCTAATTGGCAAAGTCGGGAAGCACTTTTCAGTTCTCACCTTATTTGACCTCTCTGAAGTATTTGACATTTGATCACGCTTCCTTCCTGAAATTCTCTACACCCTTGATCTCTGTGACTACTTCTCACTTGTTTCTTTTCCTGCTTGTCCAACTGTTCCTCTGGTCTCCTTTGTGGACTTCTCTTCTTCGGCCCTGTTGATGTTTGCCAGGATTTTGCCTCAGTTTGCTTCTAGTTCTGTTCATCGTCTCTAAGTAATCTCAGTGGCTCAGAGCCTCTCAGATCTGTATTTTTAGTTCAGAGGACTTTCCTGAGCGAAACTCACTACTGAATTTTACCACTTGGATAATCCTCAGACACTTGAATATTTTCAAAATTGATACCACCTGTATGTGCCCTAGACCTGCTCCGTCTGTATTTTCCGGGTTGATGGCAGCTATTCAATCAAAAAGTCTGGAATCTGGGAGCCATTCTTGATTTCTTTTTCTCACAACATTATATCTCCTAGGCTTATCATTGTGCCTCTAATACAGCCATTGACTCACACTCTGTCCTAGTCCTATCACCTGAGCTGTATCAACAGCTTCCTAACTGATTTTCTTATTTCTAAAGCTGCACTGTTCACTATGGTAGCCACAAGTGGCTGTTTAAATTAACATTAAATACTGTTTTAAATTTAGTTCCTCAGATGCCCTAGCCTCATTTTAAGTTCTCATTAACCATGTGTGGCTAGTGGCCATCATATTGGATAGCACAAATTATAGAACATTTCCATCATTGAAGAAAGTTCTCTCGAACAGTGCTGCTCTAGATTTTTCTCTCTGCCTCTGCCACAATACTGCCAGGAATGAGCTTTCCAAAATACAACTCTAGCCATATGCTACTGTTTAAGCCCCGTATTAATTTCTCATTGCCTGTGTGATAAAGTCCAAATTCCTGTACTTGCCAGAAAGGTCTGTCTACCTCTCCAGTGTCATGTCTAGCCACTTGCTCTTGGGCCCTATATTCCAGCCGTATTGAACTGTTCCCCAGATAGACCATTTTGTTTTACACTGTATTTTACACATACTGCTCTCACTACATGAAATACGCTTTTCCCCAGTCCATCTAAGCCCAAATACCATCATCTGAAAAGCCTATCCTTGCCTTCCAAATTGACTGCTCATCCCTTGGTGTCCCTTTATCTTATGATTGCACCTTTCACAGTGAATGGCATATATGTGATGCCACATGTTTCTCTCCCTTACTAGACTTTGATCTTGAGAACAGGGCCATGTAGTTTTGTTTTGTTTTGTTTTTATTTTAAATGCCCCCAGCTCCTGGCTCAGGACCTGGCCAATATGAGGTGCTCACAAAGTGAGCAAATGTTGAAGGAAGTTGATGTTTACATAAGTATGTGACTTAGGTAAGATTGTAATGCATGTGTTTGGAGGGGGGGGCTCCATGCATAGTATTGGGGAAATAATCATAGACAAAGTTATTGTTGTCAGATAAATATTTGAGACACTGGGATGGTGGGAGGAAAGACAGAACAGAGCAGGTCATTTTCACAGAGCATTGCAGTCCAATCTGGCCCGAATAAAATATAAGCTACAAGAAGTAGAGCTGGAGGAGATTGGAAGTTACATTTATTTGAGACAATGTGATGATTTCCATTGCTGTTAAGTTTGGACCTAGTGGAGAGCCACTGAAATTTTTTGAGCAATGGCTTGATTGGAGTTATGTCATTAGATAGGAATTCTATCTTCATATCCCCAGGGGCTATCTCTATACCTGTTAATAAACACCAAATAAAAATGCCACGTGTTGGAAGGAGGTGAGACTGGTGATAGCTAAAATTCTTTGAGTTTTTGAAATGTCTCAGGCCCTATTATAAATGCTTTACATGTAGGAACTCTTCTAATGTTTATAATCATATAAAGTAGATGCTATTGTTATCACTCCCATTTTTCAAATGAAGCGACTGAAGCAAGAGATGTTAAATAATTTACTCACAGTTACATGTTTAATAAGTGTCCAGAGCTGGGATCTGAACCCAGGCAGTCTGTCTCTGGGTGGTATGTTGTTCTGGTTGTTAGGCACAGCAGGTATTTTAAAATCAAAGATTGAAGTTCGAGAAAAAAAGGTTAGTAGAGGTAGATTTGGGAGTCACCTTTGAGGTGTAGTTTGAATCAGTCATGCAGGTAAGTAGGTGAGATTTATAAGGGAGGAAGTATGGAACAATTTAGTTGTGGGTTAAACATCACGCTCTGGGTTACATCCTCACACGGAGCAAGAATAGGAAGAGAAACCAGTGTAAGAGCATCAAACAGGAAAAGCAGAACAACATAATATGAGGAAGCCAGAACAAGAGAGGGCTGCAGTGAGGATTTCATGTTTATTGAATGAATGACTAATCAGGAGTTTTTAAGCTTGTTTGTGCCATGGACTTCTTCGGCAGTTTGGTGGAGCCTTTGGACCTTGTCTGACAATAATATTTGTAAATGCATAAATAAAATACACAGTTATCAAAATATTTAAAGAAATGCGTGATGATCTAGTAATAATGTGTTCCCTTATTAATAGAATACTAATACAATAAATAAAATGATTTATTGCAGGTCTAAACTCGTAATTGTAGAGGTATTTTGAGATGTCTATGATATGAAAATATTCGTTGATGGTGGTTTCTATTGATGATGACATTACAGGTACCGCTAGTACTACAAAGACTTGTTTTCTACATTATTAAGTTTCAGTTAATTAGATGTTCTTAAAAATAAAGGTGACTCTTTTTGTTCCATCCAAGTTCATGGACCCCTGAATTTTATGGCATGTGGACTGCAGGTTAAGAACCCCTGTTCTTTTTCTTCTTTTTTTTTTCGCCACGCCATGCGGCTTGCGGGATCTTAGTTCCCTGTCCAGGGATTGAACCTGGGTCCCGGCAGTGAACACGCGGAGCCCTAACCACTGGACCTCCAGGGAATTCCCAAAAACCCCTGTTCTGATTGAATGAGGAGACAAGATCCTGCAGAGGGTGTGAGAGAATGAAGAAAGGGGAAATCTCACTAGGTTGGTGATTGGGGGTCATTACTGATATTGGAGAGCAGTTTTGTAGTCTGGGGATAGAATTCAGAGTATGGGGAGCCTGAAAAACCCGGGCCAAGTAATTCAGACTGAATCTCGTAGAAAGGGGAGAGCTGTTTAAGTTTTGAGAGGGGAAGGAAGAGCTACTTTTATAGGAAGTTACTTGGCACCATTGTGCACCATGGATTGGCTTTGGAGAGACTGGAGGTATGTCAGGTAGGAATCACAGCACACATTCACCCATGGAATGAAAAGGAATAAAGTCATAGCATTAGAATTAATCACACTTAGAGGAGAATGCAAACCTCGCTGTGGTCCACGAGGTCCCACGTGGTCTTGCTTCTTCCTGCCTCTGGCCTCATCTGCTGTCTGTGCTCTCTTATTCACTAATGATATGCCAGCCACACAGGTCTTCACCTCCCTGAAGGAGCCAGCCCCTTGCCTGCCTCAGGGCCTTCCTCTTCTTCCCCCTCTGCCTGGCTAAATCCTACTCACCCTTCAGATCCCATCTTAATATCACTAGGTTCCCTGTTTCACTTAGTGTCTCTTATGGATCTCAGTTCTTTTCCTTCACAGTACCTTTTACAATTTGTTTTTGTAGGTTCGTATGATTACTTGTTTAATGACTCTGTTTTCATTAGATTATAAGTTTGGTCATGTAGGTGTCTGGTGCCCAGCATACTACCAGGTACATAGAGGATAATCAATAAATATTTGCTAAATAAATAAATGAATGAACCTCATTGAGCCACAGATTTCTTGTTTATATAATGGCAATAATAAATTACAACCTTGTAGTTGACAGGATTGCTGTATTCAAATAATACAGCTAAAAGGGAACAATGAATATGGATGTGAAGAGATCACTGAGCTGGGAATGAGGGTAAAGGTGGGAGCTGGATGGCCAGGTTTACTCTCTGAATTAGGCTGTGGCAGGGAGGAGGAAGAAAATGGGAAGAGGAGTGGGGTGCACAGGGAAAGCAGTGGGAGTGAAGATGTCTGTAGAGTGGCCCACAGACATGCCTGGTAAGATTTACTGTTTTTTTTTTTTTTTTTGGCTGTGTTGGGTCTTCGTTGCTGCGCGCGGGCTTTCTCTAGTTGTGGCAAGCGGGGGCTACTCTTTGTAGAGGTGCGTGGGCTTCTCATTGCAGTGGTTTCCCTTATTGCAGAGCACGGGCTGTAGGCGCGCGGGCTTCAGTAGTTGTGGCACGAGGGTTCAGTAGTTGTGGCTCGTGGGCTCTAGAGCACAGGCTCAGTAGTTGTGGCACATGGGCTTAGTTGTTCTGTGGCAGGCATGTGGGATCTTCCTGGACCGGGGCCCAAACCCGTGTCCCCTGCATTGGCAGGCGGATTACTAACCACTGCACCACCAGGAAACCCCAGATTTACTGTTGAAATATCCATGTTAGAAGGAATGACCTATCATTCATCTGATGCTTGAAGGCTCTTCTAGGCCAAGCTTCAACAACTTCAGTAACCAACAGCCCATTTATTCATCCAGTGAGTAGTCATTTGCTGGTGGGCCTTCTTGGTAGATGCTGAAAATGGAAAAAAAACAGGAAGAGATCCTTGATACCTTGCAGTGGAAGTGAGGTGACCGAAGCAGACATAAACAGAAGAGCATAATACAATACAAATGATGGTAAGGACAGGCCGGTGCTGTGGAAGCATACTGAAGAAGTCACTCATCTCCACTCTGGGTTCCAAGGCTACCTGAGGGAGGTGAGATTTCGTCTCAAAGGATGTATAGAGATAGGTTAAGTGGATCCAGATCATTAAGGATCATGCCAAGGAAAGCAGATTGCAGAGAGCCATTGAAGGCTTTCTTGCAAAAGTATGATGTGATCAAATGTGCCTAATAAAAAGATCCCTGCGGCAGCACTGGAAAATAAGAATAAGATTGGAGAAAGATCAGTTCTAAGAAAATTGCAGTGATCCAGGAAAAAGACAAGCAAACCAATGAGGGACTGAACTAGTGGGAATGGAGGACAGACTAAAGAGATATGGAAGAGGTAGAATTGATAGGACTTGGTGAACAGTTGTTTGAGAAGGTTTGAGGAAGATGAAGTTGTCATGGTTGACTGCCGTATTTGTGACTCATCTGATTGGGTGGACAGTCAACTTACACACTGAGGTCTTCAATACGGGAGCTTAAACATGCTGGAAAGGGAAGGTGGTGAGTTTAGCTTTGTAAATTTTGAGATAGAGGTACATTCAGTGTAGTAATTCCTGAACTTAATTTGCCTAAAAATTCATTATTGAACATTCAACAGAGGTTTATGAGACATCATGTAAAATAGAAAACTCCCTAAATTTTAAAATATGAAAGCACAGTTTGAAAACCACAGGAGTGCTTTTCATTTAAAACTTTCCCTTAGACATTTTTGAGATAGTTGGGGAAAAATGAACACAGATTGGCTTAAAGGAAGTTAAGCAATCATTTTTAATTTTGTTGCTTGTGGTGATAGGGTGGTAGTTAACGTTAAGGAAAAAGTCATTATAGATACCCGTAGAAATGTTTCCTGGTGAAATATAATGATAGAATTTGTTTAAATACTCCAGAAAAAAAGAAGAAGTGTGTGGAACAGGAGAATAGATGAAACAAGAATGGAAGACTTTTAGAATGTTGAAAATTGTTGAAACTTAAACAAGAGTACGTGGAGGCTTACTGGATTCTTTTGTGTATGTTTGAAATTTTCCATAGTAAAAAAAAAAATTTTAAACTTAGTCATAGATCCAAAGGAAATCAGTTAGTGGAATGTAAATATTATAATTATATAATTAATCAACACTGAGGTCATAAGTATATTTTGAATTTGTGGCAAGACTTGTGACAGACCAGAGGTCAAGTAGAGGACACATATCCCTCGGGCAGTTAATTGGGAGATGCTTTCTGAGTGTTAATGCACAGACTTAAGCTCACGTTTATGCCTCAGATGATCTAACACAATTGTCTGGGATGCCGTATGTTTAAGATAATTATACTGAGGTGGTTGGTTCGTGGTAATTCTCGCTTCTCTGGGAATAGCTCTAAGACACAGAGGTGATGTTGTGCCTGGCCACCACTAATTGATCCGGAGGTCCACACCTGATACAAGCTGAGCCCGTCAGATTGTCCCTCTCAGCAACGTGAAATTTGAAAGATAGAGGCTGGAGGACTTTGAAGGTGCGGCATATTAATGGCAACTCAACCCTTGCTGCTAAGGACCCTGTGGCTCCTCTTCCTGAGCCTAGCTGATTCCACCCATCTTTTGATTTTCTGAGCTAGCTCTGTATCCGTCCAATAAATCGCCCCTTTAAAAGTTAAGTTAGCTAGAGTTGGTTTCTGTTGCTTACAACCGAAAATAACCTTATTAAATATAATAAATTATTACATAATAAAAATTACTGTGTAAACATGTTTGGTGTTTTATTACATCTGTGTTGAAATAAATTTAAAAATGAAAAATTGCTACTATCGAATTTACATTTTAAACAATTTCTTGAGGGACCCTATTTTGTGGAGAGTACATTTTGAGAACTGCTGTTGTACAGCATCCAAGTGGAGATACCTAAAGGCAGTTGGGTGTATGGATGGTGTGGAATCAGAGCCAGATCTGAGCCGAAGGGGGAAATTTGGAAAACGTCAGCAAATAGATGGTAACGGAAGACAAGTGGGAGTAGATGCCATTGAGAGCAGGGGTATAGTATAAGAAGAAAAGAGGATGAGGACAAAACTCCAGGGATACCAACACTTAAGGGGTAGCTGAAAAAAAGGAGTCCATGAGGGTGACAAGACGCCAGAGAAGTGGGAGGAAAAACAAGGAGAGAGTGCTGTCAGGGATGCCAAAAAAAATAGACCGTTTTAGGAAGGAGGGCATGGCCAACAGTGTCAAATGTTGCCAAGACTGCAGAGTCCATTTGATTTAGCGACACAAAGATGTTGAACCACTTCATTGTTGAGTGTTAAGGATTAAATGGAAAGTATGAAAGTAGAGAGATGGTTGCCCATGGCTTTTTCAGGAAACTTGGCTCTGTCAAGAGAAAGAAAATGGGGTAGGACTAGGAAGGGATGGAGAGCTGAGTGTTAGAAAGCTGTGACCTACTGGGTTTACAGGTGTGATGCCTTTATTTTCAGAGGCATTCATGTCTCATGACCAAAGACACTGAGTTACTAGCGTGCAGAACTGGTGCCTTGCCCTTCTCTTGACCACAATTCCCACTTCCCCAAACTGATGAGAGACTATTTTTGAGATATGTATTAATGGAGGTTGTTGCAGGGTCCTGACAGGAAGAGGATTACATAGAGGGAAGGGTAGTTATAAATGTTTGAACTGGTTCCCATTTGTTCTGGGAGAGAAAGGAGTTAACCACAACCTTGCCTTCATCTTGATGATGGGTAGTTATATTTCTCCGCATGCTGGACTTGTCTACACTGTACTCTCGGTGGAGAACTTGGACCCCCTTTGCCTCATTCCTTCCACCCAGAGTAGTTGCAGGGTCTGCTCTAACTGTTCCTAGCCCTCCCACCAGTTCTCTTCCTCCTGGGCCCCCTCCTCCCCCAGACATCCTTCCAAACAGTGTTGTATCTGGGACATGATACATTCATTAACCAATTGCCACCCCCAAAAAGGAATGGGGCTCATTGGAGGGTGGGTTTATTTTGGGTCCCCCATCCCATTTCTGACCACACATAGAACAATGTTCAGCAAACAGTGGTTTCTGAGCAAAAGTCAGCCCATATATTTTTATATGGCCCAAGAACTCAGAACGGTTTTTACATTTGTAAATGGTTAAAAAAAAAAAAAAAAGCAAAAGAATTCTATTTTGTGACTCATGAAAATTATATGAAATTTAAGTTTCAGTGTTCCTTAGTAAAAAGGTTAAGAACAAAACTCCAAGGAACAAAGATTTGCTATCGGGTCTTTTACAGAAAATATTTGCTCACCACTGGTTTAGAACTCCAGGTGGCTGTGTGTCATCTATCTCCACCAGCAGTTCTGGTGATGTCAATAGACCTCCTTTCTATCAATACTTTCCTAAGGGGCTGAATCTTCCCCACCGCAGGAGCTACTGACGGATTAATCCACAAAGGATGAGACATTAGGAAAATGTTCTACTTTTTTTTTTTGGAGTGTAACACAATGATTTCCAAGCCCAGCCCAACCCTGGCACTCTGCCCACCCCCACCACACATACACACACTCACACACACATACGTACCCTTTTCAGAATATGCAGGAGGTCATGGGGGTGTTTTGGTTTGGGGCTGTTATGGCTGCTGTTATTTGTTTCTCAAAAGGGAGTATGGATTTTGAAAGGACCATATTCACATAGATTGATTTCTAAGATTACTTAATTGCCACATTAGATCTTTCTCACTGCTTCTTCCCCCACCCCTTCTGTCTTTCTTTTTCTTCTCTATCAAACTTGCAGCATATACACTGACAGTTTCTTCCTCACCTCCCACTTACTTCTCAGCCCACCACAATCTGGAGTCCACTCCCACTCCAACGCTGAAACTGCTCTCAACACATTTGTCACCCATCTCATAATTACCAAATCTAAGGACACTTTCCCGTCCTCCCTTGACTTCTGAGTAGCATTTGATAATGCTGACCTTGCCCTTCTTCATGGAACACCTCTGTTCTCTACATCTGCTTCTTCTTTATTCTTCTCTTAGCTCACTGGATGCTCCTAGTGCCACCAGATTCTTACAAATTAGTGCATTTCAGTGACCTGCTTATTATCTAGCATCAGTGCCAAGCCCAGCCTCCTATACTGTGTTCTGGACTGCTCGGCCGTGTATTTCCCAGCCTTCCTGGACGGTTGGCTTCCTGTTAGATTCTCTCAGTAGGAGGTATGGGTGGGAGATCAGATGGCAGGAGAAACCAAGAAGCTTCCTGCTTTAGTTTCTAAGAGAGTGGCAGCTCCTGGTACCAGCAGCAAGAATGGGTGATTCTGGACTCCAGCTTCCTGGGCAGAGGAAATACCTTCTCAGTGATCCAGCTTTGATGGAGATGGCGCCTTTCTGGTAGATCCGGAAGTGACTGTGATGGTGTCTCCTCCAGGACAATAGCAGGTGTAGACATGAATTCCAGCTCAGGGGCAAGAGCTGCTTCTGATTGCCAGGTTTTCCTCTTTCCTATTTGCACCTCCAGCCTCTCTCTTTTTCCCTCTTGCGTGTCTTGCCTTTTAAAAATACCTTTGTAACCAATCTCTATATTAAATCCCCTCAGTCTGAAATACCTAGAATAATCATACCTTCCTGACTGGATCCTGGATGATACTGAATAACTGGTATGAGGTTGGGGTTTGAACCCAATCTGACCTGTGTCCTTGTGTCACTTCCCCCTCCCTCTGCACAGTGTACGTGGGTGATCTTGTCCACTGCCTCTGCTTCAGCATTTGTGCAGATGACTCCCAAATTAAGGTTCTTCAGCCCACACCTGAGATCCATACCCATCTACCTCATGCCTCCTGGTTACCCTGGCACCTCAAATTCAACACAAAACCGAACTTAATTCTCTGCTTCTATGACTTTCTTTTCTATTTCAACTCAGTCCATCATTGATCAGTCACCTAGACTGGAGACCCTGGTGTTACCTCTCCTTGACCCCTCCACATCTAATCATCAGCCAAGCGCTTTAGATTCGACTTCCTAATTACATCAATATTTGATTCCCTCCATCTCCTCAGTTCAAGACTTAATTCAGGCTCTTACCATGTCTCACCTAAAGTATTGCTATGCTGCTACCAGAGGACAGTGTGTGTGTATGTGTGTGTGCAACTTTTAATTTTGATGTCATACACATCACAAAGTCTACGTGTGGACTCTTGACCAGCAGTTTGGCCTCAGTTCTTTTCAAGCTCCAGTCCATTATTGGAAGCATCAGAACGATTTTTCTAAAATGTTAAAAATGATTGTGTTACCCTTCGGTTTAAAGTCTCTATCATCTGTAAAATAAAAAACACCCTCCTTGGGACTTCCCTGGCGGTCCAGTGGTTAAGACTCTGCACTTTCACTGCAGGGGGCACGGGTTCCATCCCTGGTCGCATGCCGCCTGGCTTGGCAAAAAAAACCCCAAAAACAAAAAACAAAAACACCCTCCTTGTGGCATAACAGAGCCTATGTGATCTGGCTCTTGCCTAAATTTCTAGCTCATCTTAAATCAACTATACCCCAATCAAAATTAAAAAAAAAAAAGTGAGTAATTCCTCAAAAAAATTTTTCTTTCCAGCTCATCTTGACACCCCACCCCCACCCCCTGCCCGTTACCAAACAGGGAAACATGAGCAGCCTCCAAACATTCATGTCCAACTATACAGAGGTCTCCAAAGAAAGGAACTCTGAATGCCTTTGACCTTCACCCATTTGCCTACCCCTTGCCCTGGAAGGCTTTTCTCTTCTCTCACATTCTGCTGGTCTGTTTTTCCTTCAAGACTCTTAGCAGCCTTCCTGATTACATCCCACCTATTTCTCCATCCTCATGAAATTACTACTTCCAAAACACACTTGGCATGGTCTTATTTGAATACATTACATTGTATGTAATTATTTATTCAGTGACCACCCCCACTCCCCCCAACTTAGACTCTAAACTCTTTGAAAGCAGGAATATGCCTTATTCATCTTGGTATTTCTAGCCCTGGACCTAACGCTTGTTACATTTTCAGTCTATTTCTGCAGAAGGAAGAGAGCTAAAGCCTGAAGGAGAATAAATTTTGTGAGAAAGAGGAGGGGGCTTGGGAGGGAGAAGACAGGGTCTGAAGAGCCCTGGGGGGTTACCATGGGAAGATGAACTTCCCCAGTTTATTACTCGGCCACAGGGTGGTGCTGCTCAGAAGAGTCCCTTGGTGTGGTTACAGGCTGAGGCTGACTGCCAGATACTAAAGAGAGATCCCCTCCAGGAGGCAGACATTCCTCCACTGCCTCCCCAACCCATCTACAGCCCCCAGGGTGGCCTGGTAAAAGAGCCAAGTCCTAAGAAGGGTGCTCGCTCGTGGTCTCTCCCCAGTGACCGATGACGTCAAACCCTACACTTTCTGTGATTGGCTTAACCAGAATGACAAGGGCAGTTATGGGAAGTGAGCTGGAGAAACATGATCTGGGAAGGAATCTGGGGACCTGGGTCAGCCGTTTGGTAGCTCCTAGCCCCCTGGGAGGTGTGAAGATATGGATCATGAGCTGAACCAGGGAGCTGCGCTGCTACGGCTGCTACCCCTTCTGTGGCTGCTGCCCCAGTCCTGGACTGCCCCCGAAGGTATGGCAGTACCTCCCCTTTACTTCCATCCTGACTGGGGTAGAACCTAGGGAGCCGGGGCATTTGAAAGTGGTGAAAGTGCTTTGTAAGTGGTGAAAGTATTATGAGAGAGTGGAAACGATAGCGGAATTGGGAAAGAGAGCTATACTATGGATGGATGGCAAACAATGCCAGAGGTGCTTTGTAGGTTTCACTGAAGACAATCTGTTGAAGCAGAGATTATTATATCCACTTTCCAGACGAAGGAAATGAGACTCAGAGTTTAAGTAACCTGTGGAAGTTCACCCCGTTGGAGAGTGGTAGAGCTGGGATTTGAGCAAAACAAATGTTATTTCCACTGTTCCTACTTAGGAGTCTACTCTGCATTCTGTCATCAATTCACCTTATGATTGTTGAAAAATCTCTTAACTTTATTGGTCCTTAGTTCCTTCTTTGAAAAGGATGGGGCAGAATGGAAGAAGAATCTGGAAGACCCCTCTTACTCTATCATTCTGGGTATTGGGTTTTGAGTAGAAGATCTCCTCCTGGCTGGGGAGATTCCTGCCAGGAGTTTCAAAGAATTAGAGATTATTTCTTGCAGCTATGGTGCCATTCCCCCAGTCCTGTCTTTGCAAGGTCTGCAGGGTTGAGGGAGGGGAAGGTATTTTCAGAGAGGCCTGGTGCCAACGAAGCGGCTGAAAAGAAGCCTGGAGAGTGGTTTTTCAGTCTGCCATGTGTGTCTGGGGATAGGATAGGGCAGTGCCATCTATGGCTTAGGGAGGCCACCACCATTCCTCCACATATCCACCTGAAGACTGGGAACCCATCCAGGCCTTTCACAAGTCAATAGGATGGCCTCCCGGGGATCAGGCAAAGGTGGAGACCTTTGGGAGGATGTAACCCTATGCCAGGATGCATGGCTTGGTGAGCAGAATGCAGGTTAGATTTCAGCCGCCACTTACCTCTTTGGCTGGGTGCCTTTAGGCACAAAGATACAACCAACATTGTGATTCTGAATTACTTGTTACAACTTTAGACAGTTGGCCTTTTTATGGGCTGGGTAAGTTTGGCGAGATCCCGTAATTTCTTTTATGCTCCCACCGGGAGGCAACCCACCTCTTCCCCTCTACCTGAAGCAGGCCTTGCTGTTTTCTAAGCTAAAGAGGAGGAGGCCCCCACCTCCTTGGACACCACTCTGTCTCTTTTGCAGCTCCTACTCCAGGGTGGAGGGATGAGCTGCAAAACCACACGTTCCTGCACACAGTGTACTGCCAGAAAGGGAGTCCCAACGTGGGGCTATCTGAAACCTACGACGAGGACCAGCTTTTCTCCTTCGACTTTTCCCAGAATATCCGAGTGCCTCGCCTGCCTGAATTTGCTGACTGGGCTCACAAGTCTCGAGATACTTACAACATTTTCTTTGACAAAGCATTCTGCCGGGCGATCATTGAGGAAATTGGCCCAGAGCTTGAGGGGCAAATCCCTGTGTCTAGAGGTCAGGGGGTTTTCTGGGGGGTGGGCTGCCCTCTTAACCTCATGATACACTGAATTACTCCCCTTCTCACCAGCTCCCCATCTCTCCTGCTTTCTGGTTCTCTCCTTGGATTTTGATTTTTCTACCACCCATGATCTGTACTCTGTTTTTGTTGTGGGGCAGAAGAAAAGTCCCTGGGATGTAGTAGGCATTCAAAACTACGGAACTTGATGAATTCAACAGAGACCAACTGATGCCTACTGAGTATTAGGGCTTGTGTTACGATGCTCAGCAAGATGGAGGGGAGAATGGAAGCATCTGATGATGTGCCTGCATTTTATTTTATTTTTTTTTTTTTTCAAAAAAATTTGAGTTTATTAGGAAATGCTGATGGATCATAGTAGATGAAAGCCCCAGCTGACGTAGTGAAATGTAGTGAAACTAACTGCCTTGGTAAACTAGGCTTAACTACATAGGTTAATCAAGCTCTGTTAATGATTATTTATTTTATTATTCTACCATATTTGTTTGAGCATCATAATGTGTTTTTTTTTTTTTAATTGAAGTATAGTTGATCCACAATGCTGTACCAATCTCTGCAGCACAGCAAAGTGACCCAGCCATACACATACATACATTCCTTTATCCCAGGAAATTGGATATAGTTCCCCGTGCCACACAGCAGGACCTTATTGTCCATCCATTCTAAACATAATAGTTTGCAATCATAATGTGTTTTTAATGTACATTTGCCAAGATTTAAACTACAAGACCATGTCAAAACTGAGTTGACATTAATTGGATGATGAGGTAAATTTAAAAAAGGTATGGATGTGATCAGGGTGTCTTTCAAATATATCCAAACATATAGTTCCTTGAAACTACCCTTAAAATTAGTATTTTCAATTTTTTTTACTGATTGGTTCTTTTTTTTTTTTTTTTGGTGGTGGTGGTTATCTTTATTTTCTTAAATTTAATTTTTATTTTATATTAGAATATAGTTGATTTACAATGTTGTGTTAGTTTCAGGGACACAACAAAGCGATTCAGTTATACATATGTCCATTCTTTTTCAGATTCTTCTCCCATATAGGTTATTACAGAGTATCAAGTAGATTTCCCTGTGCTATACCGTAGGTCCTTGTTGATTACCGATCTTATATATAGTAGTGTGTATCTGTTCATCCCGAAGTCCTAATTAAAATGTGCCTGCATTTTAATGAGAAGACAGCGTGTGATCAGATGCTGGTGTGAGGTCCAGACAGGAAGTGCTGCAGGATGCAGGGTGGAGGTTCCAGAGTGGCCTGGCTCTGGTCCAGGTCTGGTTCTTGCCTAGACGAAGACCTCCCTCAGAGCCCCAGCTCCCCCCGCCTCGTGTCCCCTCCATATGCCACATCCTCTCCACAAACGGGGGTCCCATCTAAGTTAGTTGCTTCTTTCCCTCACCTCAGTACCCCCACAGGGCTCCCCATCGCTGAGGTGTTCACTCTGAAGCCCCTGGAGTTTGGCAAGCCCAACACGCTGGTCTGTTTCGTCAGTAACCTCTTCCCACCCACACTGACTGTGAGCTGGCAGCATCATTCGGCCCCTGTGGAAGGAGCCAGGCCCACTTTTGTCTCAGCCGTCGATGGACTCACCTTCCAGGCCTTTTCTTACTTAAACTTCACACCAGCACCCTCTGATCTTTTCTCCTGCATCGTGACTCATGAGATTGACAGCTACACAGCAATCGCCTTTTGGGGTGAGACCCTTCTCCGTGGAAGCCTAGTTCCTTTGGGGGGCAGAAGGGGGTAGACCCACAGGAGGACTTCTTTCTCCACTGGGCCCTTGTTTAGTCTGTTCTCACTCTGAGCTGACCTCAATCTTCCATGCCTCAGTTTCTCCCTTGTCATCCCAGACACCCGTGTCTTTCCCCTGGGGCTCCCCAACCAGGTCTCTGGGCTGACTGGCTTCCCTTTCTCTCTAGTGCCCCAGAATGCGCTGCCCTCCGATCTTCTGGAGAACGTGCTGTGCGGTGTAGCCTTTGGCCTGGGTGTGCTGGGCATCATTGTTGGCTTAGTCCTCATCATCTACTTCCGAAAACCTTGCTCAGGTGGTATGTCAGGGCATCTGGAGAGGGCATGTGTGGGTTTGCCGGGACCGACCTGTGGCCTGGGGAGCACATACAGTGGTCCTCAGGCCCTTGGCGGGGAGGCCTGTGTCGGGCACCGTGGGACATCCTCCTGGTTGAGGTCCCAAATACACACACCCAGTTCTAGGTCATGAGAATGGCTTTGCGTGGGTGAGGAGCGATGTGGGGGGCTGGAGGAAGGGTGCTTGGAGATGATTTGGAGAGAAGGAGAGATCAACTTCTATAGGGTGTGTTGCAGGCTGGAAAGGGCCTTTGGGGACGAGGAGGATCCCCCTGATGGCTTTCCTCCATCCTCCTCTCTCCTCAGACTGACTCTTCCTGACCAGTCTGAGGCCGACAGCTGCAGCCATCCAAGCAAGAGGTGTTCAAGTTTCTCACATCCTACCCAGGATCTCTCCTTCTCAGAGCAGGAGGCGCTGGGACTCCCCCCAGGGGATGTGTGTGTGTGTGTACAGGTTTCTCAGCTGGGGTCTCTGCTGTCCCTGGGCTTTTGCATCCAGGGGAACCCAGAGTGGCTTTCCTATCACGACCACATCACTGCCATGTCAAGGCAATAAATCTCATTTCTTAATATCAGTGTGGCTTCTTTTTTCACTCATGATATTTATTTCTGGATATTTTAACTTGAGTAAGTTGTCATGTCAAATTCAACAAGCCTTAACCTGACACGTCTGCCCTCGTTAGGGAGAGAAATGGGAAAACCCCTAATTCCTCAGCTGATTCCTCTTCCCTGGTCTCAGTACAGCACGATGGCTTTTACTCCTTTCAGTTTGTGCAAAATACGTAAGCAATGAAGGCAGAGCCACTTTCTGATAATCTGCTCACAAAATGGTGGAGGAAGCTGCTTGCGGGGTTTTTTGGATATTTTTTGCAATTTACCGTTTGTGAAAATGTTTATGCCTAGTATAGGCTGCCTTGAGGAATATATAACTGCCTTCAACCTACATCATAGCTGAGAAAACAAGAGCTCATAATGGAAAAATAAGCCTTCAGATGCTATTCTAACTCAGTCATTCCGGTTTTGTGAAAACAGTATAATCCAAAGTTCTTGAAACGAAGTGTGAACAGCCTGGAAGGGCCCAGAATTCATGTGTCCTTTCAGACGATCTGTTCGTTGGCCTGAGTGGACCGTCCAAGGAGAACTGTGATGATGCTGTCTTGGGTGGATGGTGGGGGCAGGGGGCACATGTCTACTAGTGGTAATTTCCTTTGCATGTGCTTTGTTTCTTGCTTTTCTTGGTGTTTGGGAGTTGCTTTGGAGGAGGGGGCGGCATTAAGGTGAAGAGTGAAATTATTTTGGTATCGGTGCAAGAGTCTCTGTTCTTTGCATTGTATCAGAATCTAATGTAAGGGAAAATATCCACTTCTTCCCAGGAATTGGCATCTCCTTGAACCATCTCATTTCTAAGAGCAGCATATGTACTGGTTAAGAGTGTGGAGTCCAGAGCCAAACCGCTGGGAATTCAATCGTGACTGTCAAAGTTTAGCTGTGTGCCCTTGGACAAGTTACTTAACCTTTCTGTGTCTTGGTACCATTTTCTGTAAAAGGATGATGATAACAATGGTGCCCACCTTAATACAGTTGTTGTGAGGCTTAAATAAATTAACATCTTGTAGAATGCTTAGAACAGCGTTTGGCATGTAGAAAAGGTGCTCAGTAACTTAGCAAGAATTTTCACTGGGGAATTTAGCAGCATCATTAACTTCTTTTCTGGAAACTACTTTGAATCTACCTTCAAGTATTGTATGTTCTCCCTTTGAGATGTTTTTGTTTTCTTTTCACTTTACCATTCTACATGTCTCATTGCTTTCTAGTTCTTCCTGATTTCTCTCTCTCCATTTTCCAACTTATCCAGAAACTTCCTGCCAGTCAAGCCTTAAAACTGCTTTCATTTATTTATTTATTTATTGGTTGCCCTGCACAGCTTGTGGGATCTTATTTCCCCAACAAGGGATTAAACCCAGGTGTTCAGCAGTGAAAGCGTGGAGTCCTAACCACTGGACCACCAGGGAAATCTCAAAACTGCTTTTATTATTCTGTGTGACCTTAGACAAGTCACACCCCCTCTCTGGGCCTCAAACTCCTCATCTGTAAAATGATGGGCTTAGGTTAGATGCTCTCTATCAAGCATTCTATAATACTGTCACTTATAATACTCAAGAAGCCTTCCAGACCCTCTCTCGTCTGGTGTCCCCCCTTTAGTAAAAAAAAAAAATAGTGCCTCCTCTTCCATGAATCTGTTCCTAATATTCCAGCCCTGACTGACCTTGACTGAACTCGGAATTCCAAGACTTGGCACACTCAACCCAGACCTTGCTCTCAGCGCTATGCTGCCTTGGTTTATGTGTTAGTTTTTTTTTTTCATACAACTACTTTGTAATTTCAATGATTCAGGGATCATAAACAGTTTACATTCCCACCAACAGAGCAAGGTAGTTCTCACTTTCCTTTATTGTCACTCACACTTGAAATTATTTGACTTTCAAATGTTGGCAATACAGTGGGTGTCAAGTGGTCTCACGTTTTGTTTTTTTTTTTAATTTAAAAAATTTTTTTGAATTTTTAAAATTTTTATTTTTTAACATCTTTATTGGAGTATAATTGCTTTACAATGGTGTGTTAGCTTCTGCTTTATAACAAAGTGAATCAGCTATACATATACATATATCCCTATATTTCCTCCCTCTTGCGTCTCCCTCCCACCCTCCCTATCCCACCCCTCTAGGTGGTCACAAAGCACCAAGCTGATCTCCCTGTGCTATGCAGCTGCTTCCCACTAGCTATCTATTTTACATTTGGTAGTATATATAAGTCCATGCCACTCTCTCATTTCATCCCAGCTTACCCTTCCCCCTCCCCATAGGGGCAGGACAGGAATAAAGATGCAGACGTTGAGAATGGACTTAACTTGCCTTTCTCTCCTTTGCTAGTGAGGCTGGACATCGTCTTATAGGTTTATCTCTCTGTGAATTGCTGATTCATATCTTTTATCTGTCTTAAATATGGCTTTTTCTTGTGAATGTACGGGGGTTTCTGAAATATTTTATATAGCAATCCTATGTCGGTATAAATACTGCAAGTGCCTTCTTCCACTTTGCTGCTCATCAGTTAAATTTGTATACGGTTCTTTCCCCAAATAGAATGATTTCATTTTGACAGTCAAAACCCATATGGTTTGTGTTTTCCTAACCTTAAGAAATCCTTTCGAACCCCAAGGCAGTAACGTTACAATTTTTGCTGGAACATAAAGTGATAAGGTGAGTCTCCATTTTCTCAATGAGAATATTTTAAAAGATTTCTGACCAATTTCAAAATTTAAAGTTCTGGTATATAGAAGTTTTAGGCAAATAGTCAAATGTCTGCTAACTATCTTTATTTAGTTACTAACTCACAAATTTAAAATCTCATATTTTATAACATAATATTTTAATGTAGGCATATTGCTGTTTCCACTTTTCACATTTCATAAAACAATTTTTATTCTAATTCTCGTGTATTTATTTGTGATTATGCTAATAGCTTCTAAATTCTTTGATTTATTTAAAAAATAAACCCATTTATTTAAACTAAAAAACCCACCAAAAACAGTTTGTTCATTTCTCCTACCTGCCCACCCCTCCCTGGCAGTCTCTGGCAACCACGAAACTGTTCTGTTCTCTGTTTCTATAAGCTTGGTTGTTTTTTCGTTTGTGTTTGCTTGTTTGTTTGTTTATAAATTTATTTATTTATTTTTGGCGGCATTGGGTCTTCATTGCTGCACGCGGGCTTTCTCTAGTTGCAGCGAGTGGGGGCTACTCTTTGTTGAGGTGCGTGGGCTTCTCACTGTGGTGGCTTCTCTCGTTGTGGAGCACAGGATCTAGGCGCGCGGGCTTCAGTAGTTGTGGCATATGGGCTCAGTAGTTGTGGCACAGGGGCTCAGTAGTTGTGGCTCGCAGGCTCTAGAGCACAGGCTCAGTAGTTGTGGCGCACAGGCTTAGCTGCTCCGCGGCATGTGGGATCTTCCCGGACCAGGACTTAGACCAGTGTCCCCTGCTCTGGCAGGCGGATTCTTAACCGCTGCGCCACCAGGGAAGTCCCCGTTTGTTTGTTTGTTTTAGATTCCACATATAAGAGAGATTATACAGTATTTTTCTTTCTCTGACTTATTTCACTTCCCATAATGCCCTCGAGGTCCATCCATGTTTTTGCAAATGGCAAGATTTCATTCTTTTTTATGGCTGAATAATATTCCATTGTATGTATACACCACGATTTCTTTATGCATTGATGGATAATTAGATTGTTTCCATATTTATAGAGATATTATTATACTATAGAAATATAGTAAATAATGCTTCAGTGAAAATGGGGTGCATGTATCTTTTTGAGTTAGTGTTTTTGTTTTCTTTGGGTAAATACCCAGAAGTGGAATTGCTAGATCATATAATAGTTCCATTTTTAATTTTTTGAGGAACCTCCATACTGTTGGTGAATACTTATGCAATATTGGTAGGAATGTAAATTGGTGCAGCCACTGTGGAAAACAGTATGGAGGTTCCTCATGTATTTATTAATTGAAATCATTTTAGGATAATGTATCTTCTCCAAACAGCTTTGAGAGAGTGGCCATAACTTGGAAAGGAAAAAACTTAAGGGTTTATATAGAAGGTAATTCTCTCTTTTCTGATGAATAATTTAAGGTGAAAAAGCTTGGCCTTATATCTGGCCATATATGATATTTCACTGTGCTTTCTTCTATTAGGGTTATTGTTCTCCTTTCACAGTTAGATCTTTATTGATCTGGAGTTTTTCCATATGGTATGAGTATGTTTACAACTTTCTTTTTCTCCAAACACTAAATTGATTTTAATGCCATGTATCAAATATTTGATTTAGGGCTTCCCTGGTGGCGCAGTGGTTGAGAATCTGCCTGCCAATGCAGGGGACACGGGTTCGAACCCTGGTCTGGGAAGATCCCACATGCCGCGGAGCAACTAGGCCCGTGAGCCACAATTACTGAGCCTGCGCATCTGGAGCCTGTGCTCTGCAACAAGAGAGGCCACGATAGTGAGAGGCCTGCGCACCATGATGAAGAGTGGCCCCCACTTGCCGCAACTAGAGAAAGCCCTAGCACAGAAACGAAGACCCAACACAGCCATAAATAAAATAAAATAAATAAATAAAATAAAATAAAATAAAAAAGAAACCAAGCCTCCTTAGTGCCCACCAGTGCTTCTTATAAAAAAATTTTTTTTTGATTTATTCCCAGGAATTTTATGCCAGATTCCCCCATATGCATGGATTTGTCTCTGGATTATTCAGTTCAATTGGTTTGTCAGTTCCTGTGTCCACTTAATCATGTTTAAATTATTATGGCTTTTTTTGTGTTTTAATATTTGGTAGGGCTAGTTTCCATTTCTTTGCCACCTCACCTCCCAGAAAACCACATTTTGCTCTTCTTTATCAAAATTGTCTAAGATTCTTATGGACTTTATTATCATGTACATTATAGAATCAGCTTGTCAAGTTCTCCCCAAATTCTGCTATGATTTTGGTTAGAGCTATGGGGGGAAACTGACTTCTTCATTATGTTAGGATGCCTCGTCCATGAATATGGTATGTCTCTTCACTTCTTAAGGTCTTCATTTATGTACTTTAATAAAGTTTTCCTTTTTTTCCTAGAAAGTTTTTATACTTTTGTATGTTAATTTCTAAATATATTGGTTTAAAATTCCTATTATAAATGTTTGGCAATTTTCAATTAGTTTCTAATTGATTATTAAGATATTATTACAGTATAGAATTTAGAGTCAAGTCATGGTGCTATTACTTAGTATCTGGGTAAAGCTGGGCAGTCACTAACCTCCCTCTGCCTCCATTTTCTCACAGTTAAAATGGGGAGGTAATAACATGATTCAAGAGTTGTGGTGGCAAATCAGGTAAAATATCCGCTAGTAGTTCAAGTAATCTGGCTGCAGGATGGAAGGAGGTTGAGCTAGTTACAGCAACTGTAGCTCAAAGGTCAGGGTCTAGAGCAGTGCATCCTAACAGAGAAGAAGGAGAGCGAGGAGAGGAGAGGTGGGAGGTGGGTGGGCATGGAGTTGGACAGACTGGGAAGTCATGTAATCCTGATGGGATGCAGAAGTGTGTAGTTTTGAAAAGACATTGAAGGAAGTCACAAATGTGGTCTCATGCTCTTGGTTTTCAATTACAAGTGATGGACAAGTTGAACAAGTTTTGAGTTTATAAAATGGAGGCTTGAGTTAAAACCATCTGTCCAGGACTTCCCTGGTGGTGCAGTGGTTAAGAATCTGCCTGCCAATGCAGGGGACACGGGTTCGAGCCCTGGTCCGGGAAGATCCCACATGCCGCGGAGCAACTAAGTCTGTGCGCCACAGCTTCTGAGCCTGCGCTCTAGAGCCCATGAGCCACAACTACTGAGCTCGCGTGCTGCAACTACTGGAGCCCGCGTGCTGCAACTACTGAAGCCCACGTGCCTAGAGCCCGTGCTCCACAAAAAAGAGAAGCCACCGCAATGAGAAGCCCGCGCACTGCAACAAAGAGTAGCCCCCACTGGCCGCAACTAGAGAAAGCCCATGCGCAGCAACAAAGACCCAACGCAGCCAAAAATAAATAAAATAAAATAAATAAATTTATATATATATATATAAAAACACACTATCTATCCAGAAGCGGGACCTGTGAACGTACAGGGAGGGACGTTAGGAAGGACCTAGAAGAGATTTTTTATTATGGCCATACTCTCGAAAAAGCATAAGACCACATTTCTGACTTCTTTCAAGGTGCCAATGATGTCACTGTAGTTCGTTTTTGTTTTTGTCAGTCCAGGTAGCTGGTAGACCCCCAACAGCACCTTATAACATTGCCCAGCTCATGTGGTTATATGCCAAGACCGGGATGCCAACCGCCTTCCTCTTCTCCGACACGAATCCAGCCCACTTCCAGGCCCCCTCAATGGAGAGGACTTCCTGTCCACCAAACACACAATGTCTTCTCTTTTCTCTTTTAAGTCCACTGGCCTGATTGCTTACTTGCATTAACATAAACTCTTCTCTTTCTAGGTGTTTCTTCTCACTCCCCAACCGACCTGTAAGCGAATGACATGGGAATGGAGCCCACATCTCTTAGCTCTTCGGAGTCCCTGTAATGCTTTGCAGGTAAACACCATGGTCAGTCCACTTCTGGCCTATGGTGGCCAGCTTAGCAGAAGAGGCAGCGGGCAAGGAGAGGACTCACTCTTTGGGCCCTTGTGTAGCGGCAGTAAAAGAGGGACAGCATATGGGAAGACGCCTGGGGTTCCCCAACTTCAGTCCTGGGTGTTACGTAAATAGTTATCCAATCACCAACGATGCACAGGACAGTTGAAACATCTTTGGGGTTGACTAGAGGTGGGGGACAGAGCTATGTCTGTAACAACAACAACAAAAAAGTAGGGTTAGGAGGAAGAGGGGAAGGAAGAAACCACTTCGCTGAGCACAGGTCTCTGGGTTTTTCTGTCCAGCTTGATTCTAAAAAGCACCCTCAGTCTTCTCATTAATAGAGAAGTGAAATCGTCTACATTTCCTGTTGCTGCATTGTGGAAGGTTTCACATCTCCTTTGGCTACCTGGGCAGAGAGCCAGACATGAGAGGGAGCTTGCTGAGCCTCAGGGAGCTGGCGGAGGGCCACACAGGCCCTCCTGTGTGGAAAGCATACCTGTGCCAGGCGAGATTTGGGGACCTTGAAAAGGATCCCAAGACCTGGTTCCTGAGTTAGGTTCACTGCCTACCTGGAGGGAGGAGGAGAGACGTAAGGGGGAAGCGAGCGTGTGTGTAGGAGAATTCACACAGTTTTGAGACTGTCGAAAGAAAAAGTGGAAGAGACACTGGTTCTAAGAACAGGAGGAACTCTGAGCATCGGGAGGATGAGACTCAGAAGGATGGGGTGGCTTTTCCCTTTTTCCTTTTTCCTTTTCTCAGCGGAGGCCTCCACGAGTTACCTTTACTTGGGTCATCTCAGTCCCAGGATGTAGTGAGTGTGTGGGCACACTCAAGTGTGTGTGTGTGTTTGTGTGTGTACCTCGAGACCTTGGGTGTGAATCTTTGGACCTGTTTTCCAAACTGTAAAATGAGGACCATTAACAGGTCTTTTTAAAATTAATTAATTTATTTATTTTTGGCTGTGTTGGGTCTTCACCTCTGTGCAAGGGCTTTCTCTAGCCGTGGCGAGCAGGGGCCACTCTTCATCGCCGTGCGCGGGCCTCTCACTGTCGCGGCCCCTCTTGTTGCGGAGCACGGGCTCCAGACGCGCAGGCTCAGTAGTGGCTCACGGGCCCAGCTGCTCCGCAGCATGTGGGATCCTCCCAGACCAGGGCTCGAGCCCGTGTCCCCTGCATTGGCAGGCAGACTCTCAACCACTGCGCCACCAGGGAAGCCCTAACAGGTCTTTTAAGATTAAATGAGATAGCATGTAAAGGATTGACTTAGCATAGTATCTGTCACAAAGTAGAAGCTTAACAAATTTTGGACTCCCCTTCCTCCATTTTCTGCCCATTCAACACCCTTAATGGTTCATTAGAGAAGTTCAAGTGTAGCGGTATAACCCAGGTGGGGTTGAGTGTATGGTTGGGGGGGAAACGTGGGCAGAGCTTCTTCAGTGAAGCTCAACTAGTTACACAAAACAACTCTTTTGTTCCTGATATTCATGTATGTTTTCATCTTGGGGGTAAGCTTCGCCCCCTTCCTTTTTTCTTCATAAATATCAGATTCTCTGGGGGTCAGGGACTTGGAAGGAGGACAGGTAAGTGTGGTGTCAAGGGCTTCCCTCCTAATCCTCTTTTATTTAGCTCACTATCAAGTCAAATTCAAGAGCTTTCAGAAAGCAAGGTGAAACTTGCTTGGACCTCCCTGGTGGTGCAGCAGTTAAGACTCCACGTCCCCAGTGCAGAGGGCCCGGGTTAGATCCCTGGTCAGGGAAATATATCCTGCATGCCGCAACTAAAAAAATCCCGCATGTGGCAACGAAGATCCCATGTGCCGCAACTAAGACCTGGCGCAGCTAAATAAATAAATAAATATTTTTAAAAAAGAAAGCAAGTTGATGAGAGGCAGCCCTGAAGCCTAGTGGGGAGCACAGAGAAACCAATTTAGTGTTTTACATTTGTAATGGAAAGATCTATCAATCGTATAGTTCACAATGAGAATGAATTGCTATTTAAAATTTGTCTTTTCCTGGGGAAGAAAAGTAGGGATGTTTTATCTCATTTTTCTAGTGGCTTCATAATGTGGGGACCTGCCCCAGGACAGATGGGACCTGTGGGGGAAACACACAGGGGAGTTTTGAGTTTGGGGGAGACAAGTGAGCTTTGGGCATTGGCCCATCACCAGCTAATTATCAAGGGGGTTAAGTGGTATTGCCCTGCGGTCTGCTCTGAGATGGTTCAGAGTGTAGGGGGTTCGGGTTTCTGGCTCAGGAAAGCAGAAAGGAGAAAATGAAGCTCATCTGGCTAGGACAGATGAAGCAAAGGAAGCCCAGGGAGGGATTTTTCAGGGCTGTGACCCTGATCTCTTAGGAACTCCTTCTCTTCTGCAGTCTTGCTTTGAGGCCAGCTAACTGCATTCTCCCTACATCTCCTTCCTTAGCAGCCCTGCCTCTACCACATGCCCCAGAAGGGCCCCTTGTCCGCCTGTTTCCTGGGTGACAGGACAGACCAAGGAATGTGTAATCAAGGGATAAATTCCCAAGTAACTTCCCTTAAAGGAGCAAGAGAAGTTACCTAGTCCCCAGTCTTTGAGGAGGACCTTGAGAAGAAATAGTTAAACCAGTGGGCAGTCCAGGCTGCATACATCTTGGGAATATTGGGTTTATTCTCTCCACTGAGCTAGGGAAATCCACCTACAGACTGTTCCTTAGGAGAGTTAAGAGACCAGTTGTTAAAAGCCCAGGGCAGGATGAGATTTACCTAGTAACTGATGATGCTGGGCTGAGGCGCTCAGCGATTTGTCTCTACACTTGTCCCCACCTACCTAGCCAATCTGACAGTTCTCAGTTTGGGACACTGAGTTAGATGATCAGGTAGGGAACAGGTATAGTATCTAGGGGCTTGGTAGCTCCAAATCGCTCATTTAGAGAGCATCGAGGGGCCCCGGCAATACCATATTCCCACTCAGTGTTTGGAGATCATCTACCCAGGCTGGGACTTCTTGGGCAGGCAAGGACCCAGGGCCCCTGGAAGAGCTGGTCCAGGGGACGTGATTTCCCGTGTCTCCCCCGAGGAGAGGATGACTGCCCTCCTGCCGCTGCTGCTGGGCCTCAGCCTGGGCTGCACCGGAGCAGGTAAGGACCCTCCCTTCCTCTGCCCCCTTTGGGTAGGGTGTTCAGTTGTGTTATTGGATTCGGATACCGCAAACTAGTCTGTCTCCCTATTACATACACCCATAGCACTTTGTACTGTGCCTTTGTAGCAATTTTTTAAATTTATTTTTTTATTGAAGTTTAGTTGATTTACAATGTTGTGTTAATTTCTGCTGTACAGCAAAGTGACTCAGTTATACACATGTATACGTTCTTTTTTAATATTCTTTTCCACTATGGTTTATCCCGGGCTATTGACTATAGTTCCCTGTGCTACACAGTAGGACCTGTTGTTTTTCTGTGTAGCAATTTTAATGTAATTAAGCTGTATAATTATTCGTGTAATAGACATTTCCTGTTGGAAGGTAGGCAAAGATGATATCTGCCCTGTTGAATGCTGCATCCCCAGCTCCTAGCACGGTGCCTAGCACACAGCAAGTGATTCAGAAATACATGTGGCACAAATATTTAATAATGTGTCCAGCACAGAACAAGGCTGACTCTTTCCTTTGACCCCTTTTCTCACTCGATCACTGGCCTTACTGAAAGTCTTATCCTGGGTAAATTGTCGTGTTTAAACATGCAAATAATTTTGGGCTACTTGTGTCCCCATGCTTAGTCTCACATAAAGAGGAAACAGGATCTAGAAACTTCTCTGCTAGGACCATCTATGCCCTAAATCGGGACTCTCAGAGACTCTGGTCCATGAGCTTGGTCAGCAGATGCTGCCTCAGGCGGGAAACCTGTGCCCCACTCACCAGGTGTAACTGAGGCTTGGGCTCCTGCAGAGGACTCTGACCTATCCCTCTTCTCTGGCTCCTGCAGGAGGCTTTGTGGCCCACGTGGAAAGCACCTGTCTGCTGGATGACGATGGGACTCCAAAAGAGTTCACGTATTGTATCTCCTTCAACAAGGATTTGCTGACCTGCTGGGATCACCTGCAGGCCAGTATGGTCCCTTGTGAATTTGGGGTACTGAACGGCTTGGCCAAATACCTCTCAGATTACCTCAACCATAAGGAAAACCTGATCCAACGCTTATCCAACGGGCTACAGGACTGTGCCACACACACCCAGCTCTTCTGGAGATCTCTGACCCACAGGACACGTAAGGAGAGAAGGGAGCAGAGGGACGGTTAGGAAGCAGTTAGGAGAGGGGAGGCCAAGAAGGGTCCTTCACCTGCAAGGGGTTTGAGCTGTGGGCAGGAAAGAAGCCGAAAATCAGAGGACCTGGGATGTAAAAAGAGGGAGGGTTGACCCTTCCAAGGACACAAGGTGGTTGACAGGGGTAGAGCAGGAATGAAAAAGGGGAGGTGACGTCTGAGCCAGTGAGGAGCTTTTGTGGGGAGAGTAAGCTAGTTTTCCTTCAATTTAGGGCATCTCAGGAGGCAGATCCAAGTTCAACCAGGTGTTGAACTGTCAGAATAACCAGAATGGCTTTTCCCAAAATGCTCATGCCACTGTAGCCCAGGTTCTGGTGTCCCAGGTCTGAGACAGGCCCAGGCATGGGAATATTTGGAAAACCGCCCAGGGGATTCTGATGCAAACTCTCTCACCCTTAATCACTTGCATTGAGAATGACTTGAGATTTTTAAAAGAAAACTTGAAGTTCTCTATTGTACAGACTATTGTGTCTTAAGATGTGATTTCTCAGAATTGCCTGGGGAAGGTGCTTGTTAAAAACACAAGCCCTTGAGAACCGCTACAGATCTGTTGGATTAAAATATCCAGGGTTGCAGGCTTAGGAATCTGCATTTTAACACAATATCTTGGATTTTTATTGAAGATTTTATTTGAAAAACACCCAAACAAGCGGAAGGGTCACCTAGAAGAATAAACTATTAAAAGATGGCAACATGAATGATCTCATGAATTAGGATCCCCTCGTCCAAATTTAGGAGAGTTAGTCCTGAGTTAGTCTTGTTTCCTTAAACTATCCAAGGAAAAAGAAAGGCTTTCTTTATCAAGTCAATTTGTTCAATGAGATTTAAGGACAAGGGTGTTTTCCTACTTTTGCAAACCCCCCACTATAACTCTGGATGACAATTCACTTATGCACTTGAAATGAATACAATGACTTCTGAAACAGCCTGCAGTTCAGCCCTGGCTTCTACTTATTGTGAACAAATATAATTTTGGAGGAAAAAGAAAGGAAGGAGCAGTGATGAAATGGGAGACAAGAAAGAGTGAAGCAGGAGTACATTCTAACTCCTCATTTTCAAAGGGATGTGTGTGGGAATGAGGTGGGGGTCGGGAAGGTCGGTGGGCAAAATCCAGGAAGAATTCAAGTAGGAAAGAAACCAGGTTGGAGGAAAAGCCAGAATGTTGCCCTCCTTTGTGACTCTTTTTTCCTCCTCTGCAGGACCGCCATCTGTGCAAGTAGCTAAAACCACTCCTTTTAACACGAGGGAGACTGTGATGCTGGCCTGCTACGTGTGGGGCTTCTATCCAGCTGATGTGACCATCACGTGGAGGAAGAACGGGCAGCTGGTCCTCCCTCACGGCAGCGCCTATAACGTCGCCCAGCCCAACGGAGACTGGACATACCAGACAGTCTCCCATTTGGCCACAACCCCCTCTTTTGGGGACACCTACACCTGTGTGGTCGAGCACATTGGCGCTCTTGAACCCATCCTTCAGGACTGGAGTAAGTGTGGGGCAGGTGGGAGGAATTAGCGTTAAAGCAGAGAGCTACTGTCATTCCCTGGCGGTCCAGTTAGGCCTCCACGCTTCCCCTGCGGGGGGCACAGGTTCCATCCCTGGTCGGGAAACTGAGATCCTACATGCTGTGCAGCGTGGCCAAAAAAAAAAAAAAAAAAAGAGCAGAGAGCTACTTCAAGTGGGTGGTTGTAAAAAGAACACCAATATTTTGGCAGAGGGAATGGGATGCAGAGAGGTCCTTCACGGTACAGGGGAGAGATGGAGATGCTGAGAAAGAGTGAGTCTGGAGGAGCTTACGGAGGATTCACTACCAGAGATGGGGCCAGGGGATATAGGCACGGAAAGAGTTAGTTATTGTTGGACTTCCCTGGCGGTCCAGTGGTTAAGACTCCGAGCTTCCAGTGCAGGAGTCACGAGGTTCGATCCCTGGTCGGGGAAGATCTTGCATGCATAACAAGAGTTACTGTTGCTGTTGCTATGGTGCTGTGGTTGGTGTTACGTGCTTGTCTGAGGGTGGGAGGGAGCCTGACTGTCCTGAAAAGAGGATGTCGATTTGGTAACCATATTTTCAGAAGCCAAAATTGTGATGCAATATTCTAGGATTCTCGGATTTCCGCTATTCTGTTGTCAGGTCAGGAACGGGAGTTGGAGAAATAAAGAAGGTCACGGAAGAAAGGGTACTCTCTCGGTCTGGGGGCCATACTGAATTGGGGCTGCTCTATCAGGGAGGAAGAAGCCAGGGCTGGCAGACACTTTGGTGTACACGCTTGGAGGCTACTGCATAAAGCCAGTCACCATTGTTTGAACCCTGGGATTGGAAGTAGTTAAAGAAAAGGAATCCGGGTGGGGGATTCAGCCTAGAGCCAGCTCCAGGAAGTGAGGGCTGTGGAGGGGGGTGGAGACAGGTTCTGGAAGGACCCAAATCTGGAGGTGGGCAGGTAGGAGACACATAAGTACTTGGATAACTCATGGAATGAAACCTTGGGAAGTTAGGAAAGGCGGAAAGACAATTTCATAGGAAAATGCTCAGATAGAGTGGTCAAGGGAGCAAGTATTGTCACCACAGGCAAATGGAGAGGGGGATGGGGAATGCTGTATTCCTCAGCGAGGGTGCCGTTGGGGTGAAGGAAGAATACAGGATGCCTTGAGAGGCCCCACCATCTTAGAGAGGATCTGGAAGCGGGGGTACTAACTCAGGGAGAGCAGCTCCCCGGGGAACCACAGGGGTAGAGACACACAGGATGGGGGTTTTGAGGAAAGGCCACTTCCTTGGGCCTGGATTGGTGTGAGCTAGACCCTTGGGGTCCGGATAAAGCACCTTTGAACCTGAGGTGGAGGTTGCAGTAAATGAAGTTGCTCTGGGAATGAGCAAGAGAAATTGGTTCTAGTAAGTTTCTATTTCCGCAGCTCCTGGGCTATCGCCAGTGCAGACACTGAAGGTTTCCGCGTGTGCTGTGACTCTGGGCCTGGGCCTCATCATCTTCTCTCTTGGTTTGCTCAGCCGGCGGAGAGCTGCCTCCTCCGGTGAGTGACCCTCCTGAACTCTCAATCCTAACCTCTGCTCACTTTAAAAAATTAAAAAAGAAAAATTTTATTTGGCTTTGTTGGGTCTTAGTTCCGGCATGGGGGATCTTTAGTTGCGGCATGCGGACTCTTAGTCGCAGCATGCAGTCTCTAGTTCCCTGGCCAGGGATCGAACCTGGGTCCCCTGTATTGGGAGCACAGAGTCTTAACCACTGGACCACCAGGGAAGTCCCTCTGTTCACTTTCTGTTTGTGACTGGTTCTCCCATGGCTACCCCATTGGCTGTGAATAATATCAGAGACTTTTATCCACCAAGACTGTCCTCCACTCAAATATTTTCTTCTCCTAGGCTATGTTTTCCTCCCAGGGTCCAATTATCCAGAAGGTAACGTCTCTGTTGGTCTGTCTGCCTGCTGGTCCTTTGGAGGGGGTGAAAGTTAGAGGGAGTTGGGTTCAGCTAATGGTGTTGACATTTGGAGCGGGGGTGAGCTTCCACCAGGCTCGGGCTGATGATGTGATTGAAGCTGCCGTTGTTGGGATCAGGAGCAGGAGGGAGGAGCACCTACCCCCTTCTCTTCTACCCAACGGAGTGTCTGAAGGTGGCTCCTTAGTGTTTGGTGATCTAGAATTTTCCATATCCCTGTATTAAAGGCTCTGGCATGGATGGTTATAGGGACAAACGATGGGGTCAAGTTGGTTTGGAGCTTTATTATCTTGTTTTCATTTCTTCTTCAGGTCAGCACATTTCCTAGAGGCAGAATCCTACAACTTCCTCTCCACGTGAGGAGATTCAAACTCTTAAGAATGCTGCTGTGCTCCTCCAACCCCTCCAAGCTTCCACATTTTCTTGGATCCTATGGTTTCTCTATTTGATTCTTTGAATTTCCCAGTCCCCGCTATGTAAACCTTACAACTTGGGGAACTCATTTCTGGGAATATTCTGTAACCAAGGTGTTGTCCATAGGTAGAGCCCAAGGCTACGTATCTGGGGTGAATATAATCTGGGGAGGAAGGTCAAAGGCCCTCTTGGGGGCCCTCTGTGCCACAGAGGCATGAGTCGCTGGTGATCGTCTCTGAGGAATAAACTCTGGTGGAAATACAGTTTTTTCCATGCTTTTTCTTGAGGCCCTGAGGAAGGACTGTAGGCAGTTAGGGGCTGGGCTTGATTCCCTCTCCTACTGGAGTCCAGGAGTCAGTGTTTCCTCCCATTTTCCCATCTAGACATGACAGAACTGGGGACAGTTTCCTGATGGATAATTCATAAGAAGGTAATAAACTGTGGTGGGATGGAGTCACAGAGTCAGGGACAGGAGGGGGTTAACAGTTTTCTGACCTCATAAGGGATCTTAATGAGGATTAAATGAGTTCATACTTGTAAATGGCTGAGAACATTACCTGGCACACAGCCAGCCCACACTCGTGACATATCAGTCACAACTTTCTGGGCCAGGCACTCTACTAGGTGCTTTACATGCATTGTTTCATCTGATCCTCATCACAACTCTGACACAGACCCTCAGATAGTCAGTATTCAAGGGGCAGAACTCAATTTCTGATCTGAGTTCTGGGCAGTTATTTCTTCCATAACCTACGTGGGAAAGGGACCGTAACTCGAGTGCTTATCACGACCTAGGCACTGGGCTAAGTGCTTTATGTTGTATCTCATTCATTCACCACAATCACCCGGTAAGGAAGGATGGTCTCCCTCTGAGTCACAGATGAAAGTGAGGTTCAGAGAGGTTAAATAACTTGTCCAAGGTTGAACAGCAAATTCTCTATAGGATGTCTTGTCTACCTGAGTTGGAAGTAACTAGGCTGCTGTATTCTGAGGACCCTCATGCTGTCAAGCACACCACTCTTCAGAGCCCCCCTTACATTCCCTTCCACCCCAAGCCCAAGGGGGGATCCACCGTTGGGGGCTGGATTTCACACAGCGGAAGAGAGGTGCTCTTCGTTCCCAGTGAAGGGCGACACCTGCTGGACACAAGTGGCATTGTCTTTGGAATGAGAGTTAGATACTAGGCTAGGCAACCGAAAGGAACCAGAAATGAAGGTAAGTACTGGAGGAGTTTAGCCTAACAGAGAATTGTGGAGGGAGAACAAGGGGTTAGGGATGCATGTGTGTGGGTGTCTATGTAGGAACACATAAGAGCAGAATCTGATGAGCTGGGAGAAGGGGTCAGAAGACAGACGGTGTGTGGAATCTTCCTGCATTGTTGTCTCCATGGTTGTTTGTGTGGGTGGTTGGGAGGGTGGTCACGGGGGCTGAGACCCTTCCTCCTTGCACAGTTTCTGTGCTGATGGGGGCCTGGAGAAGTGTGGGGATAGCATTGTTCATACAGACTTGATATCCAAGCTGGTGCTCAGGTATAAAAAAAGAGCAAAATAATGCCATTTGCAGCAACATGGATGGACCTAGAGATTATCATACTAAGTGAAGGAAGTTAGGAAGAGAAAGACAAATACCATATGATATAGCTTATATATGGAATCTAAAATATGACACAGGGACTTCCCTGGTGGTGCAGTGGTTAAGAATCTGCCTGCCAATGCAGGGGACATGGGTCGAGCCCTGGTCCGGGAAGATCCCACATGCCGCGGATCAACTAAGCCCGTGCGCCACAACTACTGAGACTGCGCTCTAGAGCCCGCGTCCTGCAACTACTGAAGCCTGCACGCCTAGAGCCTGTGCTCCGCAACAAGAGAAGCCACCGCAATGAGAAGCCCACGCACCACAACGAAGAGTAGCCCCCGCTCGCCGCAACTAGAGGAAGCCTGCGCACAGCAACGAAAACCCAATGCAGCCAAAAATAAAATTATTAAAAATAAAATAAAATAAAATATGACACAAATGAACTTATCTACGAAACAGAACCAGACCCATGGACACAGAGAACAGATTTGTGGTTGCCAAGGGGGAGGGATGGACTGGGAGTTTCGGATTAGCAGATGCAAGCTATTATATATAGAATGGATAAAGAATAAGGTCCTACTGTAGAGCACAGGGAATTATATTCAGTATTCTGTGATAAACCATAATGGAAAAGAATACGAAAAACAATGTGTATATATTTGTATAACCGAATCACTTTGCTGCACAGCAGAAATTAATACAACATTGTAAATCAACTATACTTCAACAACAACAAAAAAACAAAGTAGGTGCTCAGGGTTTGTCCAATCAGTGAATTGATTTCCATCATATCCATAGTTTCCCCAGATGGATCCTTGTGATCAGGGCATCTCTTCTGGAAGGAGTTTCATGAAGAAGTCAATGGTAGGGGAAAGTGCTCATGAGTTCAAAATAGCTATTCTCTGAGCTGGGTCATATAATGTAGGAAGCAGTGGAGTGCCATGCGCTGTGATCCGTATATATAAGCTCAGAAACTAATCTCTACAAATTTTATCAGTTTTATGTTTCATTGAAAAAAAGTTTTTATATAACATTTAATTAATTAGCTTGTATATCATGTAAATAATCTTTCACCTCTACCCCACTACCTGCTTTCTTTAAGAACTTGCTGTTTGAAGTCTTGCCATACTGTTTCATTTTCATTTTTCCATTCGCTGGTCTTGTTTTTGTTTGTTTGACAAAGCCAATTCCTTCCGATATTCTAGTCTAGTCTGGGTGGGGCTTTGGGTCTTGTCTATGCCTGGCCATTTGTGAAGGAGACGCTGTACATCCGAAGGGTCTGGGTGTGGTCTCAGCAGTGAAAATCAAAGTGGCAGGACCCCAGGGGAAGGAGGGAGAGAGTCAGCTAATTAGAGAGCTTCCAGTCCCTCTCTGGAGAGCCCGTGCAAACTTTTCTCTGCCCTAATCGTGTAGGTGTTTGGTTTATAGGGAAGGCTGTCCCCTTCCAGATGGGGAGTAGGAAAAAAGTGCCACATAGATCTCCTGGAATCCAAGAAGCCAGATTACAGGAGGGAGAAAAGGGAAGATGTGTGTGTTACACAGGCGAGTGAGTGGTGCCTGGAAGGAAGGCAGAAGAGGGATAACGATGCGCCACCTCCTGACTGTTTGAGGAGAGTAAAATGTTACCCATAGCAAAGTGCCAAAAAGGTGTGTGTGTGTGTGTGTGTGTGTGTGTGTGTGTGTGTGTGAGAGAGAGAGAGAGATAGAGAGTTGGGCTTCTGCGTTATATCTAATCAAAGTGGCACAACGATTGGTTCTCTCCCTTCAATGTCTTGTTTTAAAAACTGAACTTGAAGCTGGAATTGACTTAATACATCATCTAGGCCAACTCTCCACCCATATAGGACACACGTTTGTGTCCATGAAGGCAGGCACTTCAACCCTTGGGGCAGATGCCAATTCTTTAGCCAAATGTGTTGACCCCAAGTGTGAGGTTCTTCTTTGGACCATTGACGACGATGGTAATAAAACCAAATGCACCCCACCAGAAACTAACACGACATTGTAAATCAAATATACGCCAATAAAAATTTAAAATAAAATAAAATATAAAGGAAAAAAAAAGGAACACCAAGGATTTCCAGCAACCATTGGAAACTAGGAGAGAGGCATGAAGCAGATTCTCTTTTAGAGCCTCCAGAAGGAACCAATCCTCTCAACACCTTGATTTCAGACTTCTGGCCTCCTTAACTGTGAGAGAATAAATTTCTGTTGTTTTATTTATTTATTTTTAATTTTTGGCCATGCCACACAGCATGCGGCATCTTAGTTTCCCAATCAGGGATGGAACCTGTGCCCCTTGCAGTGGAAGCGAGGAGTCCTAACCACTGGACCGCCAGGGAATTCCCTCTGTTGTTTAAGAAAAGAAAACCCCAAACATACCAAATGCATCCCGGGAGGGCGTCTCCTTGGTGTTTTCCTGAGGGAACGCGTGTTCCTGTGTTCCAGGTTCTTTGCTTCCTTATTCAGCACACATTCATGTGAAAGGAATAGACAGGGATTAGTATTTAACCTCACTGTTCATTTAGGGAAATTATTTTTAGATCATCTTCTCAAGTAATTCTGTTTCCAAAGTAAAACCGGGTGAATCAGATGACAGCTGAGGGTGGAGTCAAACCCCACCCCCACCTTGGTCGTGGATGGAGTGCCTTCCATTCCCAAGAGTCCTCAAACTGCCCTGGAGCAGGGCCTGGGGGATTCCTCCTTGGTGCTTCCTACCACCCCTTGGCCAGACCAGTCCGCAGGGGCTGCAGAGAGTGGAAAGGCCCCAAACTCAAAGAGGCTGCTCCCAGACAGGGGCTCGCTGGTTCTCCCAACACTTCCTCTCTTTTCCATCGCATATGGGGCTTCCACGAGCCTCCTGGTCAGACTGGACTGGGGCAGGGAATGAAGAAATAAGTGACTTTCATTGTATCAAGGCCTCAATGGAAAACGAATGGCACTTACACCAGGATAGTTCAAGGAGACTCTATTTACAGGGAAGTGGGTGGAGGACAGTACAGTGACCTGGAGCTGGCAGCAGCTGAGCTGTCACTCCCCACCCCGGGACGGGACGGGAGGGGTATCAGAACCCAGAGCAGGGCAAATCCTGTAGAGTCCCCACCTTGCCAGCAGCAATGCCCTACCCTTCAGTCCAGGGGACACAGCCAGCCTAAGCTGACCTTGCAGGGAGGGAGCCAAGGGAATAAAAACCCTGACCTCACTCTCCTCTTCCCTCTGCTCTCTGGGCAAGGCTAAAAGCAAGAGAAAGCCAGGGAGCAGGGAGCCTGTGATGTCATATAGGTTAGCGCCTGGGGCAGTGGAGAAGTGCAGAGAGTGGGACTGAAAGGCAGAGGGAGGACAGTCTTTACAATATGAAGGAAAGAAGCCAAGGTTGGGGGTACGGTGAGGGGGAGAAAGATGCAAAACTCGGGCTTTTTTTGGCCTTGGACAAGACCTCAGTTGCAAGAGAAGACCAAGTTTGTACTTTCCTGCTGGGGGACCTGGGAGAACACTCTCCCTCTCCACCCCTCCCTGCCCCAAGTTTCTGTAACTCTTTCTGAATCTTTCTTTTTTTTTCCCTACATAGTTTACAGTAAGTTTATAGAGTTCTCAAAATGAAAGTAGAATTTTGATTGAGGTTATACTGAATATATAGAGCAACATGGGGATAATTGATTTCTTTTTATGATCAAGTCATCCCATGCAAAAGCAGAGGGTATGTCCTTATTTATTCAAATGACTTATTTGCTCTTCATTATGTCCCCACTCCCACCACGCCACGCAGCTTGCAGGATCTTAGTTCCCTGACCAGGGATTGAACCTGGGCCATGGCAGTGAAAGCGCCAAGTCCTAACCACTAGGCCACCATGGAACTTATTATGTTCTTTAAAATTCACTTTTTCACAGTGATCTGGGTATGATGGGTTAACTCTTGGACATTTTAGAGCTTTTGTTGCAATTGTGATTGGTATCTTATTGTAATTTTATTTTCAATTCAGTTATTTTTGGTACAGAGAAATGTAACCAATTTTTAAAAATTGTGGTTAAAAAACATTTAACATAAAATTGACCGTTTTAACCATTTTTAAGTATACATTTCAGTGTTAAGCATGTTCACTTGTTGCATATTTGTTCAACAAATCGCTAAAATTTCTTCATCTTGCAAAACTGAAACTTTGTACATATTAAACAGCAATTCCCCATGTCCCTCTCTCCCCAGCCCCTGGTAACCACTGTGCTTCTTTATGTTTTACTGAATTTGACTGCTTTAGGTACCTCATATAAGTATAATCATACAGTATTTGTCTTTTCGTGACTGGCTTATTTCACTTAGCATAAAGTTCTTAAAGTTCATCCATGTTGTCACATGATAGGATTTCCTTCCTTTTTGAAAGCTGAATAATTTCCCATTGTATGTGTATACAACATACTGTTTATCCATTCATCCACTGATGGACGTTTGTGTTGCTTCCACCTCTTGACTATATATAGTCAAGTACATATACTTGTATATAGTGCTGCTATGAACATGGGTGTGCAAATATCTGTTCAAGTCCCTGCTTTTTTTTTTTATAATTGTAGCCATCCTAATGGTGATATTTCATTGTGGTTTTGATTTGCACTTCTCTGATGAGTAGTGAGGTTGAACATCTTTTTGCAGGCTTGTGGGCCATTTGTATTTCATCTTTAGAGACGTGTCTATTCAAGTCCTTTGCCCATTTTTCAATTGTTTTTTTTGTGGTTTTATTTGTTGTTGTTGAGTTGTAGTAATTTTAAAAATAGATTCTGGATATTGCTGAGGCCATGAATGGGGCTGAGCTCCATGAGTCTCGGCCTGGCCCTAATGTGGCTCTGGCTGCTCAGCTGAGCTCCTTTTATTTTCTGATACCTGGACATCCCTGCCCTGTTCGGCCCCACAGCTCCCAGCTAGTCAGTTTCTGTTCCTTGGTGGGAACTCTGACTGTTTGAATAAACCAGACACCCCACATGTGTCACGTAAGTTAAAAAAAAAAAAGATTCTGGATATTAATCCCTTATCAGATACATGATTTGCAAATATTACTTTTTAAAAAATATATCAATTCGAATTTTGTTAATTTTATTTATTTAAAAATTTTTTGGCCACACCACATGGCATGTGGGATCCTAGTTCCCCAACCTGGGATCAAACCTGCGTCCCCTGCATTTGAAGCATGGAGTCTTAACCACAGGACCACCAGGGAAGTCCCTGCCTATATTACTTTTAACCTACCTGTATTGTTATACTGGCATACATCAGAGATATTGTGGGTTCGGTTCTAGACCACTGCAATAAAGTGAGTCCATAATTTTTTTGGTTCCCATTGAATGTAAATTTATATTTATACAGTACTGTAGTCTATTAAGTGTACAATAACATTATGTCTAACAGAACAATGTACATACCTTAGTTTAAAAATAATGCTGTTGGAAAAATGGTGCTGATAGACTTGCTCGATGCAAGGTTGCCACAAACCTTGAATTAGTAAAAAAAAAAATCTGCAAAGTGCAATAAATTGAAGTGCAATAAAATGAAGTATGACTGTATTTGAACTGAGTTTCTTGTAGTTAGCATATCTTTGGTTCACCTTTTAAAAATCAACTCTTCCAATCTCTTTTAATTGATGTATTTAGACTATTTACATTTAATGTAATTATTGGTATGTGTATTTGTCTACTTGAGACGCTATAACAAAATACCATAGATTGGGTGTTTAAACAACAGAAATTAATTTTCTCACAGTTCAGGAGGCTGGTAGTCTGAGATCAGGGTGCCAGCATGATTGGTTTCTGGTAAAAACTCTTTTCCTGGCTTGCAGATGTCTGCCTTCTGGTTGTATCTTCCCTTGCATGGGGTGGCCATTCCTCAGGTCCTGGCATCCTAGATGGTCTGCCTTCTTATCTCTACCTTTCAGAGTCTTCTTATGTTTGTCTTATATATATAATGCCTGGGGGTTTTAGTTGTACTTAAAATTAAAATTAAAAATATAGTTTTCCAGCATTGATTTATTTCATCATATATATTTTCCCTCTTAATCTTCTAATATAGTGAATTATATTGAGAGATTTTTTGATGTGAAACATCTTTGCATTCTTTGGATAAATCCTATTTGATCATCCTATAGTTATATATTAACAGTTGGTTTTATTTAGTTAATATTTTACTTAGGGTGTTATATTTACTTTTATAAAGTATGGACATAAAATTTGCTTTTTTTATATTTCCTTATTTATTTTTGCAATAAAAATTCCTCTATACAATGAGCTGGGCAGATTTTGTTCTTCATTCTTTTTTTCTGGAACAACGTACATATGTATATTTTCAAAGGTCAGCTTTTGTTTTCATTAGTGCTTTTATTGCTTTCAGTTCTCTATTTCATTGATCTCTATCCTTATCATTATCATGTCCTTCCTTCTTTCTTTGGGTTTGTTCTGTTCATCTTTACTTAACTTTTGAGTTGAATGCTTAGCTCACATTTCATGGCTCACTTTCACATCTTTTTTTTTTTTTAGTTTCCTGATAAGTATAGTTAAAGGTAAAAAATTTCCTCTAAGTTCTGCTTTAGTTATATCTAACACATTTTGACATGTACTGATTTAATTTCTATTCAGTTTGAATTATTCTTTATACTTTTTATTTTAAGTTGAATGTTATTTATGAAAAATGTAAGCTTTTTATTTTGAAATAATTTCAAACTTACAGAAAAGTTATAAGAATAGTACAAAGAATTCCTGTGTACACTTTGTCCAGATTCAACAGTTTTAAACATTTTTCCATATTTGCTTTCTTTTTCTCTATTTCTGTCCCTCTCTCTAATGTTTTTTCCTAATCATCTTAGAGTAAGTTGAAACACATATGCCCCTTTACTGCTAAATATTTCAGTGTATTTCCTAAGAGCAAGGATATTCTTTTATATAAACACAGGAGAATTATAATATTCACAAAATTTAACTTTGTTGTAATACTATTATTTAATCCACAGTACATATTCAAATTTCACTAATTTTCCCAATAAAGATTCTTGTAGTCTCCAATCCCCAACCTTCTGCCCTGAAATCTGGAATCATGCATTTCAGTAAGTTGTCTTATCTCCTTTTTAAAAAAAAATTTATTTATTTATTTGGCCACACAGCTTGTGGAGATCTTAGTTCCCCAACCAGGGATTGAACCTATGTCCCCAGCAGTGAAAGCAGAGTCAGGGAATTCCCAAGTTGTCTTATCTCTTTAGTCATTTTTAATCTGGAAGAGTTCTTCAGTTTCTTATTTGTTGGGGCCTGAATAATTTGATTGTTCTGCTATTCAAGACCTCTTTTTATTTTTCTCTCTTCCATATTTTGAGAGGGTTTTGTTAAAATCTCCAACTGCAATTTTTAAAAACACACAACTTCTTTTTTTCTTTTTGGCCGTGAGCCTTGGCTTGTGGGATCTTAGTTCCCTGACCAGGGATTGAACCCATGCCTCCAATGCAGTCTTAACCACTGGACTGCCAGGGAGGTTCCCCCCAAAAAACACAACTTCTAACTGTAGTTTTCTTTAGTTGTTGCTTTATAAATTGTGAGGCTGAAGTTTCAATTTTATATATATTTCTGATACTCATCTTCTTGCTCTATTGTTTCTTTTTTTAAAAATTAATTTAGTTTTTGGCTGCTTTGGGTCTTCGTTGCTGCTCGCGGGCTATCTCTAGTTGCGGAGAGTGGG
Organism: Balaenoptera ricei; assembly: GCF_028023285.1. NCBI lineage: Eukaryota > Metazoa > Chordata > Mammalia > Artiodactyla > Balaenopteridae > Balaenoptera > Balaenoptera ricei. Next base: position 41,562,008 of record NC_082649.1, read on the forward strand.
GGCTACTCTTCCTTGCGGTGTGTGGACTTCTCATTGCGGTGGCTTCTCTTGTTGCGGACCACGGGCTCTAGGTATGCGGGCTTCAGTAGTTGTGGCACATGGGCTCAGTAGTTGTGGCTTGCGGGCTCTAGAGCGCAGGCTCAGTAGTTGTGGCACACAGGCTTAGTTGCTCCGCGGCACGTGGGATCTTCCCGGAGCAGGGCTTGAACCCATGTCCCCTGCATTGGCAGGCAGATTCTTAACCACTGCGCCACCATGGAAGTCCCTCTACTGTTTCTTTTTAATATAAACACATTTTCTTTTGTCCTTTATGCCCTTTTATTAAAACTTAAATTTTATTTATTGTGCATTGAGATTATTCCCCAATTTTCTTTTGGGTCATATTTGCCACCTGGTTAATCTTTTTCCTCCTTTTAATTTCAACCTTTATTTGTCTTCTTGCTTTAGGAGTATTTGTTGTGAATAACACATGGTTTGGTCTTTTTATTTCCTCCATTATGAGAGCCTCTGTCTTTCTGACTGGTGACTGTTGACATAGTAAGACTTATTTTGCAACTCATTTCACATTTTGTATTTTTGTACATTGTTTCTTCCCTTTTTCTGCTTTCCATTTGATAAACTGATTTTGTTTTCTGCTGGACTGAAAAATATACATACTGATTCTGTTCTTTGGTGGTTGCCTTTAATTTAAGACCTACACTTACATTTACCTATCTTTATTATTTTCTTTTTTTATTCTTAAAATATTTATTACTATATTGGACATACTTCCTCAAAATTATTTTTGATCTTGAAAAATTTATCAAATGGAACATATATGCAAACAAATGTACACATATTTCTTGTTCCTTAACTTAAATGTATCCAGTGCTTTATTTCCTTTGGTTATCGTTTTAGCAAAATGCATTCCAGGTTTGTAAGGTTTTCTATTTCTTATTTTTTTCTCTTTTAACAATTTGAATTATATTTAGTCATTATGAAAATTAACTTCTTAATGCAAAGGTAAATATTTTTAGCATATTGGAATTCTATTTACTTATTTTTATTTTTACCATCTTAACCATTTTTAAGTGTATAGTTTAGTAGTGTTAAGCTTCTTCACATTGTGGTGCAACCATAGTTTTTCTTAAATGGAACTTAATTTATTGATGAATGTAGTGTTGCTGAAGCAATGTCTTCATGTTTTTTCTACTTTATTATTCTTTCTCCAGAATATGTATCAATTTGAAGGCACTGGGTTTTCAAATATCCCTCAACTTATAGACCATCACTATACAACAAAACAGGTCATCACTAAGAAATCAGGCGTAGTTCTGCTGAATCCTATTCCTAAGGTAGGTGCATATATACATTTAAACATTTTTTTAAGTTAAAAAAATTTTTTTATTGAAGTATAGTTGATTTACAATATTGTGTTAGTTTCAGGTATACAGCATAGCAATTCAGTTTCATATATATATATAATCTATCTATCTATCTAGCTATCTAGCTATATTCTTCTTCAGATTCTCTTCCCTTATAGGTTATTACAAAATATTGAGTATAGTTCCCTGTGCTATACAGTAGGTCTTTGCTGGTTATCTATTTTATATCTAGTAGTGTGTATATGTTAATCCCAACCTCCTAATTAATCCCTCCTCCCACACCTCTTTCCCCTTTGGTAACCATAAATTTCCTTTCTATGTCTGTGAGTCTCTTTCTGTTTTGGAAATAAGTTCATTTGTATTTTTTTTTTAAAGATTCCACATATAAGCAATATCATGATATTTATCTTTCTCTATCGGCTTACTTTACTTAGTATGATAGTCTCTAGGTCATCCATGTTGCTGCAAATGGCATTATTTCATTCTTTTTTTATGGCTGAGTAATATTCCATTGTGTGTTTGTGTGTGTGTGTATAAAATATTCCACTGTGTGTGTATATAGATATATATAGCTATGTATACATATCTGTATCTATCTATCTATATCACATCTTCTTTATCCATTCATCTGCCGATGGACATTAGGTTGCTTCCATGTCTTGGCTATTGTAAACAGTGCTGCAGTGAACATTGGGGTGCATGTACGATATTTTTTCGAATTAGAGTTTTCTCTGGATATATGCCCAGGAGTGGATTGCAGGATCATATGGTAACTGTACTTTTAGTTTTTTAAGGAACCTCCATACTGTTCTCTATAACGGTTGTACCAAATTACATTTCCACCAACAGTGTAGTAGGGTTTCCTTTTCTCCACATCCTCTTCAGCATTTATTATTTGTAGACTTTTTGTTGATGGCCATTCTGACCAGTGTGAGGTGATACCTCATTGTAGGTTTTTTTTTTTTTTTTTGGCAGCTCAACACGGCATGTGGGATCTTAGTTCCCTGACCAGGGATCGAACCCGCGCCCCCTGCAGTGGAAGCGTGGAGTCTTAACCACTGGACTGCAAGGGAAGTCCCACCTCGTTGTAGTTTTGATTTGCATTTCTCTAATAATTAGCGATGTTGAGCATTTTTTCATGTGCCTGTTGGCCATCTGTATGTCTTCTTTGGAGAAATGTCTATTTAGATCTTCTGCCCATTTTTTGATTGGGTTGTTTGTTTTTTTGATATTGAGCTGTATGAGCTATTTGTATATTTTGGAAAATAATCCCTTGTCGGTTGCATCATTTACAAATGGGAGAAAATATCTGCAAATGATGCAACCGACAAGGGATTAGTTTCCAAAATATACAGTCATTGATTTCTTAAAAAAGATTTGAAACAAGTAAGGCAAAATATTAAGATTTAATAAAGCTGGTGTTTGGGCAATGAATGTTCTTTAGTGTTTAAATATTTAACAATTAAAATAAAATAAAAGATCATAAAAAGATTGGCAAACTAATTGATTTTAAGAAATGCTAATCATAGGAACAAAATCAGTTGTTACTTGCTCAAAGAACCAGACATAATTAATAATACCTGATTCTGTTAGAACTAGACAGAATTCATTAAAACTTATTCTATTACCTGTATATGGATTATGAGAATAAGAAGTTTGATCAGAAGAGTGGTATTCTATAATTGGCAGCATGAGGGACCTGAGTACATTTTACATTGTTATAATTAGTATTAAACATTTCTAACACACAGAAAACACAAAGAATCATACTTACACACCTGACTTCAGTTCCACCTTTCTTTTCCCTCCTCAGATGTAATTATTAAAGTTAGTGCATATTATTCTTCATTATGTTTTGAGAATTGTCCTTGTGAGATATTGCAAAATATTTAAATCTGGTTAATAACACAACTGATGTTTTTCTGTGGGAATTCAAAGATGCACTAATAATATTCATTGGACTGTCATAACTATTCACAAAACACCTTAAGTTTCTAAAGGCTGAGGATGCTTTCACGTTCCACTTGGTAACAAGGGAGGAATCACTATCTACAGCAGCATGAATGGACCTCGAGATGATCATACTAAGTGAAGTAAGTCTGACAGAGAAAGACATCACTTATATGTGGAATCTAAAAAAAAATGATACAGGGACTTCCCTCGTGGTCCAGTTGGGTAAGACTCTGAGCTCCCAGTGCTGGGGGCACTGGTTCAATCTCTGGTCGGGGAACTAAGATTCCACATGCCACACAATGCAGCCAAAATATAAATAAAATATAAATTAAAAAAATGATACAAATGAACTTATTTGCAAAACAGAACTAGACTCACAGATGTAGAAAACAAACTTATGGTTACTAAAGGGGAAAGTGGGGGGAGGGATAAACTGGGAATTTGCGATTAATGGATACATACTACACATACTACTATATATAAAATAGATAAACAATAAAAACCTACTGTATAAAACAGGGAACGATATTCAATATCTCATAATAACCTATAATGGAAAAGAATATGAACAAGAATATATGTGTGTATGTGTGTGCGTGTGTATAACTGAATCACTTTGCTCTACACCTGAAACATTGTAAATCAACAATATTTAATGGAAAAACAATAATGCTTCAGGTTGAGTAACCTTGTGTTAAGGGTGACATGTGGCCTAAGAAACAAGGGAGTTTTGGTCTATGTTACAATATTCCAGATTCAGACAATCCCTCAGTGGAGAAGCTGGGATGCTGAAAAATTTTCATCTGATGACTTTGATGCTTCCTTTCTGATCATTATAAAGAATGAATAGCTCCTTAGCATTGACAAGAAATACTGATGGTGGTGGTGATTTCATTCAAGTGACAAACTCATGCCAAGTTTCCAATCCTTATCTGTTTTAGGATTAAAATATGTAATTTGTAAAAATCATGGAAAGAAATACTAACTTGCTACAAAGCACTCTAAGTACTAACAAAGACCCCCTCATGTCTCATCTGTACTTCACTTGCTTATTTTGCATGATTTCAAGGCAGTGAAGGCAAAAGTCTCAACGTTTATTTCTGACAGATCAACATCACATTTTGGAGTAAAAGAAACACATATGAGGGGTACTTTAATATATGCTTTCTTGTACTTATTCAGACTCATAAGAGAAATGTTTTCATTAACTTTTACCAAATATTACTGGATTGTATAAATACATTTTCTACTTGGGTTCTGGTCTATGATATACTGTTATTTCTCTACTCATTTATTTTTTATCATATACTGACTAGATTCAGATTAATCTGATAAAAAGATCTTGTGGATTCTGCTATACATAATGCACATAGCAATCAGTAATAGAATTTCTGTAAATTTACACTTATTGATGATCTAATACCTTCTCTTCATTTAGCTGTTGATTTTCACTAAGTAGATTAAACGGTGTTCTTAAAAGCAGAAAGCCACTTATGAATAAATACAAAACGAAATGTTCCCAAATGCAATCTTGGATGTAATGTCTTAAACTTAAAAAATTCAGATTCATTTATTTTGGATTCATTTCTCCCTGTTGGATGTTGACACACTGTTTTTCATCTGTCAAATGCATAATTATAAAACTAATCATTTTTGACAATGAAGTGAAATGATATACACACATTAAAGTGTCCACCTCTTTGCCATACCTCTATTTTTTAAAAAATTTATTTATTTTTTATTTTTGGCTGCGTTATGTCTTCGTTGCTGTGTGCGGGCTTCTCATTGTGGTGGCTTCTCTTTGTTGCAGAGCACGGGCTCTAGGCACATGGGCTCTAGGTGCACGGGCTTCAGTAGTTGTGGCACGCGGGCTTTAGAGCACGGGCTCAGTAGTTGTGGCGCACGCGCTTAGTTGCTCCGCGGCATGTGGGATCTTCCTGGACCAGGGATCGAACCCGTGTCCCCTGCATTGGCAGGCGGATTCTTAACCACTGCGCCACCAGGGAAGTCCCTTTTTGCCATACTTCTTAAACGCGCTTCCAGATGACATTAAAAAAAATGGGAAAAAGGTCTTTATTCAGAACCTACTGAGTTTTCATTTTCAATTTTGTGGGTCTGTCTGTTTCTTTCTATCCCCAATTTCATCTAATTTGAGTTTCACAAACAAGATGCCTCTAAGTGAATGGTTAACATGTAAAATTATTAGTTATTTCATAAGAATTTGTAAAGCCTTTTTGGTATTGAGAAAGTGATAGAACCTAATGTATGTGTAAGAACAGTTCTGCAAATCAAGTAGTTTCTAATTCTTTGCTTCAACAAAACTGAAGAAAAACTCTACATTTGAGACTTCCCTGGTGGCGAGGGGTTAAGAATCCACCTGCCAATGCAGGGGACACAGGTCCGAACCCAGGTTCGGGAAGATCCCACATGCTGCAGAGCAACTAAGCCCGTGTGCCACAACTACTGAGCCTGCGCTCTAGAGCCTGCGAGCCACAACTACTGAGCCTGCATACCACAACTACTGAAACCCGCGCGCCTAGAGCCTGTGCTCTGCAACAGTAGAAGCCACCACAATGAGAAGCCCGCGCACCGCAAAGAAGAGTAGCCCCCGCTCACCGCAACTAGAGAAAGCCTGCGCGCAGCAAGGAAGACCCAACGCAGCCAAAAATGAATATATAAAATAAATTTAAAAAAAACCCCCAAAACCTCTACATTTGAGTTGTGAGACTATTAAAAATAGTATTTAATAAGAGCTTACTATGTGAGTTTTTGGCATATAACTAAGAGGAAATTTGTAAAATTGGTTGAAGTTGCTACAAGAAAATTCTTTCCACTTCCATACTTTTTCTGTTCCCACACTTACATATGTGAACAAAATTCTTTAGTTATTTTACGTTAAACTTTTTTTTTTTTTTTTTAAGGAATAGAAATCATATAGAACCTGGCCTCACAATAAGTAATTTTCATCAACATGAAATTGGGAAAATAAAGCTCCTATCCATCTCAGTAAGAGATGCATTTCAGTTAAATTTTACTTTTAAAAAATTTATAATTTCATATTTTATTTACCATAATCTATATTATTTATACTGTTTTGATCATCTGTGTATCTTTAATAATTGTAATTATTTTAATCCACATGACTTTTTAAGCACTTAAAAGAGAAAATTAAAAATTCATTTTTAAAACGTACTTTGCTGCAAAGAAACATAATAGCTGGATCAAGAAAAGATTTCCAAGAACAAAAATATATTACATTAGGATGCAGCCAGGGTGAGAATTCAAAAACTATTCCATAGGGGGCAGTAACATGAAAATAGGAATTCAAAGGAAAAAGGAGCAAAGTAAAAATTCCAACTGTTAAGGAAGGGGTTGCTTGTGCCTTTTAAAAATTAATGATGGGTGTCAAACATTATGGTACTTGGATTCCACTGGACATGTGATGGAGTGATTAATAGTTTTATGTAAATGTGTTGATATATGTATTGAAATTTCTATTCTTTGTAACTATTTGAATCCATGCTGAGAATTTCAGATCAACTTCAGCCTGTGGGAAGGGGCATATGATGTTTCATAATTCTTTTAGGAGAGATGTGAAGGGAAGAGCACTAATTCTTCCCCCTTCTTGTGTTACCCTGATAGGAACACAGACATATTACTGGGGAAGAGAAACTAGGTGTCAGCAGACACAGGAAGGAGTGGACATTTTTTCAGTTCTATGCCAGGAAGTCCACTCAAACTGAGGCTGGAAACAATAAGACACACTAGTCTTGAAGCCCCTGGTATTCAGGAATCCCTGCCCACACCCCAAATGGCCAACTCCCAAAGCTTCCTTCCGCTGAGTTGACTATTCTTAAACTCTCAGCAACTCTTCCCCACAGCAAAGAACTAGTTTTTCCTTTCCCTTGTGATTTGAATCCCTCCCCCTTATTTACGAGATGATGAGGATACCACCCTTTTTCATTCCCCATGAAGAGAAAATGACCGTGTGGGGTCAGGGTGAAAGTGGAGGTTGTGAAGTCCTAGAGCAGACCCATTAGTCTTATATTTGAAGCAGTATAAAAATGTAGATGCCAGATGCAAGGTAGCATCTGTAAACAATGGAGGGGGAGACACATATGTGCCAGGCATAGGACAATGGCTCTCCTAGAAGTCTGTCCTGAAGTAGTGGCTTTCCTCCAGTGAACCCTAGATCTGGGGACCATGCCAAGGTGCTTTGATTCCAAATTTTCGCCTCATTTACACTTGGGGTAGATGTCCCCTTTGACTATTCAACACACCATTTGTAGCACCATTTACATACCCATACATGCCACCTAGAGCGTTTGGGGTTCATCTTTTGTTTTTAATCAAGGCTGGGACCTGGTTTCCTCCCATGGAATCACTATTTTGTTTTTTGTTTTTTTTTTTGCATCACTATTGACAAGCTTGAGAAGAGAATTCTTGGAGTGGATATCTTGAAGATAAAAGAACCATTGCTCGGGTGCCTGGTGCCTTTCGGTCACTCTCCAGGCTCCTGGCTTGGCTTCCCCAGCCTTTTTGAATAAGCAGGGGAGCTCTGAATGCAGACCAGCCAAGTGGAGCTCAGCCCGCAGAGACTGGTCATCCCTGGTGGAAGGCTGCCATTGGGCACTGGGACTCCTGGAAAACCTGTACTGCTGAGTTTGCAGTTCTCCATCTTGGCTGCTTCTCGGACTGACCACGAGGCTGAGTTTTCACCAGCCTCTTGCCTCCCCTCGTTTCCCACAAGCAGACATGGGAACTCACTTGCACGTGCTGACCCCCTCTGCAGTGGCTACTTGGCCACACCCTTCTACCAGGCTGAGACTCGCCTGCCTAAGGTCAGACTCCCTTCTATCCTCTACAGAACACCTGTGAGCCAACACCTCTGGCCCTAGTGTAAGAGTGGTCAGATATTGTGTAACTCAGCTACTTAAGAGTGGAAAACCAAAGTCAAGGTGAAGAGACCTGGTATCCTCACTCAAGCTTTTCATCTATATTATCCAACCTCCACTCTGATAACCAGAGCACCAAGGAAGAGTAGGTCAGCAACTATGTCCATGATGATTTTTTTTTTTAGGGTTACAGAAAAATGGAAGTTTATTCAACTTTTTCTTATTGGTAAAGTTTTACTTCTTTAGTCCTTTTCTATTTCCATTGAAAGACCTATAAAAGGGAGAGCTCAGTAGTTCAGATTGAATATAGAATACATAATGTATCTTACTTTAATAGAAGGATATCTATTTCTGGGATTCAACAAACTCTTGGCTTTTAGTTTACTTAAATTATGAAACCAATTAAAACTGCTTTTTAGATATTGATGTGAAGAGTCCAGAAAAATCGTTTGCTTTCTACAACTAAAACTTTTGATTTTATATTTTATTTTTAATTTTATTTTTGTTTTAGACTTCCATGATTATACCATTCCAAATTGGAAAAAAAAATACTTGTTAGTTAATATATTTACTTCCAGGACTCTGTATAGAATAAATGTCTACTATACTATTTCTCTCATAGAGAAATAGAGAGATATTTCTGATCACTGATCACTGGTATTTCAGTTAGAAATATGATATTCAGAAGAAGTTCAACTTAGGATTTTTTTTCTTAACTTCTTTATTATTTTCAATTATGGAGCAACTGTGTCCATGATTATAAGGAGGTAGGACAATGGCTTTTGAAAAGGGGAAGGGAGATGGCTTATGATTCTCTCTTGGCTGGAACCCTGGTCCTGCCTGCACCTTGGATGGCTCCTGATTGCCCTGGTCTGAGAAGAGATTCCCTTCCCCACACAACCCTCCCTACTCCACCTCAGGCTGAGGGGTGCGGATGTGAGGCTCAGAGGTTGGTGTCTAAGAGAGAAAACGGCTGTTGCACAAACTAAGGCCACCTCAGGTTAAACGGAACGAGTTACACATCCAAACAAACGCGGTGAGAACCGAAGGGATAAACGTACTACCCGAAGTATTCTCCTGGGACCCTCCCCAAGGACCTGGATTGCTTTAATGATCCCGCCAGGACAGGAGGACTCAGCGTACACCTCCCATTACTAACGGGTCTAAAGGTCTGGGTAGACCCCGTCCCTCCCTCGTCAGGGACGAGACCTATTCTCATTGCTCTCCCTCACCTCACTCCAGGGCTCCGTGAAGAGAATGAGAGAGGAATCTAGGGGTCCGGATCCCTTCCTCACTACCCCAGCTGCGTGGTACCTGGGGGACACGATCTCGGTTCCAAATCTCACCCCGCAACAGCGTCTCCTGCGCGTTCTTCAGGTATTTGCAAGCCACCAGATGCATGCCCTCTTCGTCCAGGCAGGCGCTTCGGGACTTTGCAAAATAGGCGTCTATTTTGGGGGTTTTGAGCAGCAGCATCCGCTTCTGTCGAGTCTCCAGGCCCGGGTGCAGGCTTTTTTTTTTTTTTAACATCTTTATTGGAGTATAATTGCTTTACAATGGTGTGTTAGTTTCTGCTATATAAGAAACAGAATCAGCTGTACGTATACATATATCCCCATATCCCCTCCCTCTTGCGTCTCCCTCCCACCCTCCCTATTCCACCCCTCCAGATGGTCACAAAGCACCGAGCTGATCTCCCTGTGCTATGTGGCTCCTTCCCACTAGCTATCTATTTTACATTTGGTGGTGTATATATGTCCATGCCACTCTCTCACTTCGTCCCAGCTTTCCCTTCCCCCTTCCCACGTCCTCAAGTCCATTCTCTACATCTGCGTCTTTATTCCTGTCCTGCCCCTAGGTTCATTAGAACCTTTTTGTTTTTTTTTTAGATTCCATATATATGTGTTAGCATACGGTATATGTTTTTCTCTGTCTGACTTACTTCACTCTCTATAACAGACTCTAGGTTCATCCACCTCACTACAAATAACTCAGTTTCCTTTCTTTTTATGGCTGAGTAATATTCCATTGTATATATGTGCCACATCTTCTTGCAGGCTTTTAACGAGGTCTGCCAGAGGCGCGGAGAAGCGGACTCTGCTGGTGCCCCTCTGGTGGGCCCTTTCACCAGAAAGACTGTGGCCGGGTATCCGCCTCCGCAAGAGCGCTAGGAGCGCTCAGGCCCCACCCACCTGTGGGCCGGAAGCTATGATTGGCTCTCGCCAATCAGAGCCCGGCGCCCTGAGAGGGGCGGGGACGCAGCCCCGCCCGTACTGCTTGAACCGGGCCTGGGAGGCTATCTGCGCTCTCCCGGAGGAGCTGTTTCCCTGGAGTCCCTTAGTGTGGTCCCGTGGTGACCTGAGATGTCCGGGCTCACCTCAGTTCCCCACGCACCTGCTCACCGCTGCGGCAGGGCCCGTGAAAGGAGCAGGAGGGGGATTTCTAGTAGCGTTAGCGGGTTCCAGATGCCACTGCATGAAACGGCAACCTAGACCCTAAGTCCACTCCAGCTGACTTGATAAATGTGAATCTTGACTAACCCTGGAGTCTTCCCCATAGGCAGGTGGAAAAGAGGGACGTCAGCTGCTCCTGTACAGAAAAACTGAAATCGCAGGTACCATGGATGTGGAAATGTGGGGTCCTGGGAATCCTCAGCACTGATCACGCTCCTAAGTCCACTTCCAAGCCACATCCACGACCCTGAAAGCCTGTATGTATCTGTGTGTGTGTGTATATATATATATATATATGTGTGTGTGTGTGTGTGTATATGTATTTTAGTGGACTGGAATAAATAATATATAAATATATAATATAAACGTATATAATATTTATATAAAATACATTTATATATAATATATAGTAATATATAAAAATATATAGTAATATATAATATATGTAGTAACATGTAAAACATGTAGTAATGTATAGTAATATATAAAAATGTATATGAAAAAATATGTTTACATATGTGTATATAAATAGAGTGGAATGGAATAGAATACAATAGACTAGAAAATAACAGCCTGCACCACAGATAGTGAGTGTAACTATAGTTTCATGAAATGTTTCAGTTAAATATATTTGTGTGTGTGTATTAGCAGATATATATATATATATATATATATAAATAAAACATTTTTTAAAAAAAGTTTGAAAAGCACGGAGCCCTCTCCCTGAATTGAACTCCTGGTGCCCTTGCTCCCAAAGTAACCAAGAGGCCCTCTCCCTCTGAGCCCTCCCCCCACCACCCTTAGACTCCTCCGTAAGGAAAGGAGCCCTCAGCCAGAGTGACCTTCCTTCAGGACATAGCAGGTAATGGAAAGGGGCTGTGCTCTTTCTTTTGGAAAATAGCTGCTGTCTGGGGTTCCACATGATGATCAGCTCATCATTTTTCAGTTACGTTGAATCCTTCATTTTAATAATCATCTGCAGAAAAAATTGAATTGATCACTGAATATCTTCACACAAAAGAAACTCAAACCCTAATTGCTACATCAGTAAGTTGTACCAAACACTTAAAGAAACAACAATTCTAATCCTACAGAAGTTCTTACAGAATATAAAAAGAGGATATATCCCCTACTTCTTTTAGGAGGCTTGTAATAACCTTTATAGTAAAAATTTGACAAAGACAGGACAAAAAAGGAAAATTATAAGTCAATCTCACTCATGAATATAGATACAAAAACCCTGAACACACAGTTCACATGGGCTTTCAAACAGGTAGAATAAATCTCACACTCAAATAAAAGGAGAAATCATTAACTTCTTGGGAAAACTGGAGATTGTTCTACTGTACTTTCCTTCCAAGGAAAAGAAAGAAAAAAATATATCCATCTAGAAGAGAAAAAAAATCACACAACTTTCCTATGTTTCCTTTAAAGAAATATTTTGGGGTGGTGGGTTGTGGATCTCTTACTGAGGAAAAGCAACCTATTGGAACCTCTGTGTTCTGCATCGTGTACTTAAACCCAGGCTGGGTTATTCTCAACTCTCTCTGTGGAGACACTGTCCATCTCAGCCTCATTTCTCACAAAGAATCACTCACTTAGAATCAGGTGAATTTTTAACACAACCAACTTAGAAAAATGAATGATAGAACATGTGCTGGAATTACAGTTGTTCTTCTACTCCAGTGGTTCTCAAAATGTGGTCTTTGGATCAGCAGCTTTTGAAATGTATTTAAAATGCAAATTCTGGGCTTCCCTGGTGGCGCAGTGGTTGAGAATCTGCCTGCCAATGCAGGGGACACGGGTTCGAGCCCTGGTATGGGAAGATCCCACATGCCGCGGAGCAACTAGGCCCGTGAGCCACAACTACTGAGCCTGCGCGTCTGGAGCTGGAGCCTGTGCTCCGCAACGAGAGAGGCCACGACAGTGAAAGGCCCGCGCACTGCAATGAAGAGTGGTCCCCGCTCGCCACAACTAGAGAAAGCCCTCGCACAGAAACGAAGACCTAACACAGCCAAAAATAAATAAATAAATAAATAAATTTATTAAAAAAAAAAAAGCAAATTCTTAGGTCTGAACCCCAAACTTCTGAATCTGACCCTCTGGATGCGGGACCCAGAAATCTGCATTTTAACACGCCTTCCAGGGGATTCCCATGCACTCAAGTTTGGGAATGCCTGCTTGGATTCAACTGCTAGTACTCTCACAGATAAGAGTGCACCTGGACCCATACCAGTGACATCTGGCAAAAACCTTTAGACAAAAATCAACAACAAAAGAAAATCCCATAATTTTCTTACTTTCTAATAGCTCTGGATTTTCAGTACAAATAATTCTTTAACAACAAAGTTTTGAGCTAGCTGGGGAAGGATCACAGAGGCAGACAGGCTCCTATTGAGGCCAAAATAGAGATTTGTCTTACTTGATTTTTTTAGAACTAAAAACATTTTTTTAAAAATTGTGGGCTTATTTTTAGGCTCAGCATGGAATCACCCTCCTTATGGTTCTACTCTCTGCTTGGTTCACTCATTGAACGTCTTTCACTCTTTGTTTAATAAAAAGTCCAGTAGAGTCATTTATTCTGTGTGTGTGAGAAGAGGGAAATGCCAATGATTCTTTTTCTCATTTGACAGAAGAAATTCGCAAGTAATTTTAGCTTCCTGCAGATGGAGATGTTAACAATATTATCACTAGAGCTTACATTATCAAGAAAGATGAGTGGTCAGGATTAGAGATGTTTTATAGGTTAAGGGGTATTTTATCCAGTCTTGTCCAAAGTCTTTGATGTCTAGGGGTTTGACAAATTGTCTTTGTTAGATGTATCATTTACAAAGACAGATTTATGTTAAAAAAATGCATTCATCATTCTCCCCAGCTTTGCGGGCAGAAAAGAACATCTTTTCCTTATTACCTTACAGAGAATTTTGTCACCTGCGTCTTAAGGCTAAGAACTGAAATTCCATCTTCGGCATTGGGTTAAAAAGAGGTAGACCCTTCTAGAGAGTCAAATATTATACTGTGAAATGGAAAATGGCTTAGTGGGGTTACTTAGGCAGAGAATTTGGGACTTTTTAACAACAGCCAAAACGAAAGAAAGACAGAAAAAGAAAGGAAGGAAGGAGGGAAGAAAGAAAGAAAGAGAAAGAAAGGAAGGAAGAACATAGAAGCATAGGAAAGGAAAAAAACAAGCTTTCATTATGTAGAGGTGATATGATTGTCTACAGAAAAAATACCAAAAAAATCTGAGATATAAGAATTAATAATATCTTAGTAAGGTGGTTGGATAAATACACAAAAAATCAATTGCACTTTTCTATCAAAACAAAAAAAAAGTGGGATATGTGATAAAATGGTCTCTTTTAATAGCAAACTTACAGTAATCAGAAATAAATTCTCAGAAAGAAAAGACATGCAAATTGTCTCATTTCAAAACACAAGAACATAAAGTTTCTAATGTTATTGGTATATTATTGTCTTTAAGATGATTTAATACACAATTCATTGTTAATTTCCTTTTCGCTGCCCAACATCTGCTAGTTTCCTTTTTGTGCATTCATGTTTTGGTTGTTCATTTGCTAAGCGGGACGTAGAAGAAGGAAAGTGGCCAGATTCTCTGCCTCTTCTGAATGAGATTTTCACAGTGTTTTAAGTGAACAAATACTTATTGCATGCACATTTAAAATATAAATGATCATGATTAGGAATGATATTTGATGACCTTTGTTCCCGTACAAACACGGACGCGTGTATGCGCTTTTCTTTTCCTTAAGTGAAATCATTTTGTAAGACTTTGAAAGTGAACAAATCTGATTTAAATAGCTATGAATTTGAATGTGCTCTCAAATATTTTCTAAACTGTCATTATTAAGCATATACTTTGTGTGCAGTGTAATAAGTCTCTTGGAATGTAAATGTGAATAATATGTAATCCCTGCTCTTAAGGAAAGGAAAGTCTAATAGAGGAGGCAAATATGTTGGTAAGTGATTACAATAGACTCTAATGCTATACTGTTATACTGTAGTTATGTTATAATGACCCTGGGAGCCTCTTACGGGATTGACTGTAGCTTGGACAATCCTTCACCAAGAAAAAAAAAAAAGAAAAGAAAAGACATGCAAGATTTAAATGGGGAAAACTAAAAACATTGAAAGGGACTTCTCTGGTGGTCCAGTGGTTAAGAATCCGCCTGCCAACATGTATACAATGGAATATTACTCAGCCATAAAAAGAAATGAAATTGAGTTATTTGTAGTGAGGTGGATGGACCTAGAGTCTGTCACACAGAGTGAAATAAGTCAGAAAGAGAAAAACAAATACCATATGCTAGCATATATATATATATGGAATCTAAAAAAAAAAAAAGGTCTGAGGAGATATATCCAAAATATATAAAGAACTGTTTGTCGATTTTGTTTATCTTTTCAAAGAACCAGTTCTTAGTCTCATTAATCTTCTCTTTTTTTAAAGTCTCTATTTCATTTATTTCTGCTCTAATCTTTATCTCGTCTCCTCTACTAACTTTGGGTTTTATTTGTCCTTCTTTTTCTAATTCCTTTAGGTGTAAGAGTAGGTTGTTTATTTGAGATTTTTCTTGTTTCTTGGGGTTAGGCTTATATCGCTATGAACTTCCCCCTTAGGACTGCTTTTTCTGTGTGCCATAGATTTTGGACAGTTGTGTTTCTATTTTCACTTGTCTCAAGGTATTTTTTGACTTCCTTCTTGATTTCTTCATTGACCCATTGGTTGTTTAGTAGCATGTAGTTTAGTCTCCATGTGTTTGTGTTTTTTGCAGTTTTTTCCGCACTATTTTAAAATATTTATTTATTTGTTTATTTTGGCTGTGACACGTCTTAGTTGCGGCATGCAGGATCTTTGTTGTGGTGTGAGGTATCTTTAGTTGTGGCATGCGGTATCTTTAGTTGTGGCATGCGGGTTCTTTAGTTGTGGCATGTGGGATCATTAGTTGCGGCATGCAGAATCTTTAGTTGTGGCATGCATGTGGGATCTAGTTCCCTGACCAGGGATCGAACCTGGGCCCACTGCATTGGGAGCGCAGAGTCTTAGCCACTCTACCACCAGGGAAGTCCCTGTAGTTGATTTCTAGTTTTATACTGTTGTCCCAAAAGATGCTTGATACGATTTCAACCATCTTAAATCTATTGAGACTTTGTTTTGTGGCCTAATATGCCATCTACTCTGGAGAATTTTCCACGTGCAGTGGAAAAGAATGTGTGTCCTGCTGATTTTAGATGGAATGGGCAAAGCAACTAGGCAGAGACATAAGGGTCAGTGATGCGATGGGTCAAGCATGTTGGAGATTAGGTAAGGATGCATCCACAGCCCACTTGTGGATGTTCATCCCTCAGATACATATCCTCCTTTTATCCAGGGAGACTTAAGGAGAGGAATGTGTACAGATCCAGTGTATATTTCTGCAATTTCACTTCAGCTAAGGAAAAAGAGTGTATATCTTTATTATCAGTGTGTGTATCTCTTCTCAAGTTTCCATCATTCCTACCATAATGCACCACAATTGTTCACTTTCAGTAGGAGTACATCTCAGGCCCATTTTCAGAAAATCAGATTACAGGAGAACATAACCAGGAAAGCATTACTCAAAAGAGCAGATACCTATCATCTGGTGTTCATGGAGCAATTAAACCTCAGACTGATCTACTTAATAAATATTTGTAGCTGCAAGTGGGCTATAGCCTTTGATTTTCAGCTTAATAAGTATTTCTTTTTGCCCTTCAGGTTCAGACTAATATTGATTGTAATTCTCTACTACCACCTAGTGGAAAATCCAACCATTAAAAAAAAAAAAGAAAAAAAGGTCCCATTTTTTATTTCTTAAAATTCCGCAGTAAATACCTGATTTTGTTATAAAATATCTTGTTATAAAAAGTTCAAATCATATAGAAGAGTGTAAAAAGAGTAAAAGGTCTCCTTTTATCACTCCCCTCTCTCCATTTCACTCTGCTTCCCAAAGGTGACCGTGCATTGTGGCCTGTATCCTGCTAGGACATTCCCTGTGCTTTTACATATTCAGGTGTTACAGCAGGAAAAATTCTAAGACATCAGCTAAGGATTGTTTTGTCTTTCTACTATAGAGACAGATAAGGCATTTTACCCTTCATGCCTTGGGTGGCCACAGCAAAACAATGATGATCAAAAGGTTAAGCTCTTGAGCTTCAAATTTACCTTTGAAAACTATGGTAGAAGCAAGATGAATGAAAGGCCTAGATTAGTAAATATCTGGTCAATGCTTATGCCATAAGTGGTAGATTTGGGAAGGACTCCTGATGAAGTTAGGACCAGTTTTCTTGCTTGGAGTTGATACAGAATCCAGGCTTTGCACCCTGTAATCCTTCTAAACTGTGTCACAGATGTTTTTGTTTTACTTTAGTTTAAATAATTTAAATAAAAAAAAACCTGATCTACTAAATTAGGAGGCAAAAAAGGAAACAGGATATTTGATTGTGCTATGCTTGACCTATGACCTATTTGGTTTTCTATTGCCAAAGCCCACAAAATCAAAAACTGAAATTTCTGATCTCATTTTGTGGTTTTTAATAAACTTTTTGGAGGTGTAATTTACATAAACCCAATGGAAACATTTAAAGCAGGGTTCCCCAACCTCTGGGCCACGGACCTGTAGCGGTCCGTGGCCTGTTAGGAACCGGGCCACACAGGAGGAGGTGAGTGGCAGGCAAGCGGGCGAAGCTTCATCTGTATTTACAGCTGCTCCCCATCACTCGAATTACCACCTGAGCTCCGCCTCCTGTCAGATCAGAGACCGCATTAGATTCTCATAGGAGCGTGAAACCTACTGTGAACTGCGCATGCGAGGGATCTAGGTTGCACGCTCCTTATGAGAATCTAATGCCTGATGATCTGAGGTGGAGCTGAGGCTGTGATGCTAGCGCTGGGGACCAGCTGCAAATACAGACTATCATTAGCAGAGAGGTTTGACTGCACAGAGACCATAATAAATCAATTGCTTGTAGACTCATCTCAAAACTCTATCAGTGGGGCTTCCCTGGTGGCGCAGTGGTTGAGAGTCTGCCTGCCAATGCAGGGGACACGGGTTCGAGCCCTGGTCTGGGAAGATCCCACATGCCGCGGAGCAACTGGGCCCGTGAGCCACAATTACTGAGGCTGCGCATCTGGAGCCTGTGCTCCGCAACAAGAGAGGCCGCGATAGTGAGAGGCCCGCGCACCGCGATGAAGAGTGGTCCCCGCTCGCCACAACTAGAGAAAGCCCTCGCACAGAAACGAAGACCCAACACAGCCATAAATAAATACATAAACAAATACTTAAAAAAAAAAAAACTCTATCAGTGAGTGGCAAGTGAAAAGAAGCTCAGGGCTCCCATTGATTCTGCATTATGGTGAGTTGTGTAATTATTTCATTATACATTACAATGTAATAATAATAGAAATAAACTGCGCAATAAATGTAAGGCACTTGAATCATCCCAAAACCATCCCCCCTGCTCCCGTCTGTGGAAAAATTGTCTTCCATGAATCTGGTCCCTAGTGCCAAAAAGGTTGGGGACCGCTGATTTAAAGTATTCAGTTTGATGAGTTTTGACAAATGTATACACTGTGTAACCACCACCCCAATTGATACATAGAACATTCTTCTTGTCTCGAAAAGTTCCTTCTTGCCCTTTTGCAGTCACTTCCCACTCTAGACACCTACTAATTTGATTTCTATCACTTTAAATTGATTTTGGGGGAAAAAAAGAAAAGGATTTGTTCCCCGTCCTCAGATTTTTTTTTTTATTTGATCACTGCCATGGGGCATGCAGGATCTTAGTTCCCTGACCAGGGATCAAACCCGTGCCCCCTGCAGTGGAAGCACAGAGTCTTAACCACTGGACCATCAGGGAAGGCCCTCATTTTGCTGTCTTAATTTCTGGGAAGAAAACCTAAATGTAAACATATGTATTTAATCTAATTAACACAGGACATGCTTTTATTTTGTAAACTATTAGCTCTTGTGATCTTTAGACAATGCTGCAAATCATTGTATTAGTTACTCCACTTACTTTCTCAGTAAAAATTAAAAATTCCACCTCTGAAAAACTTCTAAGGTCAATAGTGGTTATTATGTTCAACTTCGTAGTCTCACCTAAATGATTTTATAAGTTTGGACTGATTTAAATTGAGTTAAGTAAGAAATGACTTTTTGATTACCTGCAACATTCTTTTAAAAAAAATTTTTTTTTGTTTTAATTTATTTATTTTATTTATTTACTTTTGGCTGCGTTGGGTCTTTGTTGCTGCATGCAGGCTTTCTCTAGTTGCAGTGAGCTCGGGCTCTACAGCGCAGGCTCAGTGGTTGTGGAGCACGGGCTTAGTTGCTCTGCGGCATGTGGGATCTTCCCAGACCAGAGCTCGAACCCGTGTCCCCTGCATTGGCAGGTGGATTCTTAACCACTGAGCCACCTGGGAAGCCCCACCTGCAACATTCTTAAAAGAAATAACAATTCATAGAGACAAAGAAAAGAAATGCTGAATCACCAAAAAATACTGAATTGCTTTTATGTATATACTCTTGTCCATATTTACTTTTTTCAAAACTGAAATTAAGATGGTAAACTCAAGTCCATTGACAGATGAATGGATAAAGAAGATGTGGTATATATATATATATTTTACACAATGGAGTATTACTCAGCCATAAAAAAGGATGAAATAATGCCATTTGCAGCAACATGGATGAACCTAGAGATTATCATACTAAGTGAAGTAAGTCAGACAGAGAAAGACAAATATCATATGATCTCACTTATATGTGGAATCTAAAAAAAATGATACAAATGAACTTATTTACAAAACAGACTCACAGATATAGAAAACAAACTTTTATGGTTACCAAAGGGGAAAGGTTGGGGGGAGGGATAAATCAGGAATTTGGGTGTAACATATACATACAGTACTATATTTAAAATAGATAACCAACAAGGACCTACTGTGTAGCACAAGGAACTATACTCAATATTTTGTAATAACCTATATGGGAAAAGAAGCTGAAAAGGAATATATTATATATATATATATATATATATATATATATATATATATATATGTATATATTTACATATATATGTAAAACTGAATCACTTTGCTGTATACCTGAAACTAACACAACATTGTAAATGAACTATACTTCAATAAGAAAAGATGGTAAACTCAATGTGGTATACACATTAGGGTATTGTATTAATAAGATTAATTATATTTTAAAGCTGAAGTTGAAAGCTTTAAATAATATTGTCATCTAACTATACACATATTTGAAACACACACATAATGATGAATTAAAATTAATAAGCAAAGAAAGAGAGGACTTGTTCAAATTTGGTCTTGGAATATTCATTGTACTCTTAAAAAGAGATAGAAAAAGTTTTTATTTCCTTGAGTGTAATCAGCTCAGCAAGCAGCTATTTTCTCTCAGAATACTCTCACTCAGTATCCTGATAAATTTGAGTGCTTTTGCTGATATTTTCATGGCCTTAAATATTTTAAAAACAAATAACAAAAACCCTTTGAATCATGAGAGACCTACAGCTTCTATAATTATTATGTTACCTTCTTTATATTTATTTTAAAATGTTTTATTATCACTCTGGTTATTGGGATAGCAAAAACTTTAACAATTGACCACTCTTAGGTACCTGTCCACTTATATTAATTAAGTGACCAGTTTCCTCTGACAATTCTTTTTTGTTGTTGTTGCCTTCCTGAAGCCTAAACTCTTAATTGAAAATATTAAAACTGTCAAGCTATCTTTTACTGTACTCTAAAAAAACCCTTTTTCCCACTAGGTAGCCACTACCCATTTGACCACTAGGTGGCCCCAAAGCCTTAATCTGTCACAATATGAAATGCAGGAGGCCAGAAGTTAATTAGGTGCATTTTGCATGCTTTATATACTTTAGATTAATTCTATACTCTCAAAAGAGCTACCCTGTGTATCAACCCCACAATGCTGAAAAAGCTGACAAAACACAGGAGCTCAACCTTTCCTTGATTAATCTTGTCCAGGTAAAAATATTGTGAATGTGTGTCATAATGACTGTAGATGTTTCAGGAAGGGTAAAAGCATACTCTTGTTTGTATTCCAAGTCTGGATGGGTGATTTTAATACATTTATTTTAAAGAAGGTTTTGTTTCTGGGTTTAAAATACCCTTGTCAATCAGTAGGAATCCTAGTCTGCACTTTACAGGCTGAATTAGAAGAACATGGAAAGTTGCCAAAGCCCCTCACTGTCTAGAATGTGTAATTACCTTCAGAGTAATGACTCATAAGTCTTTGTGAAATTGTGAGATTTCTAGATTCTACTCCTCTATTCTGATATTGTTGGTTACTGTGATAAATTAAACTGCGCCATCTGGCCAAACAGATGTTTTCTGTTTTTCTCTCATATTTGAAGAAGCCCTCTGCTAGAAGCTATCACCAAAAATTGGGTCTTCTGAGAGAAACAACAGAAAAGGACAATCTCAGGGGCTCAGTGGAAATGATGACCAGGATTTCTTGATTCTTGCTATTGCAGAGAATAGAATTATGAGAACAAATTTACCAGTTTAAGCTGATATGGTCACCTATTGACATCTGTCAAACTGTATCGGGACTTAAAAATTGGAACTTATAGACTATTTTAGTACAGAAGCAGAGAAGTCATTAACATAGTCTGCTAGCCCTAGATCAGTGGGACAGGAAATAAGACTGAATGAAACTGTTAACCAATATTTAATTATGGTGATTTATTTCAGAACATTGTTTTAAATGTTCTATTTTCTGATGAGCATGTAAGCAGACCATTTTATTTTCTTCTTATCTATCTGTAATCCTCAGGTTTAGCCTATGCTTATGGAAAATAAAACCCAGTGTTCTTTGAATGATGTCTTGTTCCATTGGAACCACAGAATTCAGGAAAAAATATCCTATAGTAAATCTTAATATAGACTGCAAAGTATAACTACTCAGGAAAAATGAAAGATAATGATGACCCTATTCCTAATTGGAATTCTGACAAATGCTTTTACAATTTTTAAGCTTAGAAAAATCTCAGCTATCCTTTGTTAAAGGACAGTGAGTCAAATTTTGCTTTTTATGGCTACCATAGCTCTATAGACAATCAAATATTTTTGTAGACAGCATCACTGGTGGAATATATGATAATTCTATAGAAAATCTGGTATATAGTTCTTCTCTGCAAATAGTGTTCAAAGTGCTTTTGTGGGTTGCTTTATGTTTTTATGGCAATGTAGTGATATGCAGTGGTTCACATCTCCAAATTTGGAACCCTGAGCATGCCAGAAATGTCACATAAAAAGGAAAATCTCATTTCATTAATCTCATTAATTTCTCTAATAAGACAAAGGACTGCAGTTTGTATGTGGAAACAAGGCCTACAAAATCCTCTGAGCACACTGGTTCCTAGTTTATTGTCCCCACCCGACAGGTGGGAAAGGATGTTAATTTCTGAGGATGAGTTAATTTCAGAATCACTGATGAACTTTGAGAATCTCAGAGAAAATGGGATTTCATCCTCAGTGAAAGGCCCTATAAATGAAGCTCTGAGATGGTGAGTCGGGGAGAGTTCTTGGGATAAGTAAACTCTTGCATGGCAATAAAATTATTTCTGGTTATCATAGGAGTAATTAAAACTATGACCTTATGGACTAAAGCCTTCCAGAAAGATGTGAACTGTTAATATCGTTAAGACCTTTGTTTTATTAACTACATGACAAGGAGGTCTTCACATCTTAATCCTAAAACAGGCCAAATAAAAGAGCCTGTCAAATTAAGGATACTGAATTAGAATATTTCTGGAAAATCTTATTTGGTCAATTCATTACTTTACGGGTAGAAATCGTGTAGGGAAAATGTTCCAAAATTTGGAAATAAGGCAAAAATCTGCTTTCTTGATTAATATATGTGAACATTTTCTTATAATCCTGCCTGATTATAATCCTGTTTCAGGGATTGTAACTTGACTAAAAAGAACCCGGCTGGCCCTGTACTGTGAGACGTTAATCTGTAGAAAGCTGATAAGGTGTGATGCCTTTGCTTTTTCTCTGGTAAAGAAGATAACTCCAAGGTTATGATTTTATTGCTTTGTAGTACATTAACCATTTTGAATCTCTAACACAGCGATTTCCCCTGACTATGTGTATCTTTGTTTTGCAAATACTCTTTGAATCTAGTCTCTTGTATTCTTCCTGGTTCCCTCGTTAATGTTTGGTAACACTTTAAAAAATCTAACAAATACATTTCTCCAACATATGGTAGGCTCATCATAAACAGATAACCATCCCCCCCGACCAAGCCCGAACAGGTCTCATAAACCACTTTACTGCTGCTTCCAGGTGCTGCTGCTTCCAGGTGTCGCTCTTTGCTCTGTCATTAGGAATTAGACTTTATTGCAACCACCACTGAAGACACTTCGAAGCCACTTTGGTGACAGGAACTTAGCCTTTTTTACCACTGCTTCCCCCAAAGCCAGTTGCTTTTCCTGTCACCTTTGCCAGCGAACTGAATGCAGGGTAGATGCCCATTTCCTCCTGTCGCTCAGTTGTGAATTGAAGTCTCAGGTGCATGAATTTGATTTTTTTAAAGGTGGGACTTAGGTCCTATATTGGTGCCCTGGCTTCCAAGAGGACTGGGAGAAGTGGGTTTTCTGAATTGTACTATGGGGAGGCAGGACCCATAAAGTCGGGGAAATTTTTACAGTATTCCAAAAGTGTTCAAATCTGATGGGACAGGTAACCAATGTCCTTACATGAAATGTCAGGGGTTGTATGGATTGGCTGCCTTGATAAGTGCTTTGGTTCACGGGCTACATCAGTGGTTCTTCAAGTTCAGTTAACCCCCAGAATAACAAGAAACCATAAAATGATTGTTTTTGTTTTAAGCCACAAAGTTTAGGGGCAGTTTGCTCCACAGCAATAGATAACTGAAACCTATATTGTTTTTTTTTTTTCTTTCTCTAATTTTATTGAAGTATAGCTGATTTGCAATGTTGTGTTAATTTCTGCTGTACAGCAAAGTGACTCAGTTATACACATATTTTTTTAATATTCTTTTCCATTATGGTTTATCTCAGGATATTGAATATAGTTCCCTGTGCTATACAGTAGGACCTGGTTGTTTCAAAACATATATTGTGTAGTTTTGTGTGCATCTGGCTTCTTTATTCAATATTATTTCTGAGATTTATCTACCTTGTTGCATTATCAGTAGTTCATTAATATGCATTGCTTATGCAGTATTCTATTGTATTAATAAGCTACATTTTATTTATCCATTTACTATTGAGGATCTATTTTGTTAAGTCATTTGAGAAAAGTTGTGGACATATGACATTTACCCTAAAATAGTTTGGAATGTGTATTTTAAGAATAAGGATGTTTCTCCTACAAAACCAGAATAACATCATCACCTCTAAGATACTTACCATGGATATAATATTATCAAATACACAGTCTGTATTAAAATTTCCCCTATTGTCCCAATAATGCTCAATTGTAAATGGTTGTTATTTTAAGCTGCTAAATTTTGGTGTCATTTGTTACACAGCAATAGGTAGCTAATGCAGTGAGTATGAGACAATAGAAAAATAGACAATAGACAATAGAAAATTAATTTCCTTCCTTCTTATTTCTTTAGGTTTGCTCAATTGTTCTTTTTCCAACATTTCAGGAGAATTTTTAAGTCATTTATTTTAAACTTTTTTTGTTCTAAGAAATGTATTTGAAGCTATAAAATTCTAAGTATTCCTTTGTGTCCCACAGAATCTGATAGGTAACATTTTTACCACCTGGTTCTAAATGAGTAAATTTCTTTTATGAGTACCTTTTAAATCTGTTATTTATCAATATTTTTTTAGTTTGCAAACCATCAGAATTTTAGGTATCCTTTTGTTATCAAGTTCTAATTTAATACAATATGGATGCTGAATGTAGTTTCAAAGATACTGATACTTCGGAATTTATTGGCGTTTTCTTTATGGCATGATGCATATTCTATTTCAGTTAATGTTCTATGTGATTTGAAAAACTATATATACATTATATCTATATCTATATCTATTTTGTTGTTGTTTTTGGATGATTTACTTTTTAAATGAATCTTTCAAATCTTGTACCTGATTGCATTTCCTTTTTTGCTTTCACTACCCTGTAGCTCAGAGCCAGTTATTTTTCACCCATGGATAGCTGGCTGATCAACATGTGGCACGTTAAACTGGCTTTCTGGGGAAAAAACCAAAAAAGTTCTGATGCGTAGCATTGCTGGTTTCCGTAGTATAAATGCTTCCACCATGGTCAATGTCAAGCTACCAATGGTTAACAGTTGCCTCTCAATATTCCTGAATGTTTTACAATCTGCTCTTGTTAGGCTGTTCAAAACAGCTCCAGCACATCACTTTTCTTTTTTAAAAAGAGATATTCATGTTGTATACTGTTTTTACCTCTTGGCTTCATTTATTTCTTAACTTTACTTTGTCTTTGCTCTAATTATTTTCTTTCTCTTCTCCTCCTCCTCCCCCTCCCCCTCTTCCTTCTCCTTCCTTCCTCCCCTTCCCTCCCCCTCCTCTCCCCTCTCTCCTCCTCCCCCTCCCCCTCCTCTCCCCCTGCTCGTCCCCCTCCTTCTCTTTTTCCTCCTCCTCCTTCTTTTTAAATTGTAAGCTGCTACAAGCCCTTTTTTGGAATAAGGGGCATAAGGATGCAGTTTTTTGGCCAATAAAGAAAAAGATGGCCATCTAATTTTAAAAGGTTTACATCTTAATTCAGTTCTCAAAGTCTTTGCTGTTTTGTGCTGGTTGTGTCATATGTGCAGCTCAGGAGTAACCCGGCTGTTATGAGGATTCATACCTAGAATTAGGGAGCCCCGTCCCCAGCTCTCTCATCTGGGAGATTCCCCTACACTCTCCTGCCCACAGGGGCCCCTTTTCTCAGTTCCTCCAGCCAGAAGGGCAGTGGAGATTCAGCTCAGAAGTGCAGCTCTGTAGCTGATGCCTGACTTCAGGGCAGAGCCATGAGAGGAAAGAGAAAAAACATTGAACCCTCCTTTTCCCCCCAGAGCGTTGCCTTCCCAAGTTTTGACTCTCTCCACAATCCCCCTGCTTTTGTTTATTTTTCAGAGTGGTTTAGTACTCGCTTTTGTCCACTCTCCAGAGTTCGAGTTGGGGAGTTGTGATTGGCAGGAGAGACAGGCTCTTAAACTATTATGTTAAATTTCAAAATAAGTTAAATCTCATGGCTAGAAAGAACTCAAGGCTCTAGTAATTTATTTTTTATTTGTTTATTTTTCAGTTTAAATGGTTGTTCTAATTTTTATTTGCAATGTACAATTTATTTAACATCTTTATTGGAGTATAATTGCTTTACAATGTTGTGTTAGTTTCTGCTGTATAAGAAAGTGAATCAGCTATATGCATAGATATATCCCTATATCCCCTCCCTCTTGAGTCTCCCTCCCACCCTCCCTATCTAGAGGGCTAGATGGTCACAAAGCACCGAGCTGATCTCCCTGTGCTATGCGCTGCTTCCCACTAGCTATCTATTTTACATTTGGTAGTGTGTATATGTCAATGCTACTCTCTCTTTGTCCCAGTTTACCCTTCCCCCTCCCCTAGGCTCTAGTAATTTTAGATTATTTTTCTCCAAACCAAATACACACTACCAAGGACATAGGAATGTCTTAGGGTACTTTGAATTTGTATGTTGAGCCTGAGATCCAGAAAGAAAAGCAGACAGAAGCTTCCTGGGTAGCCTACTAGGATTTCTGTTAAATACACCTCTTAACTGCTCACTTATGAGCAAAATGGCATTGAATGTCAAAACTATAAACCATCTTAGAAGTCACTCAACACCTTCATTTGACAGAAGAGAAAATGAGGGCTCAAAGAAGGGGAGTAATTTGTCCTCTCACTCAGAAAGTGCCTGGCAACGATAGGACCAGAACTCAGCCTGTTTCATACAGTTACTCAAACATCTAGTGATGACTTGGTAAGTGTCAAATCATGGGCTGGGCTAATTATTGCAGATTTCAAGGAGGAGATGCTATATGAAGCTTGCGGTTATAGAAGGTTTCATGTTGTGTTAGAGGAAAGGCATATGGTAAACTAAATCCCACATCTCAGCTTTTGAACTTGCCATGACTTACTCTTCCTAAGTTCCCATCTATCCGTACACAGAAGTAGTTGTCCTACCTACATAAGATTTTTTTGTTTGGGTTCTAAGAAATAAAGTTTATAAGCATGTAGCTAATGCTTGGTTCAATAAATATAGCTTTTTTGGTTCTTGTTATTAGTCTTTGAAATTCACAAGTACCCCCCCCCCCCACCAAATATTTAAGTACTTATCAGTTTTTGGTCTCTAATGTGAATGAACGCATTATGAAAGGAATTCTTTTCCATGTGAGTTTGCTGGTGCTCTTAGCTAATTCTCACGTGTGTAGCTGTCTTAGCTACCTATGACCTGTCATGTGTAGAGCTCTTCCTAGTTCTAGTATACACCCCGCCTCCCTGCCCACCTCTCTCTCCTGTGGGAAAGATGTTTTAGACCTGGGGACAAAAGAACAAAAAAGATATGCTAACATCTGGGTGGGAAGAAGCCCCCTTCCCAAGCTTTATCTCCCTGAGTGACCATGACCATACCAGCTTCCGGTCCCAGAAAGTTTATTATAAAATAAAGAAGGGAAGTCTGAGAAAGATTCACTCGTCATAGAATTTCGGCAGCTCATTGCCCAAGATGACTCGATGGTCCACACCAGC
The DNA here is from genome assembly GCF_028023285.1 of Balaenoptera ricei. Taxonomy (NCBI): domain Eukaryota; kingdom Metazoa; phylum Chordata; class Mammalia; order Artiodactyla; family Balaenopteridae; genus Balaenoptera; species Balaenoptera ricei. Next base: position 41,589,467 of record NC_082649.1, read on the forward strand.
GGCTGTGATCGTGACCAGGTAGATGACGCCCCCACTGGAGCCATCCCGGTTCATGGCCAGAGCAATAGCTGCAGAGGGTTTCAAGTTGCAGAGAGGAAGAGAGAATGGCTTAGCTTCAAATATCGTTTCCCTTCCCTCCGGTCCATATGCCTATGACCACTTTCAGACTTCAGAACCCATCTCCTAGAGATGCATATTTAGTGGTGGTCAACCAACTTTAAAAAAAAAAAAGTCTTCACATAATGTCCATGGTCTCAATACTCCTGCCATGATTGATTTCAAGTTATAAATAGATAAATAAGCAGCTCCCTAACCTTGAATATTTAACAATCGACTCTTATGAGCGGGCCCAAGCTAGCTCACCACTGGTTCTTGTGGTCACCCATAAACCTAGTCCTGGTTTATGCCTTTTATCCTGAAAGCCCATCTAGTTTAGCCTTTGTCCTGCCATCTCTCACTCTCAAAAGTGTCCCAGTTGGGACGTTTTCTCTCTTTTTTTTTTTTTTTTTTGGCCGTGCCGCATGGCTTGCGGGATCTTAGTTCCCCCACCAGGGATCCAACCCGGGCCTGGGGAAGTGAAAGCGAGGAGTCCCAACCACTGGACCGCCAGGGAATTCCCATTGGACATTTAATTAAATGGTCACCCACGTATTCCTATTCCTCATACTCTACCTCCTTCCCACATTTAACAACCCCTGCCCCAGGTACCCTTCCACTTGCTGAGTTACCATTCGTGGTGAAGCGCCTGC